>NC_090447.1:8661639-8967175 GCF_031143425.1 Pleurodeles waltl | reverse complement strand
CAGAGTGCCTGTATAAGGTGGTGCAGGTTACCTTTGAGTGGGGAGGTCTCAGGTTCCTTGACAGTAGATGTGAGTCCAATCATGCCTGTTGGTTGTCTGCTAGGCAATGACCTGGAGGATTCCCCTTGGAGTGAGGTGGAATGCCTGTCACACTTGCAGATGATGGGTCTGTCAGGGTGATCAGGAGGCTCTGGAGCCTAAAAGAGTGGCCCAGGTGCCTACCAAGAAGAGAAAGGACAAGGGGCGCGGGATACCCACCCCAGAAGCTCCCATGGTCTGGCAGCTGGCTGAACCTGAGGGGGATGCCATGGAGCCTACAGAGGAACAAGTGGCGGAACTAGCAAAGGGGCCTAAGCTGACAAATTGGCAGCAGGAAGGGGGTCCCACCAGGAAACATTTCTGTGAAGCACAGAAGTCATGCCCTGCTCTTGAGGGTCCGTAGTGACAGGCTTCAGACCAGGCATCTGGCAAGGAGTCTGGCTCTCACTGGATCTTTTGGGAGGATGGCCTCCTGTATAATGAGCCTTAGGTTGCTGAGCCTGGGGAAGCACATGTACTGGTGGTACCGAAGTAGTTCAGAGCCTTCTTACTGTGTCTGACTCATGATGTGCCTTTAGCAGGACATTTGGGGAAAGACAAGACCTTTGAGAGGCTTGTCACCCACTTTTACTGGCCCCAAATGTGCAAGCACTCTGATGCATATTGCAGATCTTGCCAAACTTGTCATGCAAGTGGCAAGAATGGGGAGAAATGTAAGGCTCCTCTCTAACCATTCCCTGTTATCAGCACACCCTTTGAGCGGGTGGGCATTGACATTGCGGGGCCTCTGGATGACAAGACAGCCATGGGCAAGATGTTTATCCTGGTCTTCATGGACTATGCCACCCAGTACCGGAAGCCATCCCTCTGAGGTCGATGACAGCCCCTGTGGAGGGGGATTTTTACATGCACAGGGTTCCCCAAGGAGGTGGTATCTGACAAAGGTACCAACTTCATATCTACCTAAATGAAGTCTCTGTGGAAGGAGTGTGGGGTGAAATACAAGTTCACCACTCCTTACCACCCCCAAGGAAATTGACTGGTATAGAGATTCAGCTGGACCCTGAAAGGCATGATAATGGGCCTGTCAGAACCCATGAGGCGTAAGTGGGACGTCCGCTTGACATGCCTTTACTTTGTTTACATGGAGGTACAGCAGACGGGACTTGGTTTTACCCCCTTTGAGCTGTTGCATGGCCACTCTGTGAGGGGACCTCTGAGTATGGTGAAGGGGGCTTGGAGAAAGCTTCTAGTAAGCCCCCACCCAAGTATGCATTTACTTACCTGCTAACCTTTAGAAACCAGACTGCCCACTTCAGGAAACTGACTCAGGCAAACCTGGAAGCTAGCCAGGAGGACATGAAACAGGGGGATGACCAAAATGGCGCTCTGGTTGAGTTTCAACCTGGCCAGAAAGAGTATGTCATGCCCCCAGTGGAGCTTCATGCTCTCCAGGAGAAGTGGACTGGGCCTTTTGAGGTGGTGGAGCACAAGAGTGATGCCACCTATCTGGTAGACTGGCAGACTCCTAGGAACCCTCTGAGGGTCCTGCGTGTGAACCACCTCAAAACTCACTTTGAAATATCTGAACTGACAAAGCTCTTGACAGCTGATGGGGTGGAGGAGGAGAGTAAACCTCTCCCTGACCTCTTGTATGTCCAGGAGAAAGATGGGTCTCTGGAGGGTGTGACCCTCTCCCCAACACTGACCCCAGAGCAACAGAGGGACTGCCACCACTTGTTGGTACAGTGTGCCTCCTTGTTTTCCTTGACACCAGGAGTCACTCATCTGTGTAAATATGATGTGGAGACTGGGGATAGTCTACCTGTAAAACACAAGGTCAGGGCCAGCATCAAGGATGAGGTGTCTAAAATGTTAGTAATAGGGATTATTGAGTTCTCCAGTAGCCCTTGTGACAGTCCAGTGATCTTGGTCCCAAAGGCTGCTGCCCCCGGTGCCACTCCAAAACTGAGGTTCATGTGGACTACCGTGGACTCAATGCTGTTACTAAGACTGACGGGCACCCCATCCCCAGAGCTGATGAGCTCATAGATCGGCTGGGAACTGCAAAGTTTCTCAGCACGTTTGACTTAATGTCTGGGTACTGGCAGATTGCCTTAACTGAGGGAACAAAGGTGAGATCAGCATTTTCCAACCCAGAGGGGCACTACCAGTTCTGGGTTATGCCCTTTGGGTTGTAAAATGCTCCTGCCATCTTTAAGAGGTTGGTCAACCTGGTTTTGGCTGGATTGGAGGGATTCAGTGCAGCCTACCTGGATGACATTGCAGTGTTCAGCTCCAACTGGTCGGGACACCTGTAACACCTCTGTGAAGTGTTAAAGGTTCTGCAGAAGGCAGGCCTCACTATTAAGGCCAGTAAATGCCAAATAGGGCAGGGATCTGTGGTTTACCTGGGACACCAGGTAGGGTATGGGCAGGAGGAGGAACGCCTGCAACCAAAAATTGACACTATTCTGCTTTGGGAGCCTCCCAGGACCTAGACAGAGGTGAGAGCCTTTCTAGGTCTCACCAGGTACTACATGAGGTTTGTCAAGGGGAATGGCACCATTGTTGCTCCCTTGACTGTGTAGACCTCTAAAAAGCAGCCCAAAAAGCTGATCTGGGCTGAGGCTTGCCACACCGCTTTTGATGCCCGAAGGCAACCATGTGCACGGCACCCGCACTGAAGGTACCCCACTTCTTCAAGGAATTCGTTGTGCAGACTGGCGGTTCAGAACATGGTGTGGGGACAGTTCTAGCACAGCTAAATGAAGAGGGCCTAGACAAGCCGGTAGCCTTCATTAGTAGGAGGCTTCTTCCCTGGGAACAGAGGTGGAGTCCAACTGAGCAAGAAGCTTTTGCTGTGGCCTGGGCACTGTAGAAGCCAAGACCCTACTTGTGTGGGACTCACTTCAGGATTCAGACAGACCACAGGCCCCTCAGATGGTTAATGCAGATGAGGGGTGAGAACCCAAAACTGTTGAGGTGGCCTATCTCCCTACAGGGAATGCACTTTACGGTGGAACACCACCCTGGTACAGAACATGCCAACACTTATAGTCTGTCCAGATTCTTCCACCTAAGTGATGAGAATTCCCTTGAGGGTGAGTATCTCCCCATTTTTAGCTGGGGGGACACGTGTTAGACCTGCCAACCTTGGGATGGTTTCCATTGTCTTTTTGCCTCCGTTTCCGGTTTATTTGTCTGTGTGCTGGACTCTGTTTTTGCTGGTTTTTTCGCTCTGGGCACTTTATCACTGCTGACCAGTGATAAAGTGCAAGTGCTCTCTGTTAGAAATGGGGTATCTATTTGGCAGAGGTAAACACCCTTGCCCAAGTAGAGACCAAAATCCTTATCAGGGTAAATCACACACAATCCAAATTATCCTGTGCCCAATCTCTGGTAGCTTGACACTGAGCAGTCTTAACTTAGAAGGCAATGTGTAAGGTATTTGTACAATAAATCATTCAGTAACACAGTGAAAACACCACAAAAATACACCACACAGGTTTACAACAATAGATAATATTTATCTGAATAAAATACTGTTGCAATGATGAACATCCAATGTACACAAGCAAAGTTATGAATTTTTGAAAATTAAATCCAACTAAAGTGCCTAGAAAACACAATAGCTTTAACTGGGGCTATCATGGTGACGTTGACAGAGTAGTTCCCAATATTCTGACACCACCGGCTCCGGTCAAGGAGTCACACGGACCCCCAGGTACAGTATCTTTTGTAAACAAGAAATAACAACATCGCATGGAGTCAGAAAGAGGCGTTGGTGGTCTCGGTGCAGAGTCAGTCCCTTACGGCTTACGAGGAAAGAGGCGTCGGTTTCGCACTACGAAGCAGGTGGAGGTGCGGTGCTGGTTCCATCTGGATGCAGGGGGAGAAGATGCGGCAGCCTCCGAGATGCGATGTATCCTTGTGATCCAGTGTGATGTCAGCGGAGTCGTGGCAATTTGGGATTTGCATCGCAGTTCACGGTTGTTGTGTGCAGCACGGTCCAAGAAGCGGGAGCAGGCTGAATCTTCGCTGGCGTCACTGAAGTCATTCCGAAGTCGCTGATGTTGGTGTACTAGCAGAAAGCTAGCAGTGGAGGTATTTGTAGCCCCTGATACCCCAGAACAGGAGGCAACCTCAATCCAAGTCCTTCGAGAAAACTTTGAGGGGAAGGTAGAGTTTTTTCAGCACAGTCGGAGGCAGGCAGGGCAGCAGGGAAACCTCAGGGCAGCAGTCCTTTGCAGCAAACCAGTCCAGAGAGTCCTTTGGGCAGCCAGGCAGGTCTTCTGATAGAGTTCAGGTGCAAGGCCAGAAGTGTCTGAATTGGTGGGGTCAGAGACCCAGTTTATATATCCAAATATGCCTTTGAAGTGGAAGGGACTCCAAAGAGTGGTCTTGAAGTCTTGGACTACGGCAACGCACTCTACACAGGCATTCCGACAAAACAACTACGGCGCCTCCAATGCATCCAAAACGCCTCCGCCCGACTGATCCTCAACGTACCCCGCCACAACCACATCACACCCCACCTGAGAGACCTCCACTGGCTCCCCGTTAAAAAGAGGATCACTTTCAAGCTACTCACACACACACACACAAAGCACTCCACAACACCGGACCTGCCTACCTCAACAACAGACTCAGCTTCTACACCCCCACCCGCCAGCTCTGCTCCGCAGACCTCGCACTCGCCACCGTCCCCCACATCCAACGAAAGACATCCGGCGGCAGATCCTTCTCCTACCTCACCGCCAAGACATGGAACACTCTCCCAATCAACCTACGACGGACCCAGGACCTACTCACCTTCAGGAGACTCCTCAAGACCTGGGTCTTCGACCAGTAGCAGTTTACCCCCCCCTCGGCCTTGAAACCCTAACGGGTATGTAGTGCGCTCTATAAATAGAGTGATTGATTGATTGATTGATTGGTTGAAGTGCACAAGCTCCCCTTTCAGTGCAGTTCTCTCTGCCATGGTCCCAGTAGAGGGTTTGACAGTCCATTGTGTGAGGGTAGGCCACTAGCCTTTGAAATGTAAGTGTCAGGCCCTCCACCCTTCCAGCCCAGGAAGACCCATTCAATATGCAGGTGAGTGCAGGTGTAGGAGGCTGGCCTGGCTTATAGTGGGTACCTGATGGTACTTACACCTTGTGCCAGGTCCAGTTATCCCTTATTAGTAGATTAGTAGTGTTCTAGCAGTTTAGGCTGACAGAAGTAGCTATAGCAGAGCAGCTTAGGCTGAACTATGAGACATGCAAAACTCCTACTATACCACTTATGTAATGCAGGTACTATATCATAAGAAAGGCAATACTCAGAGTTACTAAAAATAAAGGTACTTTATTTTAGTGACAATGGTGGTCATTCTGACCTCGGCGGTAAAAGGCGCCTACCGCCGGTCAGAAATCCTCCATAATTCCGCCGCGGTCGCGGTAACCCGCCACGGTCATTCTGACCCGCAGCAGCCAAACCTCCGAAAATCCGACAGCCACAACAGACCGCCAGACCAGCGGTCGGCGGAAAAGTGGAGGTGACCAAACCTCCACCGTCACGCCAACAGAAATACGCCCATGCCATTACGACCCACGAATCCACGCGGCGGTCATTCAAACGCGGTTTTCCATTGGCGGTACACACCGCCGCGGTCAGAATACACACAAACGAACAAAACTCAGCCACATTGGACGATTTGAATTCCACACACCTGATACACATACACACACCACTCCCACACACACAATACAATATAAAACACACACCCACATCACCCACAAACCCCTACGACAAAAAATTCAGAAAGAAGCACTGAGAGACACATCAGCGATCACAGAATACCATCACACAGAGGCACACTACACCATCACCCACACAATATCCACACACAAAACAACACACACCACCACACTCAACACACTTAACTACACATACTCCACCCCACACATCATACACACCACTCCATGGCACCCCAAAGACAGCCCCGCTTCTCAGACGAAGAACTCAGGGTCATGGTGGAGGAAATCGTTCGGGTAGAGCCCCAGCTCTTCGGCACACAGGTCCAATACACCAGCATTGCCCGGAGGACGGAGCTATGGCAGAGGATTGTCGACAGGGTCAACGCTGTGGGACAGCACCCCAGAAATCGGGAAGACATCAGGAAGCGATGGAACGACCTACGGGGAAAGGTGTGTTCCATGGTATCCAGGCACAACATCGCCGTGCAGAAGACTGGCGGAGGACCCCCACCTCAACCCCCACAATTTACAACATGGGAGGAGGAAGTCTTGAACATCCTGCATCCTGACGGCCTCGCAGGAGTCGGCGGAGGAATGGACACTGGTAAGTTGAAGCTTCACTACTGCTTCCCCCCCACCTGCATGCCAAATCATACCCCAACCCTCACCCCCATCCTCGAACCCCACCCTCACCCCCACCCCCATCCTCACCCCCACCCTCACCCTCACCCCCACCACCATCCTCACCCCCACCACCATCCTCACCCCCACCCCCAGCACACCTATTCCATGCCAATGTCTCACCATCACAACCCACACATCCCAAAACCTAGGCCTGCATGCGTCCACTAAGCATGGACACCCATCACCAAAGCATGCCCAATGCATATACACATCCCCCGCACAAGCCACCCTCACCAAAGCCCCCACACACGAATGCCAGCACTTGGGGACACGGGAACCCACAGATACACCCATATGGCACACATTGAAACTATAACCATACCTCTATACCCCTGCAGGACCCGACCGCCAACACACCGCCACGGAGGGCCCAGAATTCTCCACACCCCCCACCCAAGAGGCCGTCAGCGATGACAGCAGCTCTGTCGACCTGGACACCGATGACCAGCCCAGACCATCGGGGACCTCTGGACAGTCGGTTCCCCTCAGACAGCCACATGCCACTACAGACCCAAACCCCTCTGGGAACACCAGCACAGCTCCCACCCAGCGGGCCCATGCCTCTGTCTCCAGGGCGCGTCAATCTGCGGTGTGTCTACCACTACAGGGCACCCAGGATAACCCACCACCCCAACAACAACAGGGACCTGGGGGCAGTGGGCACACCGGCCAGGGGGCAGAGGCCCAGGGAAACAGGGCAACTCGGAGGGCAGCTGTGCGACAGGGGGGGGACGGGCCCAGGGAACCCACTCTCTACGAGGCCCTCACGACCATAATGGGAGCATACAACCGCTCCCAGGAGACGATGGCGACGGTACTGGCCCGGTTCCAGGAGATCCAGGTACTGCAGGAGGAACACTATCGGGGGTACAGGGAGGACATCAGAGCCCTCACCTCCACCCTGGTTACCATGGTCGGGCTGCTGCAGGACCTCATCAACACCAGGACGGACACTCAACAACAACAAAGGGCCCCTGCCACTAGCCTGGACCAAGAACAGCCAACCACCTCCGCCGGCGCTAGTGGTCAGGAGGCCCCCGCACAACAGCAGCCCACCAGACCCCCACCTCCTGCAGGAGAAGAACCACCCCGCAAGAGGGCCCTGAGATCTCGCAAGAAGACAGAGTAGGATGTCAAGACCCCCGCCAGCAAAGGATACCACCTGATGTCATCCCACTGTCCCACATTGTCACCCTGTCCATCCTTGAACTGCCCATGCTCCATCTCTCCACAGGCCTCTGGACAATGCACCTGTGTGACTGTTACTCTGGACTCTGCCATGGACATTCCTTCACCATAGCCCCCACCCACTTGAAACCACCCATCCCATTTTGAGCACTGAAATAAACACCCATTTAGCACAAAACTATCTGGAGTCTGGCTGTGATTTCAAAATATTGTAATTGACATGACAGTGCAAATATGTCCTTGTACATAGTGAAGTCAACAAACAGCTGCCACAAAGCTGTAGTCCATGGGGAAACGAAGCACAGGACTCGTAGTGGGGACCCCAGATCTGAAATAGGGAGGGAAAAGCCACAACTCAGTCATCATACACTGGGGCAAATAGACAGGCAGCAGAGATGCAGGAGAGTAGTTCACATTCACTAAATTATGTTTGAATTGTTACCTGTGTCCTATTGGAAGTACTGTTCAATGATTCTGTCCCTGTTGTCTGTTTCAGCCCCGTCGTCTTCCTCCTCGTCACTCTCCACAGGTTCCACAGCTGCCACTACACCACCGTCTCGACCATCCTCCTGCAGGAAAGGCACCTGGCGGCGCAAAGCCAGGTTGTGAAGCATGCAGCAGGCCACGATGATGTGACACACCTTCTTAGGTGAGTACATTAGGGATCCACCTGTCATATGCAGGCACCTAAACCTGGCCTTTAGGAGGCCAAAGGTGCGTTTGATCACCCTCCTAGTACGCCCATGGGCCTCATTGTACCGTTCCTCTGCCCTGGCCCGGGGATTCCTTACTGGGGTCAGTAGCCACGACAGGTTGGGGTACCCAGAGTCCCCCAATAGCCATACACGGTGTCTCTCTAGCTGTTCCATCACGTAAGGGATGCTGCTATTCCTCAGGATGTAGGCGTCATGCACTGACCCAGGGAACTTGGCATTTACATGCGAGATGTACTGGTCAGCCAAACACACCACCTGGATGTTCATGGAATGGTAACTTTTTCTGTTCCTGTACACCTGCTCCCTGTCTCTTGGGGGAACCAAAGCCACATGGGTCCCATCAATGGCACCAATGACGTTGGGAATATGTCCAAGGGCGTAGAAATCACCCTTCACTGTAGCCAATTCGCCCACCTCAGGGAAAATGATGTAGCTCCTCACGTATTTCATCAGGGCAGACAACACTCTGGATAACACCTTCGAAAACATGGGCTGAGACATCCCAGAAGCAATTCCCACTGTTGTCTGAAATGACCCACTTGCCAGGAAATGGAGTACTGACAGGACCTGCACCAGAGGGGGAATCCCTGTGGGTTGGCGGATGGGGGACATCAGGTCGGGCTCCAGCTGGGCACACAGTTCATGTATAGTGGCACGGTCAAGCCGGTAGGTCAGGATAATGTGGCGTTCTTCCATTGTCGACAGGTCCACCAGCGGTCGGTACACGCGAGGATTCATCCGTCTCCTCGCCAAACCCAGCGGACGGTGCCTAGGAAGGACAACATGGAGCACAGAGTCAAGCAACCCACAGGTACGTACTCACAGCTTGCACAGTAAACGATTCTCTATGCAGTGAATGGCGTGTCTGAGTGGCTATGCAAGGCCTAGGCCTGTGTGACGCAGTTGAAATTGAGCCATGTGGACCCTCGAAATGGCGGCTGCCTGACCTGTGAAGTGTGACAATGGGATGTGAGGTCAATGCGCTGGCGTGGCACACCGCGGCGGTCGGCGGGCGAAGACCGCGGCGCGAAGCCGCATTGGTTAACATTGAAGCCTATGGGTTTCAGGAGCCAATGGCGAAGGGCGCCGGCGGTGGCGGTACGCCCCGCCGCGGTACGCACCGCCGCGGACGTGACCGCCATTTCCTATCTACTTATCCACTTGCGACTTGAACTTTCACAGGAGAGGACCTATACTGCAAGTGTTGCTGTGACCTTGGTCTGGAAGGGACAATGGCTGCTGCGACTGGGGAAAGGGCCCCTGCCTTCACTGGAGAGGAGATGGAGAAACTTGTGGATGGGGTCCTCCCCCAGTATGCGCTACTCTACGGTCCTCCAGACCAACAAGTGAGTTTAATTCAATATGGATTTGGGGCCACTGGCTGGCTTGGGGGCCTGGCGGGGATGGGGGGCATGTTGGGCCTGGCGGGGGGCCTGGCGGGGGGCCTGGCGGGGATGGGGGGCATGTTGGGGCTGGCGGGGGGGCCTGGCGGGGGGCCTGGCGGGGATGGGGGGCATGTTGGGGCTGGCGGGGGGCCTGGCGGGGGGCCTGGCGGGGATGGGGGGCATGTTGGGCCTGGCGGGGGGCCTGGCGGGGGGCCTGGAGGGGATGGGGGGCATGTTGGGCCTGGCGGGGGGCCTGGCGGGGGGCCTGGCGGGGATGGGGGGCGTTGGGCCACTGGCAACGAAAATGCAGACAAACTTGAACGTGGTATTTCTCCCTCCCTGTACGTGTCACATAGGTCCGCGCCCATGAGAAGATCGGGATTTGGCGTGCCATCGCCAAGGAAGTCCGGACCCTGGGGGTCCACCATCGACGGGGCACCCACTGCCGCAAGAGGTGGGAGGACATCCGCCGCGGGACCAAGAAGACCGCCGAGTCTCTGCTGGGGATGGCCTCCCAACGTAGGCGGGGTGCCTGCCGTCAACTGACCCCCCTGATGTTCCGGATCCTGGCGGTGGCCTACCCTGATTTGGATGGGCGCGTGAGGGCAGCACAGCAGACACAAGGGGGTGAGTACAAGCATCATCTACTCTGTTGTCGTGCAGTGGAGGTGTCTGGGTGGGGGAGGAGGGCTGTGGGTCCCCCTAGGCCAGGGCGATATCTGTAGGCTGGGCACCCCCGTAAGCCCCTGTGTCCCCAGCCACCACCCTCAGTAGTGTGTCAGTACGGCCATCCCTGGGCCGTGTCATCCATGGGTGCAGTTGTCAACTCTAGGCGTGTAGGGCATGTTCCACGGAATGCGTAGCGGACCCCAAGTGCGCAACTTAGTGCAGGGGGCATCTGTGTCTGTCATGTCCGCTAACTGTACCGGTGATCCATGTACTCAAAATCTCTTTATTTCTCTCTCCCCCCCCCCCCTTTTTGTTTGTCTTTCTGTGCTTGTGTGCATCAGCATCATCAGGCGGAGGAGAAGTGGCATCGGGGCAGGAGGGAGCTGCATCTCACATGGCCCAGGAGGGCCATGCCACAGAGTCTGACTGGACCAGTGAGACGGAGGGCGAGGGGAGCTCCACAACGGGGACGACTGGACCCTGCAGCGACACGGACACGTCCTCGGAAGGGAGCTCCCTTGCGGGGGTGGCACCATCCGTGCCCCCCGCCATTACAGGTACAGCCACCACCCAGCGCACCATCTCTGCCCTCCCAGCAGCCCCTCAGCGTTCGCCCCGTGCCCGCTCTGCCAGGAAGCCGGGCATCTCCTTCGCCCCAGGCACCTCAGGCCCTGCCCCTGTTACCCCCGCTGCCCTCAGTGAGGAGGTCATTGACCTCCTCCGAACGCTCATTGTTGGGCAGACTACCCTTTTGAATGCCATCCAGGGGGTGGAGAGGGAGGTTCATCGCAGCAATGCGTACCTGGAGGGCATTCATTCGGGTCAGGCTGCCCATCAGCGATCGTTCCAGGCTCTGGCCTCAGCACTGACGGCAGCCATTGTCCCTGTCTCCTGCCTCCCTCTACTAACTCCCTCCTCCCAGTCTCCTGTTCCTCTGCCTGTCCCACCCACACCATCAGACCAGCCTGCACACACCTCAACACCCAAGAGCAGCTCATCCAAACATAAGCACCACAGATCACGCAGACATTATCACAAGCAACATTCCGATGCAGACATGCCAACAGTCACTACCACCTCTGTGACCCCCACCTCCTCGTCTCCCTCCTCCCTCCCTGTGACGTATACACTCACACCTTCATTCACCTCACCATCAGCCAGTGTTTCCATCACCAGCATACCCTCCACTCCAGTCCGCACACGTGCAGTCACCACCCCCACTGCCATTTACACGTCCTCTGTGTCCTCTCCCACTGTGTCTGTCACCCCCTCTTCCACACCACACAAACGCAGCCACCCACCCACCCAACAGCCATCCACCTCACGACAGCCTCCCGCTCCTGCACCTGCACCCAAAGACAGCAAACTTGTCTCGCCTACAACCACATCCTCTCCCTCCACTCCCATACCCACTGTACCTACCACTCTCCATTGTCCCAAGAAAATCTATCTCTCTACTGCTACCTTCTTTCCTGACCCTGAGCCCCCCCCTCCTTCTCGTCAGGGTAAAAAGAGCACCTCAGCCACCACCAGCCCTGCAGCCCCCTTGACAAGGGTGCAGGGGTATTGGAGCCCACCAGCCCGCAGGTCTGGATCTTCGCCCAGCAGCAAGGGGACAGCCAGCCCACCCCCTGGGAAGAGGAGCAGAAGGCGGAAGGGCCGCCGCCGGAGCCCGGATTCGATATCCCCCCAGGACACTAGCCAGCCACCGTCAACAGCCACAACTCCAAAGGGAGGAAAGGGCCACAGACTCCCGACTAAGGAGGGCAAGGGCAGCAAGGCGGAGAAGTCAGGCAGCAGGCCTGCTGCCCATGGAGGACCCGTCACAGCTGCCCAGGAGGAGCCCGCAACCCCCATAGCCGCTGCCCCGGGAGGAACCGGCACAGCTGCCCCGGGAGAGCCCACCACCCCCATAGCCGCTGCCCAGGGAGGACCCAGCCCAGCTGGCCAGGAGGGCCCCACCACCCACAGCCCAGGTGGGCATTGAAGGAGCACCATCCCCGCTGCCCAGGAGGGCACCACCAGGCAATGAGCAGTTGGCCATAGAATGGCCGCCGTCTCCAGCACCGCTCCGCTGGGGACCGCCGTCTCAAGAACCGCTGAACTGGGCCCTTCAAGGCAAGAACCGCTGAACTGGGCCCCGGCGTCTCCAGCACCGCTCCGCTGGGGCCCGCCGTCTCAAGAACCGCTGAACTGGGCCCTTCAAGGCAAGAACCGCTGAACTGGGCCCTTCAAGGCAAGAACCGCTGAACTGGGCCCTTCAAGGCAAGAACCACTGAACTGGGCCCTTCAAGGCAAGAACCGCTGAACTGGGCCCCGCCGTCTCCAGCACCGCTCCGCTGGGGCCCGCCGTCTCAAGAACCGCTGAACTGGGCCCTTCAAGGCAAGAACCGCTGAACTGGGCCCTTCAAGGCAAGAACCACTGAACTGGGCCCTTCAAGGCAAGAACCGCTGAACTGGGCCCTTCAAGGCAAGAACCGCTGAACTGGGCCCTTCAAGGCAAGAACCGCTGAACTGGGCCCTTCAAGGCAAGAACCGCTGAACTGGGCCCCGCCGTCTCCAGCACCGCTCCGCTGGGGCCCGCCGTCTCAAGAACCGCTGAACTGGGCCCTTCAAGGCAAGAACCGCTGAACTGGGCCCTTCAAGGCAAGAACCACTGAACTGGGCCCTTCAAGGCAAGAACCGTTAAACTGGGCCCTTCAAGGCAAGAACCGCTGAACTGGGCCCTTCAAGGCAAGAACCGCTGAACTGGGCCCTTCAAGGCAAGAACCGCTGAACTGGGCCCTTCAAGGCAAGAACCGCTGAACTGGGCCCTTCCAGGCAGGAACCGCTGGCCCTTTGGCAGACGTGGCAGGGCAGGATCTGTCTCGGGCAGGGCTGCAGGATGTCCTCTGGCCAACATGCCTCCTCCAGTGGCAGTGGAGTCTGTTATGGACTGCTTGGACTGTGGCTTTGCTCTCCCCAGGATGGCCCAGTGGGCAGGCCACCCACTGTATGGACTGTTTGGACTGTGGCTTGGCTCTCCCCAGGATGGCCCAGTGGGCAGGCCACCCACTGTATGGACTGTATGGACTGTGGCTTTGCTCTCCCCAGGATGGCCCAGTGGGCAGGCCACCCACTGTATGGACTGTTTGGACTGTGGCTTTGCTCTCCCCAGGATGGCCCAGTGGGCAGGCCACCCACTGTATGGACTGTTTGGACTGTGGCTTGGCTCTCCCCAGGATGGCCCAGTGGGCAGGCCACCCACTGTATGGACTGTTTGGACTGTGGCTTGGCTCTCCCCAGGATGGCCCAGTGGGCAGGCCACCCACTGTATGGACTGTTTGGACTGTGGCTTGGCTCTCCCCAGGATGGCCCAGTGGGCAGGCCACCCACTGTATGGACTGTTTGGACTGTGGCTTTGCTCTCCCCAGGATGGGCCAGTGGTCATGGAGTCCCCTCGTGGATCTGGCGTCGTGTACTCAAGTGGCTGAGGTGCCCCCCCTTCCCTTCCCCCTGAGGTGCCTGTCCTTTTTTCTTTCTGATGCCCCTGCAGTGTTCTCTCCGTGGAGTTCTTGTCGTGGGACTGGGCCTTGCCCCTTTGCTCAGGACCCCTGTGGTCCACGGACAGTGGTTGGACTACATTTAGTAGCTGTATAATTTGTACATAGTTTATTTATTTATTTGGATTACTGCTGTCCATTTTTCAATATATCTGCCCGTTTGAGATCTCTTCTTTTGGTCTTTGCATTATTTCGTAAGGGGGGGGTTTGTGGGTTGTGACAGTGATCTGTGGGAATGCTTTGATGTGTGTGTTGTAGTGGGTGTGGGTGGGTGGGTGTGTGCCGGTAATCTTTTCCCTCCCCTGTGTCGTAGGTGCAGTACTCACCGATGTCTTCCGCGCCGCCGGGCGTGCTCCTGGTACAGGAGCAGGTATAGGAGTGCGGGGATGACCTGCAACTCGGGTTCCATACTGCCGGAATCTCGCGTGGAGTGCGTAGAGGTGAGCGTTTTCCCGTTCGTAGTCTGTTTCCGCCGTGTTTTTATTGGCGGTGCTCCCACCCCGGAAAAGGTGGCGGATTGGTGGGTCGTGATAGGGTGGGCGGTACATTGTCTGCGCCTGGCTGTTGGCGGGGACCGCCGCGCTGTTTGTTTGTTCCACCGTGGCGGGCGGAGTGTTAATGCGGCGGGCTGTGTTGGCGGTTCCCGCCAGGGTCAGAATTGCATACTTTGGACCGCCGGCCTGTTGGCGGATTGGCCGCCGCTTTATCACCGACCGCCAGGGTCAGAATGAGGGCCAATGTGCCAATAATATCTCAGAGGATATACTCCCTTAAGGGGTAAGCAAAATACACAAGATATACACACAAACCAAAATCAGGTAAGTAAAACAGTCAGAAAGTAGAACAAACACTGTAGAATACAATAGGATGCAATAGGCGAACAACGAATGGACCCCTAGGCTATTGTAGTGTGTAGAGGGTCGCTGGGAGTGTGAGAAAACACTAAGGAAGTCCAAGATATCTGTAGGAAGTTGGCTCTGTATGTACTATTTCAAAGTAAGAAATAGCATGCACAGAGTCCAAGGGTTCCCTTTAGAGGTAAGATAGTGGCAAAAAGAGATAATTCTAATGCTCTATTTTGTGGTAGTGTGGTCGAGCAGTAGGCTTATCAGAGGGTAGTGTTAAGCATTTGTTGTACATGCACACAGGCAATAAATGAGGAACACACACTCAAAGACAATTCCAGGCCAATACGTTTTTGTATAGAAAAATATGTTTTATTGTTTATTTTAAGAACCACAGGTTCAAGATTTACAATCAATACTTCAAATGAAAGGTACTTCACTTAGGTATCATAGGATCTTTGAATCAGCAAAATAGCATGTACAGTTTTGGCAAAAATGGCAATAAGCTATTTTAAAACTAGACACAGTGCACATTTCACCAGTTCCTGGGGAAGGTAAGTATTTGTTAGTTTTGCAGGTAAGTAAACCACCTACAGGGTTAACTGTTGGGTCCAAGGTAGACCACCGTTGGGGGTTCAGAGCAACCCCAAAGTTACCACACCAGCAGCTCTTTACCAGGCGTCGGGTTCTTTGAAGCAGGCAGTCGCAGTCAGGGGGTGCCTCTGGATTCCCTCTGCAGGCGTCGCTGGGTGGGTTCAGGGGGGTCAACTCTGTCTACTCACAGGGTCGTAGTCACCGGGGAGTCCTCCCTGTAGTGTTGGTTCTCCACAGGTCGAGCCGGGGGCGTCGGGTGCAGAGTGGAAGGTCTCACGCTTCCGGCGGGAAACGTGTGGTCTTTAAAAGTTGCTTCTTTTTGCAAAGTCGCAGTTTCTTTGGAGCAGGGCCGCTGTCCTCAGAAGTTCTTGGTCCTTTTAGATGCAGGGTAGTCCTCTGAGGCTTCAGAGGTCGCTGGACCCTGGGGGACGCGTTGCTGTTGCAGTTTTTCTCGAAGTGGGGAGACAGGCCGGTAGGGCTGGGGCCAAAGCAGATGGTGTCTCCGTCTTCTCTGCAGGGCTTCAGGTTAGCAGTCCTTCTTCGTCTTCAGGTTGCAGGAATCTGTCTTCCTCGGTTCTGGGAGCCCCTAAATACTCAATGTAGGGGTGTGTTTAGGTCTGGGGGTTAGTAGCCAATGGCTACTAGCCCTGAGGGTGGCTACACCCTCTTTGTGCCTCCTCCCTGAGGGGAGAGGGACACATCCCTAATCCTATTGGGGGAATCCTCCATCTGCAAGACGGAGGATTTCTAAAAGTCAGAGTCACCTTAGCTCAGGACACCTTAGGGGTTGTCCTGACTGGCCAGTGACTCCTCCTTGCTTTTCTCATTATCTCCTCCGGCCTTGCCGCCAAAAGTGGGGCCGTGGCCGGAGGGGGCGGGCATCTCCACTAGCTGGAATACCCTGTGGCGCTGTAACAAAGGGGGTGAGCCTTGAGGCTCACCGCCAGGTGTTACAGTTCCTGCAGGGGGAGGTGAGAAGCACCTCCACCCAGTACAGGCTTTGTTACTAGCCACAGAGTGACAAAGGCACTCTCCCCATGTGGCCAGCAACATGTCTGGTGTGTGGCAGGCTGGCAAAACTAGTCAGCCCACATTGGAAGTCGGGTATGTTTTCAGGGGGCATCTCTAAGAGGCCCTCTGGGGTGTATTTCACAATAAAATGTACGCTGGCATCAGTGTGCATTTATTGTGCTGAGACGTTTGATACCAAACTTCCCAGTTTTCAGTGTAGCAATTATGGTGCTGTTAAGTTTGTCTATGGCAGACTCACAGACCATATACTCTTATGGCTACCCTGCACTTACAATGTCTAAGGTTTTACTTAGACACTGTAGGGGCACAGTGCTCATGCACCTATGCCCTCACCTATGGTATAGTGCACCCTGCCTTAGGGCTGTAAGGCCTGCTAGAGGGGTGACTTATCTATGCCATGGGCAGTGTGAGGTTGGCATGGCACCCTGAGGGGACTTAGTCATTTTCTCCCCACCAGCACACACAGGCTGGCAAGATGTGTGTTTGTGCTGAGTGAGGGGTCCCCAGGGTGGCATAAGCCATGCTGCAGCCCTTAGAGACCTTCCCTGGCATCAGGGCCTTTGGTACCAGGGGTACCAGTTACAAGGGACTTACCTGGATGCCAGGGTCTGCCAATTGTGGAGACAAAGGTACAGGTTAGGGAAAGAACACTGGTGCTGGGGCCTGGTTAGCAGGGCTCAGCACACTTTCAAATCACAACTTGGCATCAGCATAGGCAAAAATGTCAGGGGGTAACCATGCCAAGGAGGCATTTCCTTACAGTACCCCACCCCAAGATGCTGGAAAGTAGAAGTAAAGTACTACTATTTCCCCAGAAACACACTAAGGTTGTGATAGAGGATTTTGCAAAGACCACAACAGACTGCAAAGCACTTAAGACGGATTGCTGGACCGTAGGACCTGCAAAGGAAGGGGACCAAGTCCAAGAGTCGTGAAAGTGTCCGGGGGGGCAGGAGCCCACTAAACCCCAGATGAAGGTGCAAAATGGCTGTCTCTGGATGGAAGAAGCTGAAGATTCCACAACAACAAAAGGTGCTAGGAATGTCTCCTTTGTTCAGAAGATGTCCCACAGAGTGCTGGAGGATGCAGAGCTATTTTCTTGGCAAAATATGGCAAACAAGCCTTGCTAGCTGCAAAAGTTGCAGTTAAAAAAAAGGGTACTTCCTGGGCACAGGAAGGACCAGAATGTCGCCACTTGGGAGAGGAGACAGAGGAGGCCCTCAGCAAAGTAGAGAGCCCACGCACAAGAAGTTAGCACCCGGAGAAGTACTTGAACATGGGTTCAAGACGTCTAAACATGGTGGTCATCTCAACATTGCAAAAGAGGATCCCACGACACCGGAGAGCAACTCAGGGAGCTGCGCATCTCAGGATAGAGCGCTGATGACCTAGGCTTGGCTATGCATGAAGAATTTTGTGTAAATGTGCACAGAAGCCCTTGTAGCTTCAGTTCACGCGATGCACAGGATTACTGTCTGGAGAGGGGAGACAAGCACTTACCTCCTCTAAATTTGGACAGTTGGACCACTGGACAGTCTGGGTCACTTGAGTCCACCACCTGAGTTCCAAGGGCCAAGCTCGTCAGGATGAGAGGGTTCCCAGAGTACTGGTGATGCTGAAGTTTGGTGCTTGCTGAAGCAGGGGGAAGATTCCGTTGACCCATGGGAGATTTCTTCGTGGCTTCCAGTGCAGAATGAAGGCAGGCAGCCCCCAAAGCATGCGCCACCAGAAAACAGTCGAGAAAGCCGGCAGGATTAGGCGCTACAATGTCTCTGGTAGTCTTCTTGCTATTTTGTTGCAGTTTTGCAGGCATCCTAGAACAGTCAGCGGTCGATCCTTGGCAGAAGTCAAAGAGAGATGTGAATTCTTGCAAGTGGTTATCTGAGGAAAAGCCCACTGAAGATAGCCTAAATAGCCCTCAAAGGAGGATAGGCCACCTAGTCAGCTACGCACCTATCAGGAGGGGTCTCTGACGTCACCTGCTGGCACTGGCCACTCAGAGGTCTTCAGAGTGCCCTCACACCTCTGGATCCAGATGCCAGAGGTCTGGAACACACTGGAGGAGCT
Source organism: Pleurodeles waltl (assembly GCF_031143425.1). Taxonomy (NCBI): domain Eukaryota; kingdom Metazoa; phylum Chordata; class Amphibia; order Caudata; family Salamandridae; genus Pleurodeles; species Pleurodeles waltl. The sequence continues at coordinate 8,948,673 of NC_090447.1, read as the reverse complement.
CTGGGCACCACCGCCTCGGGTGGTGATGGACAAGGGAGTGGTCACTCCCCTTTCCTTTGTCCAGTTTCGTGCCAGAGCAGGGACTGGGGGTTCCCTGAACCGGTGTAGATTGGCTTATGCAAGGAGGGCACCATCTGTGCCCTTCAAAGCATTTCCAGAGGCTGGGGGAGGCTACCCCACTCCAACCTTTAACACCTATTTCCAAAGGGAGAGGGTGTAACACCCTCTCTCAGAGGAAATTCTTTGTTCTGCCTTCCTGGGTCTGGGCTGCCCAGACCCCATGAGGGCAGAACCCAGTCTGTGGGGTGGCAGCAGCGGTAGCTGCAGAGAAACCCCCAGACAGCTGGTTTGGCAGTACCCGGGGTCCATAGTGGAGCCCCGGGGATGCATGGAAGTGGCACCCCAATACCAGATTTCAAATGTGGGGACAATTCCATGATCTTAGACATGTTACATGGCCATATTCGGAGTTACCTTTGTGAAGCTACACATAGGTATTGACCTATATGTAGTGCATGTGTGTAATGGTGTCCCTGCACTCACAAAGTCTGTGGAAATTGCCCTGAACTATGTGGGGACACCTTTGCTAGTGCAAGGGTGCCCTCACACTTAGTAACTGTGCACCTAACCTTCAGCAAGTGAAGGTTAGACATATAGGTGACTTATAAGTTACTTAAGTGCAGTGAAAATGACTGTGAAATATTGTGTGCGTTATTTCACTCAGGCTCCAGTAGCAGTCCTGTGTAAAGGTTTGTCTGAGCTCCCTATGGGTGGCAAAAGAAATGCTGCAGCCCAATACCCTGGGTAACTAGGTACCATATACTAGGAAATTATAAGGGTGTTCCAGTCTGCCAATTGAAATTGGTAAAAATGGTCACTAGCCTCTAGTGACAAATTTAAAGAGAGAGACAGCATAAGCACTGAGGTTCTGGTTTGCAGAGCCTCAGTGACACAGTTAGTCACTGCACAGGTACACACATTCAGGCCACAAACTATGAGCACTGGGGTCCTGGCTAGCAGGATCCCAGTGAGACAGGTAAGAAAAACTTACATACATGTAAAAATGGGGGTAACATGCAAGGCAATATGGTACTTTCCTACAAGGTGTGACTGAGTGTCCTATGTTTGTGGTTGTCTGGGTGAAATGCACAAGAGAGCTGTCAACCAGCCCAGCCTAGATGTTGATTAGAGACAGGCTGTGAGGCACAGATGGTTTCTAAGCGCAGAGAAATACTCACTTTCTAAATGTGGCATTTCTAAAATAGTGATATAAAATCCAGCATTTCATTTACAGGCACTGGGCACATGTAGTGCACTTTACTAGGGACTTATAAGTAATTTAAATATGCCAATTGGGTATGAACCAATATTACCATGTCTAAGGGAGAAAGCATATGCACTGGTTAGCAGTTGTAATGCGTGCAAGTGTCAGAAAAGTGGAGGGAGGCAGGCAAAAAGTTGGGGGATGATCACCCTAAAGCTTTCAGGTCTAACACTCTCTGTGTAAACTGTATGTGTAATTGGCTTTTCCATAATTGGCATTTGTGATTTACTAATACGTCCTTAGTAAATTGCACAAGTGGTGCTAGGAAGCCTGTAAATCAAATGCTACTAGTGGGCCTGCAGCATTGATTTTGCCACCCAAATAAGTAGCCCTATAAACGTTGCTTAGACCTGCCACTGCAATTCGATCCGTCAAATGTACCCACTTGCCAGGCCCAAACCCTCCATTTTTTTTACATGTAAGGCACCCCTAAGGTAGGCACTAGGTAGGCCCTAGGTAGCCCCATGGGCAGGGTGCAGTGCATGCTAAGGGTGGGACATGTACTGGTTTGTTTTACATGTCCTAATAGTGAAATACTGCCAAATGTGGTTTTCACTATTGCAAAGGCCTATCTCTTTCATAGGTTAAATTGAGACCGCCTTTAAATATCTTTTAAGTGCAGTTTACCATTGCGAGCAGATAGGGATATGGAGTTCCACTGCTCATTATCTTTGGAATTGTCTCAGTTTGAAGATGCTTCTGAATACCTACAAAATTGTATTTTAACTGCCCCTGAAAAGCTCAGTTGCTTATGGTGCAAGGGTGCCTGCGTTGTCTTTAAGTGGCCAGTTGTGCGTCAGTGCAGGGGGAAAAGACAGGAATGCACCATATTGCATAAATATGGTTTATTCCTGCCCTTTCACATTGGCGGGCAGCGCCAAAATTTTACGGCAGCCCAAGGGGGGCATTAGCATGTTGCAACGAGTTGAAATTCTTTCATTTCTCCTTGTGTTTTGCTCGATGTGTGGTGCATCCTGCAGCACACATAGAAAGAGCAAATCATCAGTTAGCATTGTTTTGGTGCAGGAAGGTGTTCCTTCCTGCACAAAAACAATCTCCCCCTCAACGCAGCCATCCTTGCACTGCTTGTGGAAGGATTGCTGCATTGCAGCAAATTCAGTGCCGGCACAGGGGGCAACAGACGGATGCGTCATATTCTATTAAATATGACACATCCCTGCGTTGTGAAAATTACGTTGCATGACGCTGCCAAATTTGGCGCAACAACTCCACCATCTTTTTCTCTTAAATCTGGTCCTAAGTATCTTCCTTCTGGTTTGGAGCAGGGGCAATTTTGCTGAGGCACTGAGCACTTTTTCATTTGAAAGAGTTAGAAGACTGCCCCAGATGTGTGTATTTTGTACAATTAAACATTGCATACCCATGAGGAAGGGCTTTGCATCTAAAATTTGGGTTAGGCAAAAACTGGATTAGAGAATACAAATTGTGGGACAAAAATGTAGTAAACCAGATTAGCAGATTGACTGAACTCAGATAACGCCAACCCACCCCATGGATTGCCCACATAAAACTCTCATAACCTCAGCTTGTCATATTTAGCCACTTGCACTAAAAGTTCTACTTTACACTTCAAGGCACTAAGACAAAAACCAGTGTGGTGCTATTAACTCCATGACGTCAAGGCACTTGGTCCTTGCCCGCAGGGGTGAAATGTAGAGATCAAATGACGTCACCCCGACAGAGAACCCACTATACACACTGAGCAAGGGGTACAAGCAACACACGTTGGTTTACAGAGGTAAAAATTAGACCACCTAATGATCTAATTTTTATGGTAGGTTGATTGAGCAGTCTGGCTAATCTTGGAGAAGTGCAAAGCATTTGTTGTACTCACAGTATCAATAAAGCACAACACACACTCAAAAGAATAACTTGAGACCAATTTACAAAAATACTTCAGATTTTTATATATTTTATAATTTCAAGAGGAAGTTCATCAAAATCTGGTAAGTAATTTTCAAGGTATGAATTTTCAAGCTTTAACAAAGTTAGTATTTTTGTGTGTAATTATGCACCATAGGAATCAATGGAAGAAATACGTTGAAAATTCTCAGTAAATTAGGCAATGCGTTTACCAATGTCTCCTTTTGTAGGTAAATGCAAAATGATGGACCCCTAAAGTAAACAAAGAGAATTTAAATATACAATTCACATGGAGAATAGTTACATATATCAGTCCATATTGCACCAAACAGGTCCTGGAGTCAACCAGTAAAGTCAATCGATCAGTCCAAAGTTTATTCAGAATGTGATTTCACATTAAACAGTCTGAAATCCAAAGAGATTTGTACTTCCAGCCTTCCAGCCAACACGTGTTTCGTCTTTAGGAATTGTTTACATCCCTTACGACTTCTTCAGGGCTCGAAATCATAAACAACACGAACGAGTTAAGACCAATATGCTCAACCGTCAAGTTAGTAACAAGTGTGTGTCAAAGTCCAAAGGGAGGTGAAATTTAAAAAATAATAAAATCACCTAAGCTTGGTGAAAGGGAAGTAAGTCACAAAATTGAAATCTACTAGAAGACCTTCAAAAACATACCCACAACCAATACGTAAATAGAAGCTAACAGCATGCTCTATATAAGTGATAGACCATCTTCAAACCAAGTCTAAAACCAACCAAATGCAACCCATAGTGCTTTAAAGCATCCAAAATACAAATATTCTATACCACAACACCTTATTTGTCCATTAACACTTAAGCAACAAACGGTAATGCCAGTTAATCCGAAACAAATGTGCTCCAATGTGTAAATTATCCGAATGGAAGTTCCGATCTACTGTCAAGAAAAGAACAGATATATCTCAAAAGGCTGCACTTACCACATTTTAACAAGAAAGTGGTAATATATGCCCACTAGGCATGAACAGTAACCCATACAAGATTAATGTCTAGTAATGCATCTGCGAAATGATTCGTATTTCTATAATATCTGTAAAAGTTTACATCTATCACAAGCAAATATCGACTTAGTGTAGTCTCACTACAATAAATTATTCCAGTCCCAACCAAACTCCTAAGCTCAACAATCAAACTCACCCCGAGAAATATTACTTAAATATCAAGAGGAAATTATGCAGAGGAAAGCACGCAAACTTAAGCAGGACGAGAGAGATTACTTGACTGGTAGAATTTTTACTTTTTCCAACAAATACGATCACCTTTTCCATACTGGGGGGCTCCCCAGTGGTTCAGGTCTGTCGAAGTTTTCTGACTCAACATCCATAAGTACCTCGGTAACAAGTGACAGTGAGGTGGAGGATGGAGCCAGCACTTCTGCTCAAGAGACCTCAAGTGGTAACAATTTTTTAGTAGAACTAATGAGGATGAGGCGGGGCAAAAATGCTCAAAACAGAGGGTTGGCATATACAAAAAAAACAGGAGGGGCAGGAGAGGAACGGGTAAATGCTACAAAAGAGGTGGAAGGAGTCAAAACGAGATCTCGAGACAGGAAAGTGTAAACTCTGAGGATGTATCATCAATCAACATAGTTAATCTATCAAGTTTGGATTTCAGACTGTTTAATGTGAAATCACATTCTGAATAAACTTTGGACTGATCGATTGACTTTACTGGTTGACTCCAGGACCTGTTTGGTGCAATATGGACTGATATATGTAACTATTCTCCATGTGAATTGTATATTTAAATTCTCTTTGTTTACTTTAGGGGTCCCTCATTGTGCATTTTCTTAGTTTTGAGGTTGTTTTACCTCTAAGGGTAGGGTGTTTCCCTTGTGAGGCTCCCCGGTATATACATAGGGTGGATTGGCATCCTGAGCGCCACATCTCCTCAAATTACACCCCGTTCTATTATTTCTCCTTTTGTAGGTATGTTGAGTTGGTCCATGAGTACTCTGGACCAGCTGAAGAAATTTGGGCGAATCCCAGTTCTGGCGGGAGCAGCTGCTGAATGACGATGGAGTTGGTGCCAGGCCACTGCGGGGGACCACTTGGAAAAGCCCTGCACAGGCAGAGTTAAAGGTAAGTCCAGTGGGTCCCCTTGGGGTATCTAGGTCGTAAGGGGTGTGGGACACTTAGGGCACAGCTGGATCTTCGATGAAAGGCACAGAGCTTGTTTGCAGGTCATCTGGGGCACTCTGGTGGGAGCATGGGGGGGTTCCTGAAGTCCCTCGACTGGGGCTTCCCAATGGTTATTTTTTATCTGGAATGGACTGCTTTGGGTGTCCAATGTGAGGTGACCAGTACTGAGCCTACTGTACGGTCTGGCCATGGTCTGGAGGTTGCAGTGCAACCAAACTTGGTACATTTTGCCCTCTCAGTCCGACAGGTAAGGTTTTGTCTGGCTGAGGTGTCCGGTACCTTGTTCCACAGTCGGTCAGTGAAGAGGCCTGGGCCTTTGCATCATTGGAGTCGTAGAGTGATGCCTTCATTTTGGAGGGAGATCTTTGGTGATTTTCAAAGAATGGAGGTCCTCTGAGGGTTTGTAGAGTCTGTTCAATATCCAAGCAACTCCTCAGCGGAAATTGTTGAGTCCTGGGTGCAGCAGGCAGGGTTTGGTGCCTTTTCTCGGTGCAGCAGGGCTTCAGTTCTCAAGGCTTAGGTCTTCTTTGTTGCTGATCTTCTTTTGTCAAAAGAATCTGATTTTTTGGCATGGGGATGCCCAATAAATAGTTTTTAGTGGGCATTTTAAGGGTTACCTATAAGTGACCAATGGGCCATCTACCTTAGAGTGGCTACACCCACTAAGTGAATAATTTCTGTGGGGAGAGATCATTTCCCTACACCCTATTGACTATTTTCCTTCCATGCAAGATGGAGGAAAATGACATGGAGAAATCATCTCCCAAGCAGGGTCTGACCACTCCTCCTGTCCTTTGTCTGGTTTCCCGCCATTGCTCCCACCAAAGAGGGGGTTGGCAAATTGGAGGCCATCTGCTGATAGCAGCAAACTTGGGGATGAATTTCGAGGGTGATAAGCCCTTTGAAGCTCTTCGGCAGGGCGGTGCACATTACTGGTTTAGGTTTAGTAGCACCTCTGCCCAGGAAGGACTATGATCTTTGATCCTAGAGAGCAATGTCTCTCTCCCTAGGAGTCCATAATCCTATCTAGTGGTGGCAGGCTGGTTGGGACCGGCCAGCAACCATGCCAGGTATAATGATATGTGAATTTTGACCACTACCTCCACGTTGCACTTAGCCCAGCACTACACTGTCACATTAGTGACCACCGGCTTAATTTTGACTATTGACTTTATCTTAGCATTAGACACTGCTATGTTAAAAGCTGCAAATAGTTTTCCACATTGTACAATGTGCACATGTTTTTATTCTTCGTGTTTTTTCCCACCAATGGCATAGGCTGATAAGAATGTACTCAGATGGCAGGGAACGGACTTATTTTGGATTGGCACCTTGGGATTGTGGCCATGTCCGACATGTTATTTTCAAAGCAGGACAAAAGCAATCAGCATTTTTTGAACAAACAAACTTCTGCAGGGAAAAGGAAGTTCTAGACTTTTCCTTTTTTGTTTGTTCAAAGTATAAGAGGCCGAGACCAGATGGACCAGGGACAGAGAGTGTTTACAGATCTCAGGCACATTCAGGACGCTGGAGTGTGCCATCCTTCCCGTGAGGATAATTGATCTCTCTCACCTCGGTCGATTTTGATATCTGGCGATCTGATGCTGAATAGGAGGGAGATGAAGCAGTGATGTCCTTTTCTCATGCTGATGCATATTTTTTAATTCATTATTTGCTTTGCATTATAATATAGATACATATATTTGCTGTGTATATTGCAGTGGAGAATCATTTGTACATTCCTTCATTTCATTGCTGTGACCATTTTTAAATGTGTGCCTTCAGCAAGCCAATCTCCTTTTAGGAACCTTGCATAGTGAAATAATAAATGTCTTCTTTGGACTAAGAAGGACATTCCAGAGATTTTTGTCAGTGCATGAGCGTTTCAGCTCAGTCATTAGTAAGGCAAAACACCAGGATAGTAAGCTTTTGCAGAGGGCACCTCTAAGATGACCCCTTGGTACATTTTGTAATAAATCCAATACTGGCACCAATTTGGATTTATCAATCTGAGTTGATTGATACCAAACAAACCAGGGTTGCCATTGTATAGCTGGGAAACTCGTACTGAACAGTGTCCAGCACATGCTTTTAAAATGGTTGTTCACTTACTATGTCCCAGGTTTGGCAAGGACACAGAAGGGAGATATTGCTCATGCAGCTATGCCCTCACATACAGTATAGTGCCCCCTGCCACAGGGCTAGAAGGCCTGCCAGATGGGTGACTCACCTATATTGCATGCAGTGTATAGTGGACAGGGCACACAGGCTGTGTGTTCAATTGGGTTTTCATTTTGGGATTGCACCAGGACACTCAGTCTGCAATGGCAGTGCTGGGTGCATCTGGATTCATGGCCCTAGAGAGTGGCACAACCTCAGCTGCTGGCCTCAGGGGCCTACCCTTAGTACCCCATGCCTTGGGTACCTAAGTACCATTTACTGGGGACTTACAGTGGCAGCTAAAGGTGTTGCCAATTGAATCAATACCTTTGCAATTATTAGGGACAGAAAACTGTCTCTGGGACCTGGTTAGCAGGATCCCAGTGTACTCCAGTCCAAGTTGCATCCAGTAACCAGGCAAAACGTGGGGGGGGTACTGCAAAAAGGTGCCAGTTTCCCACAAGCACAAGGTGTTCCAGGAGGAATTATTTATTCAAACATTTATAGCATTCAATATTGATCAACATAATGATCCAACTGAAAACATATCAAAATAATGTGAAGAGAAATCAACAACAAAAAAATTCTCAGATTAATTGATAGCATGTTATTTTGAATTCACACAATAATAACAATTGCAAAGGTATATTATATGCAAAAAAATCTGCAATAAATAATGTCACATTCTTATAGATGAATCATCACCATATTTTCGTCATATACACTAGTATGAATTTCAAAGCGTATGGCAATGGCACATCCTCACTCACAGACACTTACAATCCCTATATAAACAATCCAGGGATTTGACAAAGCGCAAAGTCCTCCTAACAACCAAGAATAGTAATCAACAGTCCAAGGTGTCTTTTGTCCTTATCTTCCAACTTGCCAACATTAGGAGACCATGTGATGAAATAACTGTAGTCAGAGAGGACCCATAGTCAACGTTTCGGGCTGACTTGGCCACACAGTCCACAAGACCTCTATCAGAACATAGTGTCAGGAAGGAAGCAAACCTAAAATTATGGTACAAACCACAAAATATATACGTAAGCTCCAGGTAAAAAATACACTAATAAACATTAATAGTGCATATCTTGCCCGCAGTACACCTAGTGAGAAAACACATGATACACCAACCAAAACCAATGTGAGAAGTTACATCATAAACCAAAATGTGTCACATACCTAACCAAAGAACTGAGATGTCTAAACTGTAAGCCCAGCACAATGTGTCACTAGTGCCACACACCTTACCAATTAAAATTTTAATATGAGGCTCTTGAATGCCAACACTTGATAAGTATAGTTCTAGAAAGAAAACATAATCTATTAGAGGTGCTCAAACACACCCACCACACACTAGAACTGACTCCATGAGAATAACAGAGAAGACTCTTACACCGTTGTAGATTGCTTAGAACTAGACAATGGACCTGATCAGAGAAGACTCGCAGTTAACCAAATCTAAATCAAATACTAAGGCCATCCTGATAACTAATGCACAATAATACAAGAAACTTAGGCCCATATTTCTGAAAAGTTAGCGTCATGTTAACGTAATTTTTTTTTACGCTAAATTGGTGCTAACTTAACTCTATATTTATATTTTGACGATAGACCCATCTAGCTTCAAAATATTGGAGTTAGCGCCATTTCTAGGAAGCGCTAAACCACCTTGCCTCTTTGAGATGCAAGGTAGGTGTTCCCTTTCTAAAAATGGCGCTAACCCCCTAGCTCCGTATTTACCTACCGACGCAGAATTGACACGCAACTGGGAAGTGGGCCTAAATAATGGCGCTAAGCCCACTTAGCGCCATTATTTAACGCCTGGTCAGACCAGGCGTTAAAGTGAAGCAAGGCCCATTTCCATTGGGAAACACCATGGAATGGGCACAAAGATGCCTACCCCAAGCCCCAGCAACACCATCAACCACTACAGGACACTACAGGAGGGGGGACCCCATCCCATGTAAGTTAATGTGAGTATATTTTTTTGGGGGGAAGTGCCATTGAGGGTCCCTTACATGGGGCCCCCTACCTGCCACTGCATAAGTAGGGGTTGCCGACAGGACATTTGTCCCCTGTTGTGGGCATTGTGGTGGTGTTAGTGACTCCTGTCTTTATCTAGACAGGAGTCATTTTTGGCTTCTTGGGCAGATACTTGGTGGCTAACTAGTCTAGTGTCATTTCTGACCCACTAGCGCCGTTTCCCATAATGCCATCCCTCACTGGCTAGCTTCTTTTTTATGTCGCACGGATGGCATTGAGGAATGGCGTTAGCCAGCATTTAGAAAAAAGCCATGCGTCCTTTTTCATAAATATAGGCTTTACTTTTTATGTTGCACTTTTCCACAAGACACAATCAGCGTGTCTTCAATCCAGTCAATGTGCAAAGGTTTAAATGCAACAGCCAAGAGAGGCCAAACACGCCTAAAGCAGACACCTAAAGAGACGCCAAACACGCCTAAAGCAGACACCTAAAGAGACGCCAAACACGCCTAAAGCAGATCACATTAATGTTTTAAACCACAAGTGCCATCTTGAAATCGAGTTAAGGATCGTACAGCAGAGTGTGTATAAATCAAATAAAACATTTACTACAAAAACTAACTGACATTTTTGGAAACTTGAAGCCTATATTCAAAATAAGCTATCAACTAGTTTCCTCTTCATGGAACAAAGGTTCATCTGCAGAAACAGCAAAACCGCTCTATGTGCTATTACGTCAGTATGTATAGATGGCCTCAACACAAGAGATAAATGAACAACAGGAGGAAAATATCACAAATTGAAAATATTACAAAATGTCACCTGTAGGAGGCTGGACTGGCTTGTAGTGAGTACCAAGGGGTACTTACACCTTGCACCAGGCCCAGGTATCCCTTATTAGTGTATAGGGTGTCTAGCAGCTTAGGCTGATAGATAATGGTAGCTTAGCAGAGCAGCTTAGGCTGAACTAGGAGACGTGTGAAGCTACTACAGTACCACAAGTGTCACTTGCACAATACCATAAGAAAACACAATACACAGTTATACTAAAAATAAAGGTACTTTATTTTTATGACAATATGTCACAGTATCTCAGAGTGTACCCTCAGAGTGAGGATAGCAAATATACACAAGTTATATGTACACAGTACTAAAAATATGCAGTATAGTCTTAGAAAACAGTGCAAACAATGTATAGTTACAATAGGATGCAATGGAGACACATAGGGATAGGGGCAACACAAACCATATACTCCAAAAGTGGAATGCGAACCACGAATGGACCCCAAACCTATGTGACCTTGTAGAGGGTCGCTGGGACTATTAGAAAATAGTGAGAGTTAGAAAATTAGCCCTCCCCAAGACCCTGAAAAGTGAGTGCAAAGTGCACTAAAGTTCCCCAGAAGACAAAGAAGTTGTGATAGAGGAATAATGCAGGAAAGACACAAACCAACAATGCAACAACTGTGGATTTCCAATCTAGGGTACCTGTGGAACAAGGGGACCAAGTCCAAAAGTCACAAGCAAGTCGGAGATGGGCAAATGCCCAGGAAATGCCAGCTGTGGGTGCAAAGGAGCTTCTACTGGACAGAAGAAGCAAAGGTTTCTGCAGGAACGAAAAGGGCTAGAGACTTCCCCTTTGGTGGACGGATCCCTCTTGCCTTGGAGAGTCGTGCAGAAGTGTTTTCCCGCCGAAAGAAGGCCAACAAGCCTTGCTAGCTGCAAATCGTGCGGTTAGCGTTTTTGGACGCTGCTGTGGCCCAGGAGGGACCAGGAGGTCGCAAATTGGACCAGGAGGAAGAGGGGACGTCGAGCAAGACAAGGAGCCCTCTCAGCAGCAGGTAGCACCCAGAGAAGTGCCAGAAACAGGCACTACAAGGATGTGTGAAATGGTGCTCGCCGAAGTTGCACAAAGGAGTCCCACGTCGCCGGAGACCAACTTAGAAAGTCGTGCAATGCAGGTTAGAGTGCCGTGGACCCAGGCTTGGCTGTGCACAAAGGATTTCCGCCGGAAGTGCACAGGGGCCGGAGAAGTTGCAAAAGTCGCGGTTACCAACAATGCAGTCTGGAGTGGGGAGGCAAGGACTAACCTCCACCAAACTTGGACTGAAGAGTCACTGGACGGTGGGAGTCACTTGGACAGAGTTGCTGGATTCAAGGGACCTCGCACGTTGTGCTGAGAGGAGACCCAAGGGACCGGTAATGCAGCTTTTTGGTGCCTGCGGTTGCAGGGGGAAGATTCCGTCGACCCACTGGAGATTTCTTTGGAGCTTCTGGTGCAGAGAGGAGGCAGACTACCCCCACAGCATGCACAAGCAGGAAAACAGTCGAGAAGGCGGCAGGATCAGCGTTACAGAGTTGCAGTAGTCGTCTTTGCTACTATGTTGCAAGTTTACAGGCTTCCAGCGCGGTCAGCAGTCGGTTCCTTATCAGAAGGTGAAGAGAGAGATGCAGAGGAACTCGGATGAGCTCTTGCATTCGTTATCTAAAGTTTCCCCAGAGGCAGAGACCCTAAATAGCCAGAAAAGAGGGTTTGGCTACCTAGGAGAGAGGATAGGCTACTAACACCTGAAGGAGCCTATCAGAAGGAGTCTCTGACGTCACCTGGTGGCACTGGCCACTCAGAGCAGTCCAGTGTGCCAGCAGCACCTCTGTTTCCAAGATGGCAGAGGTCTGGAGCACACTGGAGGAGCTCTGGACACCTCCCAGGGGAGGTGCAGGTCAGGGGAGTGGTCACTCCCCTTTCCTTTGTCCAGTTTCTCGCCAGAGCAGGGGCTAAGGGGTCCCTGAACCGGTGTAGACTGGCTTATGCAGAATTGGGCACATCTGTGCCCAAGAAAGCATTTCCAGAGGCTGGGGGAGGCTACTCCTCCCCTGCCTTCACACCATTTTCCAAAGGGAGAGGGTGTAACACCCTCTCTCAGAGGAAGTCCTTTGTTCTGCCATCCTGGGACAAGCCTGGCTTGACCCCAGGGGGGCAGAAACCTGTCTGAGGGGTTGGCAGCAGCAGCAGCTGCAGTGAAACCCCAGGAAAGGCAGTTTGGCAGTACCAGGGTCTGTGCTACAGACCACTGGGATCATGGAATTGTCCCAAAAATGCCAGGATGGCATAGAGGGGGCAATTCCATGATCTTAGACATGTTACATGGCCATATTCGGAGTTACCATTGTGAAGCTACATATAGGTAGTGACCTATATGTAGTGCACGCGTGTAATGGTGTCCCCGCACTCACAAAGTTCAGGGAATTGGCCCTGAACAATGTGGGGGCACCTTGGCTAGTGCCAGGGTGCCCTCACACTAAGTAACTTTGCACCTAACCTTTACCAGGTAAAGGTTAGACATATAGGTGACTTATAAGTTACCTAAGTGCAGTGTAAAATGGCTGTGAAATAACGTGGACGTTATTTCACTCAGGCTGCAGTGGCAGGCCTGTGTAAGAATTGTCAGAGCTCCCTATGGGTGGCAAAAGAAATGCTGCAGCCCATAGGGATCTCCTGGAACCCCAATACCCTGGGTACCTCAGTACCATATACTAGGGAATTATAAGGGTGTTCCAGAAAGACAATGTAAATTGGTAAAATTGGTCACTAGCCTGTTAGTGACAATTTGAAAGAAATGAGAGAGCATAACCACTGAGGTTCTGATTAGCAGAGCCTCAGTGAGACAGTTAGTCACTACACAGGTAACACATTCAGGCACACTTATGAGCACTGGGGCCCTGGAGAACAGGGTCCCAGTGACACATACAACTAAAACAACATATATACAGTGAAAAATGGGGGTAACATGCCAGGCAAGATGGTACTTTCCTACACAACCCCCCACCCCCCAAACGAAGGACAATAAGACTAGCCATGACTTGATGAGTCTTCATTGTCTAAGTGGAAATATCTGGAGAGTCCATCTGCATTGGAGTGGCTACTCCCAGGTCTATGTTCCACTGTATAGTCCATTCCCTGTAGGGATATGGACCACCTCAACAATTTAGGATTTTCACCTTTCATTTGTTTTAGCCAAAGTAGAGGTTTGTGGTCTGTCTGAACAATGAAGTGAGTGCCAAACAGGTATGGCCTCAACTTCTTCAGAGCCCAGACCACAGCAAAGGCCTCCCTCTCTATGGCAGACCAACGCTTTTCTCTAGGGGTCAACCTCCTACTAATAAAAGCAACAGGTTGATCCTGGCCCTCAGAATTAAGTTGTGATAGGACTGCCCCTACTCCTAATTCAGATGCATCAGTTTGGACATATAATTTTTTAGAGTAACAAGGGCTTTTCAGGACAGGTGCAGAGCACATGGCCTGCTTCAGCTCCTCAAAAGCTTTCTGACAGTTTGCTGTCCATAATACCTTTTTAGGCATTTTCTTGGAGGTGAGGTCATTAAGAGGGGCTGCAATGGAGCCATAGTTCTTAATGAACCTCCTGTAATACCCAGTGAGGCCTAGGAAGGCTCTCACCTGAGTCTGTGTGGTAGGGGGAACCCAATCAATACTGTAATTGTTTGGATTTTCCCCTGTAGTGGTGCAATCTGTTCCCCACCAACAAGGTGTCCCAGATAAACCACCTTACCCTGCCCTATCTGGCACTTTGAAGCCTTGATAGTGAGGCCTGCCTTTTGCAGGGCCTCCAAAACTTTCCATAGGTGGACCAGGTGATCATCCCAGCTGGAGCTAAAGACAGCTATATCGTCCAGATATGCTGCACTGAAAGCTTCCAGCCCTTGCAGGACTGTGTTCACCAACCTCTGAAAAGTGGCAGGTGCATTCTTCAAACCAAAAGGCATTACACTGAACTGGTAATGTCCTCCAATGGTTGAAAATGCTGTTTTAGGCTTAGCATCTTCTGACAATTTGATCTGCCAATACCCTGCAGTCAAATCAAAAGTGCTTAGATACTTGGCAGATGCCAGTGTATCTATGAGCTCATCTGCCCTGGGTATAGGGTGAGCATCAGTTTTGGTTACAAGGTTGAGACCTCTATAGTCTACACAAAACCGCATTTCCTTCTTTCCTTCTTTGGAATGGGGTTTTGGTACAAGTACCACAGGAGAAGCCCATGGACTTTCAGAGTGCTCAACCACTCCTAGCTCTAACATTTTCTGGACTTCTTGCTTTATGCAGTCCCTGACATGGTCAGGCTGCCTATAGATCTTACTTTTGACAGGCAAGCTGTCTCCAGTATCTATAGTGTGCTCACACCAAGAAGTGGTACCTGGCACAGTAGAGAAGAGTTCAGAAAACTGACCCAGGAGATTTATGCAATGGTCTTTCTGCTCAGCAGTAAGACAATCAGCCAAAACTACACCTTCCACAAGAGCATCTTGTTCTGTGGAAGAGAAGAGATCAGGTAGAGGATCACTGTCTTCTTCCTGTCCCTCATCAGTTGCCATGAGCAGGGTGAGATCAGCCCTGTCATAGTAGGGTTTCAGGCGGTTTACATGGAGTACCCTAAGGGGACTCCTTGCAGTGCCTAAGTCAACTAAATAAGTGACTTCACCCTTTTTCTCAACAATTGTGTGGGGTCCACTCCATTTATCTTGGAGTGCTCTTGGGGCCACAGGCTCCAAGACCCACACTTTTTGCCCTGGTTGGTACTGAACCAAAACAGCCTTCTGATCATGCCATTGCTTCTGGAGCTCTTGGCTGGCCTGAAGGTTCTTACTGGCCTTTTTCATATACTCAGCCATCCTTGATCTGAGGCCAAGTACATAATCCACAATATCCTGCTTATGAGCTTTTAAAGGTTGTTCCCAACCCTCCTTAACAAGTGTGAGTGGACCCCTAACAGGGTGTCCAAAAAGAAGTTCAAAGGAGCTAAAGCCCACTCCTTTCTGGGGTACCTCCCTGTAGGCAAAAAGGAGGAATGGTAGAAGGATATCCCATCTCCTGCTGAGTTTTTCAGGGAGACCCATAATCATGCCTTTGAGAGTTTTGTTAAATCTCTCAACCAGTCAATTTGTTTGTGAATGATAGGGTGTGGTGAACTTGTAAGTTACCCCAAACTCCTTCCACATGGCCTTTAAGTATGCAGACATGAAATTGCTTCCCCTGTTCGATACTACTTCCTTTGGGAAGCCCACCCTGGAAAATATTCCCAGGAGGGCCTTTGCCACTGCAGGAGCTGTAGTGGTCCTTAAAGGAATAGCTTCAGGGTATCTTGTGGCATGGTCCACTACAACTAAGATGAATCTATTGCCTGAAGCAGTAGGAGGGTCAAGGGGCCAACTATGTCAACCCCTACCCTTTCAAAGGGAACCCCAACCACAGGCAGTGGAATAAGGGGTGCCTTTGGAGTTCCACCTGTCTTGCCACTGGCTTGACAGGTTTCACAGGACTTACAAAACTCTTTTGTGTCCTCAGACATCCTAGGCCAATGAAACAAGGGAACAAGCCTGTCCCAAGTTTTCATTTGTCCTAGATGCCCAGCTAGGGGAATGTCATGTGCCAGTGTTAGGAGGAACTTTCTGTACTCCTGAGGAATCACTAATCTCCTGGCAGCTCCAGGTTTAGGATCCCTTTGCTCAGTGTACAAGAGGTTGTCCTCCCAGTAAACTCTATGAGAGTCACTGACATCCCCATTAGCCTGTTTGACAGCTTGCTGTCTCAGACCCTCTAATGTGGGACAGGTTTGCTGTGCCACACTCAGCTCCTCTCTGGCAGGCCCCCCTTCACCCAAAAGCTCAGCAGTGTCTGCTTCCAGCTCCTCTGGTGTAGGTTCTGCACAGGGAGGGAATTCTTCTTCCTCAGAAGTAGAATCCACTGTAGAGGGAGGGATAGTAGGAAGTGGTTTGCTTCTACTAGCCCTAGCTTTAGGGAGCACTTGGTCCATTGTTCCAGGATCCAAGCTTCCCTGTCCTTTTTGCTTTTTGGCCTGAGCCCTTGTCAAAGCAAAAATATGCCCTGGGATGCCCAGCATTGCTGCATGGGCCTCCAACTCCACATCTGACCAAGCTGATGTCTCCAAATCATTTCCTAGTAGACAGTCTACAGGTAAATCTGTGGCTACCACAACTTTCTTTGGACCAGTAACCCCCCCCCCCCAGTTGAGATTAATAACAGCCATGGGGTGGCTAAGTGTGTTGTTGTGAGCATCGGTTACTTGGTACTGGTGACCAAGTAGGTGTTGTTCAGGGTGGACCAGTTTCTCTATGACCATAGTCACACTGGCACCAGTGTCCCTGTAGGCCTGAACCTCAACACCATTTATTAGGGGTAGCTGCTTGTACTTATCCATATTAAGGGGACAAGCAGCTAAGGTGGCTAAATCAATAGCCCCCTCAGAGACTAACACAGCCTCTGTGGTCTCCCTAACAAGACCAACCCCAACTAAGTTACCAATAGTGAGCCCAGCTACTCCCTTGGATTGGCTATTAGTAGGTTTCCTCCCACCACCACTGCTATTAGTAGGGACACTAGGTGTAGCAGTAGGGGTTGTAGTGGTAGGAGCATTGGTGCCTTTCTTTGGACAACTGGCATCTGTTGTCCAATGGCCTTTTACTTTACATAAATAGCACCATGGTTTCTTTTCCTTGTTCTGATTAAAGGAGGATTTGGACCAACCACCCCAACCAGAGTGTTTTGGTGGGCCTGATGAAGACTCATTTTTAGATTTGTCCCCACCCTTGTCTGAAGACTTACCATCCTTCTTTTTGTTGCCATCTTTGTCACCCCCTGTATGAACTTTTCTGTTCACCCTTGTTCTGACCCATTTGTCTGCCTTCTTTCCCAATTCTTGGGGAGAGGTCAGATCAGAGTCCACCAAGTACTGGTGCAACAAATCAGACACACAATTATTAAGAATATGCTCTCTCAGGATTAAGTTATACAGGCTGTCATAATCAGTAACTTTACTGCCATGTAACCACCCCTCCAAGGCCTTCACTGAATGGTCAATGAAATCAACCCAGTCTTGTGAAGACTCCTTTTTGGTCTCTCTGAACTTTATCCTGTATTGTTCAGTGGTTAAGCCATAACCGTCCAGGAGTGCATTCTTAAGAACTTGGAAATTATTGGCATCACTTTCTTTCACAGTAAGGAGCCTATCCCTACCTTTTCCACTAAATGATAGCCATAGGATAGCAGCCCACTGCCTTTGAGGGACATCCTGTACAACACAGGCCCTCTCAAGTGCAGCAAACCACTTGTTAATGTCATCCCCCTCCTTATAAGGGGGAACTATCTTGTGCAGATTCCTGGAATCATGCTCTTTTACAGGATGACTATGGGGAATACTGCTGCTGCCACCATGGGTTTCAAAACCCAGCTTCTGTCTTTCCTTCTCTAATTCAAAAGACTGTCTATCCAAATCCAGCTGTTGCTTTTTAAGCTTCAGTCTGGTTTGTTCCACCCTCAACTTATTGAGTTCCCTCTCTAACATTCTGTCATCAGGGTTGGTGGGAGGGACATTCTTAGATACAGAGGTATGATGGGAATGAACAGAAGGAGACCTGTCCCTTACAGAAACCATCCTAACAGCTTGGCTTACAGAAACATCACTACCAGTATGGTGAGAATAAATGCTTTTGCTATGATGTGAGACAACACTATTTGTATGGTGTGGCTCATCATCATTACCAACTATGCTAGACTGTCTAGTAATGGGCAAGCTAGGAAGTTTCTTTCCTGAATCCTTTCCTGGGGGAGTCCCTGAATCAGATTGGGAACTATTAGGTACTTTTTCAACAGATGAGGCACTTATTGCCTTATCTTGTTCTCTAAGCATGTTAATTAACAGTTCCAAGGAAGGATTCTTCCCTACACTCAAACCTCTCTCTACACAGAGACTCCTTGCTCTTTTCCAGCTAAGGTTGTCATATGCAAGTTTGGACAGATCAACATTTTGGCCTGTGCCAGACATTTTTAGAGAGAGTTAAAGTGATAGATAAAGAGAAAAAAGTTTTCAGAACTTTTTTGGAAAGACAGAAAAAAACTTTTTAAACTTTTAAGAACTTTTTGAAAGTTTAGAAGTACTTTTCAGCACTTAGAAAACAGTGAAAAGAGGAAATGCAAAACTTTTTAGCTATGTGTACACAAACTGAACTTGTTTTGTATATTTTTCTCTTATGAAAAGTACAATGACAAGAGTGGTAAGTAGTCTCAAAGCACTTATCCCACCACTGCACAACCAATGTAGGAGGCTGGACTGGCTTGTAGTGAGTACCAAGGGGTACTTACACCTTGCACCAGGCCAGGGTATCCCTTATTAGTGTATAGGGTGTCTAGCAGCTTAGGCTGATAGATAATGGTAGCTTAGCAGAGCAGCTTAGGCTGAACTAGGAGACGTGTGAAGCTACTACAGTACCACAAGTGTCACTTGCACAATACCATAAGAAAACACAATACACAGTTATACTAAAAATAAAGGTACTTTATTTTTATGACAATATGTCACAGTATCTCAGAGTGTACCCTCAGAGTGAGGATAGCAAATATACACAAGTTATATGTACACAGTACTAAAAATATGCAGTATAGTCTTAGAAAACAGTGCAAACAATGTATAGTTACAATAGGATGCAATGGAGACACATAGGGATAGGGGCAACACAAACCATATACTCCAAAAGTGGAATGCGAACCACGAATGGACCCCAAAACCTATGTGACCTTGTAGAGGGTCGTTGGGACTATTAGAAAATAGTGAGAGTTAGAAAATTAGCCCTCCCCAAGACCCTGAAAAGTGAGTGCAAAGTGCACTAAAGTTCCCCAGAAGACAAAGAAGTCGTGATAGAGGAATAATGCAGGAAAGACACAAACCAACAATGCAACAACTGTGGATTTCCAATCTAGGGTACCTGTGGAACAAGGGGACCAAGTCCAAAAGTCACAAGCAAGTCGGAGATGGGCAAATGCCCAGGAAATGCCAGCTGTGGGTGCAAAGGAGCTTCTACTGGACAGAAGAAGCAAAGGTTTCTGCAGGAACGAAAAGGGCTAGAGACTTCCCCTTTGGTGGACGGATCCCTCTCGCCTTGGAGAGTCGTGCAGAAGTGTTTTCCCGCCAAAAGAACGCCAACAAGCCGTTTTTGGACGCTGCTGTGGCCCAGAAGGGACCAGGAGGTCGCAAATTGGACCAGGACGAAGAGGGGACGTCGAGCAAGACAAGGAGCCCTCTCAGCAGCAGGTAGCACCCGGAGAAGTGCCAGAAACAGGCACTACGAGGATGCGTGAAACGGTGCTCGCCGAAGTTGCACAAAGGAGTCCCACGTCGCCGGAGACCAACTTAGAAAGTCGTGCAATGCAGGTTAGAGTGCCATGGACACAGGCTTGGCTGTGCACAAAGGATTTCCGCCGGAAGTGCACAGGGGCCGGAGAAGTTGCAAAAGTCGCGGTTACCAACAATGCAGTCTGGAGTGGGGAGGCAAGGACTTACCTCCACCAAACTTGGACTGAAGAGTCACTGGACTGTGGGAGTCACTTGGACAGAGTTGCTGGATTCAAGGGACCTCGAGCGTCGTGCTGAGAGGAGACCCAAGGGACCGGTAATGCAGCTTTTTGGTGCCTGCGGTTGCAGGGGGAAGATTCCGTCGACCCACGGGAGATTTCTTCGGAGCTTCTGGTGCAGAGAGGAGGCAGACTACCCCCACAGCATGCACAAGCAGGAAAACAGTCGAGAAGGCGGCAGAATCAGCGTTACAGAGTTGCAGTAGTCGTCTTTGCTACTATGTTGCAAGTTTGCAGGCTTCCAGCGCGGTCAGCAGTCGGTTCCTTATCAGAAGGTGAAGAGAGAGATGCAGAGGAACTCGGATGAGCTCTTGCATTCGTTATCTAAAGTTTCCCCAGAGACAGAGACCCTAAATAGCCAGAAAAGAGGGTTTGGCTACCTAGGAGAGAGGATAGGCTACTAACACCTGAAGGAGCCTATCAGAAGGAGTCTCTGACGTCACCTGGTGGCACTGGCCACTCAGAGCAGTCCAGTGTGCCAGCAGCACCTCTGTTTCCAAGATGGCAGAGGTCTGGAGCACACTGGAGGAGCTCTGGACACCTCCCAGGGGAGGTGCAGGTCAGGGGAGTGGTCACTCCCCTTTCCTTTGTCCAGTTTCGCGCCAGAGCAGGGGCTAAGGGGTCCCTGAACCGGTGTAGACTGGCTTATGCAGAATTGGGCACATCTGTGCCCAAGAAAGCATTTCCAGAGGCTGGGGGAGGCTACTCCTCCCCTGCCTTCACACCATTTTCCAAAGGGAGAGGGTGTAACACCCTCTCTCAGAGGAAGTCCCTTGTTCTGCCATCCTGGGACAAGCCTGGCTTGACCCCAGGGGGGCAGAAACCTGTCTGAGGGGTTGGCAGCAGCAGCAGCTGCAGTGAAACGCCAGGAAAGGCAGTTTGGCAGTACCAGGGTCTGTGCTACAGACCACTGGGATCATGGAATTGTCCCAATAATGCCAGGATGGCATAGAGGGGGCAATTCCATTATCTTAGACATGTTACATGGCCATATTCGGAGTTACCATTGTGAAGCTACATATAGGTAGTGACCTATATGTAGTGCACGCGTGTAATGGTGTCCCCGCACTCACAAAGTTCAGGGAATTGGCCCTGAACAATGTGGGGGCACCTTGGCTAGTGCCAGGGTGCCCTCACACTAAGTAACTTTGCACCTAACCTTTACCAGGTAAAGGTTAGATATATAGGTGACTTATAAGTTACCTAAGTGCAGTGTAAAATGGCTGTGAAATAACGTGGACGTTATTTCACTCAGGCTGCAGTGGCAGGCCTGTGTAAGAATTGTCAGAGCTCCCTATGGGTGGCAAAAGAAATGCTGCAGCCCATAGGGATCTCCTGGAACCCCAATACCCTGGGTACCTCAGTACCATATACTAGGGAATTATAAGGGTGTTCCAGAAAGCCAATGTAAATTGGTAAAACATATATACAGTGAAAAATGGGGGTAACATGCCAGGCAAGATGGTACTTTCCTATATCACCTGCCTAATCAATCATACACAACTTAAGAAGCAACTGCTATGCTACAATAATAATCTCTGATAGCAAAAGACAGTGGCATACATAATGGCCACACAGACTGGAAGGTACATTTTATACATATAATAATACGGCCTTGGGATTACTAAAAAACAGAAGCTAGACTTCCAGAGTGCTCATGTGTGCACAGTCAGTTTATCAAACAGTTCCGACACAGCAATGGAGGTATTCCTGGGGTAACTAATGGGGAGCCTAACCAGCTAGTCTATGGCCCTCATCACAACCCTGGCGGTCGGTGTTAAAGCGGCGTTAATACCGCCAACATGCCGGTGGAAAAAAAAAATGGGATTTTGACCATGGCGGTAAACGCCTTCAAAGATCGCCACTTTAATACACCTACCGCCAGGGTGGTAACGGGCGCTGGTCCGGAGACTTCTGTCTCCAGCCCGGCGGCCGTCACTGTCCCACCCTCGGGATTACAACCCGGCCTACCACCATGGTTTTCGTGCCAAACTTACCGCCACGAAAACCATGGCGGTAGGCACTATCAGTACCAGGGAATCCCTTCCCTGACACTGATAGGGGTCCCCCCCACCTCCTTCCCCCTCCCTATAGTCCTACCCCACCCTACCGCCATGAAAACCATGGTGGTAGGCATTATCAGTGCCAGGGAATCCCTTCCCTGGCACTGATAGGGGTCCCCCCCACCTCCTTCCCCCTCCCTATAGTCCTACTACACCCTCCCCCACCCTCTCCTGCCCCTCCCACACATATATACACCCACATGAGCACCCATATACACTCATGCACACATGCACACCCACCACCACCCATGCATGCACACATACATACCCACACACCCCAACACACACCAACATACCTTGTCACACACATGCATACACAACACTCACAATCACTCATTCATGCACGCATTCAACGCGACTCACACCCGCATGCACGCATTCCGAAACATACACCCTGCCCTCATACACACAACACCCCGCACCCTCATCTCCTGTCGGAGAACCCGACTTACCTGCTTGCAGGGGGTCCTTTGGCTGGAGACGGTCTGCGGCGCTGCTGTCAGCAGCACCGTCTGCCAGCAAAACACCGCCAGGCCGTATCATTGGTTATGATACGGTTGGCGGTGTTTTGCTGCATTACTGCCGTCCACCGCCATGACCGTCGGCGTGTTCCACCAGCATTCTGGAGGAATACCGTCGGCAGTCATGATACGCGTGGACTGCTGGTAGCCACGGCGGCGCTATGTTGGCGCCCGTCGCCGTAGCGGTAGGCTGTAGTTACCGTACCATACTTCCACATACATCTAGGTCCATGTAAGACAACAACAAAACTCCTGTGTTCTGGCAAACCAACACAGGCCTATCTACCAAAGAGTTATAATGTGGCCAATGCGCAGCATTCCACCACTTGATTCAGTCCCCTGTTGACAGTATTAGCCATCCAACCCCACCTCTTTTTCTTTATAGTGAGCAGGTGATACACATCATGTCTGCATCTTGAACATTTAACTACTTCTAAACTAACCTTTTCACGGTGTTAGGGGCATCAGACATCATCAGATAATGATCAATAGGTGATGCATTTAGCACTTTACAATGACCAGGCCACCTGTCTCTTCAGATCCATGAAGGAGCTTTGAACATGAAGCCTCTGCTTACAAAGAATAACCTGCATCAGACATAAAGTGCTCCCTCAAAATACTCCACACACATAGCCCAGAAACCAGTGATATTGGGTGAACAAAGAGTTTAAAGCAGCAAAGATAACCTCATGGTTGACATCCCCGAATTCACAAAACAAATAGCATTTTTTCAGGATCTCAGGGAATCTCATCCTACCCCACCATTAAAAGAGAAATTAAACAACTTCTACTAAGAAAGGACCCTTGTGGCATGACAACCACTATACCACCTACTGTACTATGAAATGACCTTGGTGGCATGACAACCCCTACACCATCTTCTCTACTAAGAAAGGCCTCAGTGGTATGATAGCCAGTACACTACCTACTCTACTAAGAAAGGATATCAGTGGTGTTACAACTACACCATCTACTCTACTAAGATAGCCCCTTAGTGGTATGACAACTACACCACCTACTATACTAAAAAAAGACCTCGGTGGTAGGATACACTAAATCACCTCCACTACTAAGAAAGGACCTCAGTGGTACAACAACCCCTACACCATCTACTCTACTAGGAAAGGACCTTGGTAGTATGACAAACCCTACATCAACTACTTCACTAAGAAAGGGCATCAGTGGTATGGCAGCCAGTACACCACCTACTCTATGAAGGAGGGAACTCTGTGGTATGACAACCACGACACCACCTACTCCACTAGGAATGGATCTTGTGGTATGACAAACAACTACACAATCCACTCCATGGTATGACAACCACCACACAATCTACTCTATGAAGAAGAAAGGACCTCAGTAGTATGATAACCAGTACAACCCCTACTCTACAAAGCAAGGACCTCAGTGGTATGATAACCACTACATCACCTGTTCTAGAAAGAAACAACTTTGGTGGTATGAAAACTACACCACCTACTCTATTAACTAAGGACATTGTGGTATGACAACCACTAAGAGAGGACCTTGCTGGTATGGCATCCACTATGCCACCTACTCTAGTAAGAAAGGACCTCAGTGTTATTTGAAACCCCTACTTCAAGCATGAGGCTATCTTTGCTACTTTAAAGTCTTTGTTCACCCAGGATCACTGGTGTACTCTTCTCAGGAAGGTTCTTGTGGTGTGACAGATACTAAGCCACCTACTCTATTAAGAAAGGACCTAAGTGGTATGACAGCCACTATTCCACCTAATCTAATAAGAAAGGACCTGGGTGGTACAACAGCCAGTACTCCTCATACTCTACTAAGAAAGGACCTCTGTGGTGTGGAAACCACTATTACACCTGCTCCACTAGGACAGTGCCTCAGTGGTATGACAACCACTGCACCCCCTACTCTGCTGAGAAAGGACATTGATAGTAATACAACCACTACACTACTTACTCTATGAGGATAGAATCTTTGTGGTATGGCAACCACTGCAGTACCTACTCTACTAAGAAAGAAACTTCTTTTATGACAAGCTACTCGATTAAGAAAGGACCTAGGCAATATCATAAATACTACACCACCTACTATACTAAGAAAATAACTAAGTGGTATGACAGCCACTACACCACCTACTCTACTAAGAAAGGACCTTGATGGTAATGCAACCACTACACTACCTACTCTACTAAGAAACGTCCTTGGTGGTCTGACAGCCTCTATGCCACCTACTCTACTAAGAAAGGACCTTAGAAGTATGATCAACGCTATAATGCCCACTCTACTAAGAAAGGGCATTGATGATATGGCGACCACTACACCACCTACTCCATTAAGAAAGGATCTCAGTGGTGTGACAGCCACGATGCTACCTACTCTATTAAGAGAGGTCATCAGTGGTATGACAGCCACTACACCACCCACTCTACTAAGAAAGGACCTATGTCATATGATAGCCACTACACCACCTATTCCAGTAAGAAAGGATCTAGTGTTAGGACAACCCCTAATCCACCTACTCGACTACGAAAGGACCTAGTAGAATGGCAACCGCTTCACCATCTACTTTACCAAGAAAGAACCTTGCTGGTACAACAAACACTAAAGCATCTACTGCACTAAGACAGGAATCAGGCAGTATAGTAAGCACTACCCCACCTACTCTACAGAAAAAGGTTGTTTAACACTTTTATCCTAACTATGGACACAAGTGCGGATAGGAGACATGGGGCTAGGTTTATGAACGTTGGACCATTTGGAACTGGGAAAATGCTTTTCCCCATGTAACAATCCTATTCTGCAAGTCGGTAACCTGTTACTGACACGCAGAATAGGTTTTACGAGTCGCTATGAGGAAGGGGCATGCCAAGGGCGCCTTCCTAATAGCAAATCGCAGTGGGATGTAAGATTGTTTTCAGACCATTTTTTTGTTTGAAAAGGCATCCCATTTTCACTGCATTTTTTAAAAAAAATTGCTTTATTTAAAAAAGTCACAGATATGGTGGTCTGCTGTCCCCAGCAGGCCACCATCCCTGTGAGTGCGGCCATTCCCAATGTGTTCTCAAATTGTGATCTGCCTCATGAGTATTGATGAGGTAGGTCATTTGCAACCCCATTGGGAAGCGCAAACAGTATTAAACATACTATTATATATATCCCAGTTTGCAAATTCCTAATAGCGAACTGCTAAGGTATGCTGTTAGGAAATCACAAAGCCAAAACTACATACTTCTTGCCCATGATGCTTCCAATCAATCATGGAGGTGACTTTGCTGGAGTAAATTACAGGCTTTTTTTGGGAACTGCAAGTGCTTTCATATATTAGCTGCGTCTCTACCTGTCCACTGGTTTCATCAAAGACCTTTGGCCACCTGGTGGTGCTTTCATTTGCAATGGGTTCTCTACGACATGGTTGGCGGTTCTAGTCCTGGGGAGCTGTTAGAAATGGTGTCTCTAGTTGGCAGTCAGTTTGCACCCTGTCCAAATAGCGACCCTCACCTTAGTCAGGGTAAGGGAGATGCACAACTCAGAAAAACCCTGCTCATCCACTTGGTAGCTTGGCACAAGAAGTCAGGCTTATCTCACAGGCAATTCATAAAGTATTTGTACAAAACACTGCAAAACCATTCAACAACAGTTTAGGAAAATAGCCAAAATGTATCTGAGTAAAACAAAACCATAATGATACAAATACAACATACACAAGAAAAGGTATGAATTTTCAAAGATTAAACTTCAATGTAGCGCTTAGAAACACAATAGCTTCAAATGGGGCTATCGCAACATGTTTGATGGAGTCGTTCCCATCAATCCGCTGCCACTCAAGAGGAGGGCGGCACCTGTCACGGAGTTGCACAGACTTCCAGGTACAGTACTTTTGGTAAATGAGGAAACAAGGCTGTGCACGGAGTCGGAGAGTTGCTGCATTGCTGGATCTGGTATGTCAGTTCCTTACTGCGGGGCAGGAGAAGTGATGAGGTGTTGGTGCCAGGCGTTGGTTCCTGACGATCTGTTGGGATCGATGAATCCAGCGGGACAAGACTCATTGGGCAACCTCACAGGGTCACGGTCACACCACGGGGCTGCAAGTGCTGCGGCGCAGTCAGATGTCATGGTTGTCTATGACACAGCACTTTGGAACTCACAGAGTCACAGAACTTCAGTGAGGCTGCGGTGACGTTGGGCCTGCAATGTCAGTCGGGGTCATCGCACTCCAGAGGGGACCGCGACTTCGGGTTGCAGGCAGCGGCGCGGGGTCGTGCAGCGGCACCGGTTCTGGAGTTGTCCGGAGTTGGGGTGCCTGGATCTTCTTGTTTTCTCACCAGAACTCACTTTCAAGGCCCAAGAACTGGATTGGCACCACTTGGCAAGTCAGAGTCCTCAGCAGGAGTACACAGGTTCTGGCAGGGGAAGTCTTTCATGTCCCTGAGACTTCTTAACTGGAGGCAAACTCAGTCCAAGTCCTTGGAGAAACTTCACAAGCAGGATTTCAGAAAGCAAAGGCCAGTCCCTTTCCTCTGTGGCAGAACCAGCAGCAGCTGGCCAGCACAGCAAAGCAACAAGCAGAGTGGCAAGTCCTGCTCAAGCTCCAAGCTCTTCTCCTTGGCAGAGGTTCCTCTTGGTCTACAAGTAATCTAAAAATCTGGGGTTGTGGGTCCACTATCTGTCTTTGAAGTAGGCAAACTTCAAAGGAAAGTTTCCGTTGTTCACAAGATCCTGCCTTGCCTAGGGCTGCCCCCAGACATACTTCAGGGCTTTGGAGTCTGCATTGTGTGAGGCAGGCACAGCCCCTTCAGGGGTAAGTGTCAGCTCCCCCTCCCCACTCTAGCCCAGGAGATTCATTAGGATATGCAGGACACTCCTCAGCTCTCTTTGCGTCACTGTTTCGAGGGAATTCATAAACAGCCCAACTGTCAGTCTGACCCAGACGTGGACTCCACAGGCAGGCAGAAGCGCAGAATGGCTAAGCAAGAAAATGCCCACTTTCTAAAAGTGCAATTTTCAAACAGACAATCTAAAAATCAACTTTACCATAAGATGTATTTTTGCATTGTGAGTTCAGAGACCCCAAACTCATTTTTTTCTATCTGCTGTCAAAGGGAAAATGCACTTCAAAGATATTTAAAGCAGTCCCCACTTTAACCTACGGGAGAGATGCGCCTTGCAATAATGAAAATCAGTATCAGGAAATGTAAAACACACCAGTACATGTCCTACCTTTAACATACACTGCACTGGGGCTACCTAGCGCTTACCTTAAGGGTGACTCACATGTAGTAAAAGGAAAGGTTTGGGCCTGGCAAGTTGGTACACTTGCCAGGTCGAATTGGCAGTGCACTACTGCACACAAAGACACTGCAGTGGCATGTTTGATACATGTTTATAGGGCTACGCATGTGGGTGGCAGAATCAGTTCTGTAGGCCCAATATAGCATTTGATTTATAGTCCCTGGGCACACATAGTGCACTTTACTAGGGACTTAATAGTAAATCAAATGTGTCAATTAGGGAAACCCAATTACCAATATCTTTTAGACAGAGAGCACTTGCACTTTAGTGCTGGTTAGCATTGGCAAAGTGCTCAGAGAATTAAAACCAGCAAAAACGAATTACAGCACAGGATCCAAAAACAAGAGGTCAGAAGCAAAAAAGTACAGGGAAACCACGGCAAGAGCGACCAGGACTAACAGCACTGTTAACTCTTCTAATCAGCCACCCGTCTCTGTTCTCTCTCCACATATGCTTGCCATGCTTACCATTCAGTGACCTCTCAGGTCACCTGCTGAGCATGTGAACCATAGTGTGCCTACTCTCAACTTGTCAATGATCTATTCTAGTGCACTTAGAATCTTGTCAAAGCCCGAAGTCGAAGTTTCTTTCACTCCCTTAACACACGTACCGACTCGTTGACCACGCCCGATCAACCTACTAAACCGCCCAGACCACAACATAGATCAACATACTCCGGAGTCTCTTGACCTCGCAGGGCCCGTCTCAACAAAAACAACCACGTGGACCTTTTTATGCACAAAGCGCCACACGCACATGAAGTTCGACGACTTCCCTACTCTCGCACTCGGAGTCGCACCTCCGCTATTTCTATGAAGTTCAACGACTTCTCTACTTCTACACTCGGAGTCGCACCTCCGCTATCCTCTATAAAGAAAAAAAATTCCTCGCAACCTTTTCACACACCCTGCGGCAATAAGCTGTGCAAGCGCAAAACCCTAACTTTACTCATACCATCACTAGTACCGCCAACGCTGATTCCATACCTCCATTCTCTTCATTCGCAAGCTCCGAGATCCCGGGAAAGTCGCGGTGGACCTAGCCCATCATCATTCTGTCAATCTATTTTACCCAAGAAAAATCTAATTCAACTTCTCGAATAGGGTCTGAAAGGGCGTAAGCGTTAATTCAACACCATGTACTTTAAGAGTACAGGGTCCCAAAAGACGAAACCGTCCTCTGCTACCATCTACTGATAGAGCGGTCCGTACTAATAATTTACCTGTATTCGGACGCTCTTTAGGCCGATGAATCTTTTGACTAAGTGGAACTCTCCGTACTCTTATGTCGATCAATTTCATTAAATCAATAATCAATAACGAACATAAGCAATGCCCTGATCAACATAACACTTAACAATTAATCCAGAATACATTTCGGCGCACCCTGACCTTTCAGTCAGGAGTAACCACACCAGTTTATTGCAAAGTTAGTAAATTTATTTCCCTATATTAACAAAGCTAGCACAATGTAAATGTGTCTCAACACCAAATGATAAACGTAAATGAACATTAATAGCTGTCCATAGCGGCGAAACAAGTGCAATCTATGCAGCATTTGAATAACAAGGCATTCGATAATAACAATGCAAATCACTAATACGATAATCTGTAATGAACTAATTGCATACATTTAGTCAGCATAACAAGGTCTCAAATTGCATCGTGCAACAAAAGGAATCCTCATCTAACCTCAAATTAGCATCGGCATGTGGGACTTCATGCAAAAACAATTTAGCAACATTAATTTAGAAAAACTCCTAACTAGGGATCTTGTCAAAAATCAGCAGTTGGTTACCTAAAAGAAACACAATGCAATTGTACAATTTCCTTTCATATTTACCAATTACGATCAGCATACAAGGAAGTCTTCGTCTCACAGGTACCGTTTCTCGATCGGCATGGGTACCGTTTCGATCAGCATGGGACGGGGAAAAGGGGCAGGGGTGGACGGGGCAATTGCCTCACGGCGGCAAAATAAAACTACTGCTTCATGCAAAGGGATCAAAGTTAAAGTCTCTAGGGCAAGAATCATTAAAGTCTCTTTCTCTCGATTAGAGAAAGCATCAAAGTCTCTTTCAAAATGGCAAAATGGCGGGATGTCCAATAATGGCCGTAATAATAATCTAATTTCTTCTCGTGCACCTGGTTTTTATAGACAACAGTTCGAATCCAGTAGGGTCTTCCATTGGAGGGTTCATAGGTTAGCTTCAAATTGTCCAATCAAAAACGACAGTTCTCAAGCTTTTACTTAAGCATACATTATCCTTGGAGATGGGTACGCAAGTTGCAACATTTTATACCAATTAGCTCATTTTCAGAGCCTCCATTGTCCGCACCTGCAGATCGACCTTGGAGTAAAGAGAAAAATGCCAAGCTGGCACGAAACTTTAAGATAAGCATGTGAACGATCTCAGTGGAAAAGTACAGCTTTAAGCAAAAATACACGTTTATTAGCACATCGGAAAAATACGAGCATCTAAACCGTGAGACCGGGCAACTAGGCCAAAGCCTCTACTAAAGTAATGCTAAGCTAAAGCATTTTAGACAAGCAAATCGTAGCATACGTTTATGATTATGTCGGATTAGTGCAATTCTAATACATCACGTTATATAAAGCACGCTTATAAATGTTGGCAAACTACTCTGAGGGCACATTTTGTCCTCGTACAATCTTTATTAGTTCGGTTAAAGTCACACATGATTATTTCAACACTACGTTTAAGCGCTAATAAATGTAAAACCTTCATTTCTGCTTCATCAATCCCTCCTCTGATGACTACTAGTCATCACACAAATCATGCCCACAAATTTTATTCCATTAAAATTCTGTCAGTTCTCTTTTCCTTTTAGTTCCCCTAGTTTTCGCTTTGTATTCTTCTGCCATTCTTTTCATTATTTTCTCTTCCTTTCTTCTTTTAATTCTTTCCATAATCATTATTATTCCCCTTTTTATTCCCCAAATTCCAAATATACAAATTATAACTATTAAAATTCCCTCTATTATTTTTAACAATATTCCATTCCAAATTCCCCCAATCCAATGTCCCACTGAAGCAAGTCCTTTTCCAACCTTCTCCCACACTCCTGGTTCTTTCAATTCCTTCAAATCTGCACTTTCTTTTGTTAGATTTGCAAGCATAATTTTAATCTTCACACTATTGTCTGGAATATAAGTACAACAGTGGCGCGCACCAAGCATTTTGCAAACACCGCCATCCTTTGCTAAAAGAATGTCTAAAGCAAGCCTATTTTGAAGAGTCATAGCTCTTTCCGCTGCAAGTTCAGCATCTATCAGGATTATAGCACCTGAAAACTTTGTCAACATGTTATCCACTATAATAGACAACTTTCTTATTTTGATGGAATTCAGCACAACTCCCAATGAAGGAATCATGGCTCCAAATATATCTCCTACCACAGCAGCTGCGGTCTCTCTTTTCTGGATACGATGGGATCCAGATGTCTTTTGAATCATCAATAGGTCATCCAGTTGATAAACCTTTGGGAACACTATACCCAAATAACATCTCCCCCACCATCCCTTTGGAAGACGATAATAGGCATTATACCCACAAATGTAATATACACCTGGAATGACAGGGTCAAGTCCGTTCATCATGAATGTCCATTTGGCCTTAAAGATAAACGTATGTTTACACTCACTCGTTCCTACGAAAATGTTGTCATAATAAGATTCACCTCGATATATACAAAATTTCCCTACATGCCAAGCGTCTAAAGCTATTCTCCCTTGTGTCTTTATTGCGGCAAAATCATAATTATCTACTGAAGTCCTCTTATGTAGCTCCTTTTCTAATTTCGCATTCATTTGTGCCCTTCTATCATCTGTACGATCTAAAAAGCTTATTTCTACTGCAGAGAGCGAGCAGGTAAGGTTTTCCCTATGAGCGTGAGCCGTTTCAAAAGGTAGCTCGAAAAATTCCCTCATTATTTTAGCATCCCAATCCTTAGCAATCTTGCTTAGCTGCGCTATTATAGGAACATATGCAAAGGTAACATCATAATTTGAATAAAAATACTGTATGTTAGTTTGACCATAAAATCTAGACATTACTATTCTACATGTAATCCCGTATGTAAGAGGCATGTGGTGATATGTCACCCCTTCCTTTACTGATGTCGGTATCTGTGTACACACATAACAATCTTTCGCATCCATAGTCTCAACATATTCTGTTAGCAAGCGATAGAAAACATTATACGAAAGCTCCTTCTTATCATGCAAGAGTATCTCATCTATTTCTAGTCTTTTCAGTGCGGTTAGTTCGGTGACAGTAACAGGAGCAAAAGTAGAAGCATCAATTCTCTCATTCTCACCCTTTCCATGCATTCCAAGCACTATTGCCATTATTGGGAAAAAACGGCCACAGCACACAGAGAGTAATGTCCAACAATGAAACCAGCAAAGATATTGCTGGTGTGGTACTGTAGGTTCGGAGAGGAATTGTGTTGAAATGAGTCTCAAATCCGGTTTGTAGATGTTGTCTTTATTTGTAGATGCTTAGAAAGCATTAAATCATCGTGTAGATACAGCCAACACGTGTTTCGTCACACAGGTGACTTTATCAAGGCTGGGGCCGTTGGTTTTAGAGTAGGTAAGTGGTGGTGTATGGTGACGAAGTATCTCTGTACTTAATGAATAGGGCTGAGTTGGATGGTACAGAAATGTAATTAGAATGGCTGCGCCAAGCAGCTACAGGTACGTAGGTAAGAGGCTTGTTTGGTAATGAAGATTGGGGAGGCCCTGATAAGCCTGAAAAGTAACCAGTAAGAAGCGAAGCGGTGAGCACTCCAGTATTCGTACGAGCGTGTACGAATACTGGAGTGCTCACCGCTTCGCTTCTTACTGGTTACTTTTCAGGCTTATCAGGGCCTCCCCAATCTTCATTACCAAACAAGCCTCTTACCTACGTACCTGTAGCTGCTTGGCGCAGCCATTCTAATTACATTTCTGTACCATCCAACTCAGCCCTATTCATTAAGTACAGAGATACTTCGTCACCATACACCACCACTTACCTACTCTAAAACCAACGGCCCCAGCCTTGATAAAGTCACCTGTGTGACGAAACACGTGTTGGCTGTATCTACACGATGATTTAATGCTTTCTAAGCATCTACAAATAAAGACAACATCTACAAACCGGATTTGAGACTCATTTCAACACAATTCCTCTCCGAACCTACAGTACCACACCAGCAATATCTTTGCTGGTTTCATTGTTGGACATTACTCTCTGTGTGCTGTGGCCGTTTTTTCCCATTGTCGTTCTAGGGTACTCCTAGTACCCAATTGGTGCCTACCGGGCAGTAAGGCACCTGGCCGATTTGCACCGGACTTTACTCATATTCAATTTATCTAAACTATCTGTTTACTGCCTGGAAGTGCGGCGCCTCTCACCCTTACTGCCCTTATTTCTTTTCTCACTATTGCCATTATTATTAGTACACATGCAACTATCAAGCCTATACACACATATTTACAATATTTCTTTCTACTGTTTTGCGTCATGATCTGTATAGAATCAGAGAGCTAGAAGCACCTATAAATGAAACTATTTAGCAATTCAATTACAAAGCTGAACGAGCGCAATGTTCACACAGTTTTCTTCAAGAGGCCAGTCACTTATCAGTTAGCAGCATTTGTCTCATTTCGGCAATAACTCAGTCTTTATCAGTTTAGCAAATGTCTCATCCGGTTTAGCAATGTCTCAGCTGGTTTTATCACTTTAGATTGTAGCAGGCAATGTTATTTATCACCTTTTCAATCAACACTGTCCATAAAACTTTTCTTTTCTATTGGTATCTCTTCTTCTTCGTTCTCGATGCTTAGAGATACAAACTCGTCAGTCCAATCGTCATTGACTGCATATGCCCATTCTGGACCGGAATATCTCCTGTTTGGTATCCTTTTCCTTTTCAATTTTGCTTCTCTTTTCGATTCTGCCTCGCTGGTACTTTCCTCTTTTGTCAAGTCTTTTTCTTCACTCGAGGTTGGTACCACGACAGACACTTCCTTTCTTTTCTCTTTCACTTTTGGCCTTTCTCCGTCATTCAAACTTTCTTCAGTCCTTTGTTTTACTGGTGATATACTTAGTCTCCTCTTTGCACCGTGTCCATTTGACGGACCTGCGACCTTTTCTGTAGAAGTTTGAACTGTTTCATTCTGTTCTGCCTTGTCCCCTCCTTCTGGGGAATCAACCACGTTCTCTTTTTCTTTTTCTGTATTGTCTGCTTCTGGGAAAGCCCTCCTCTGATCAGGCTCTCCTGCTTTGTCACCTTTTTCGAGCCCTTCGTCACCTTTACTTTCGTCAGGCTCTGTATCACTTTCAGCTGCTTCAGGTTCTTTGTCACCTTCAGCTGCTTCAGGCTTTTGGCTACCCTCAGCTGCTTCAGGTTCTTTGTCACCTTCAGCTTCTTCGTCGCTGTCTGAACTTTCTCCTTGGTCTTCCCCAAGTGAGTCGGACTCTTCGCCCTCCAATAATATCCCTCTCTCTCCTGCTTCTGCCTGTTCGCTTTCAGTTCGGTTTTGTTCCGTCTCAGCACTCAGCACTGTTTTATCAGGCACTGGCAGTTTCAGCGCTTCAACTTCCTCATCTGTGGGACACAACACTTTCTTTGTGTGACTGGCGTGGATCCAGTTGGGATCCCCCGCACACTTCACAGCGGTAGTTGTCGTCAGGATCACTTGGAAAGGTCCTTTCCAACGGGGTTCCAGACACGACTTCCTCACGTGCTTCTTTACCACGACCCAGTCACCTGCTTTCAGTGCGTGTCCTGGACCTTGGATCGGTGGTAAGGTGGTTGCTTCCACCTGGTGAGAGAAAGAGCGAACCACATCAGCCAGACCCTTGCAGTAGTCTAACACCATATCATCTGTAATATTCAAAAGCGCGTTTGCGGGAACTGCAGGAAGTCTCATAGCCCTGCCCATGAGAATTTCGTGCGGAGACAATCCAGTCTTTCTATCAGGAGTGTTTCTCATTGACATTAGCACCAAGGGCAATGCGTCAGGCCATTTCAAATTTGTCGATGCACATATTTTCGCCATTCTTGACTTCAATGTACCATTCATCTGCTCCACCAGTCCTGATGCTTCAGGGCGATAGCTACAATGCAGTTTTTGCTCAATGTTCAGCGCTTCGCAAAGTAACTTTATCACCTCGTTATTGAAGTGACTTCCCCTATCTGATTCTAAAGAGATCGGGAATCCGAAACGTGGTATCAACTCTCTCAACAGTAGCTTTGCAACTGTAAGGCTGTCATTTCTACGTGTGGGGTATGCCTCAATCCAGTTACTAAAAATGCACACAATCACCAACACATACTTCAGACCTCCATGCACAGGCATCTCAATGAAATCTATCTGCATTCGACTAAATGGGCCACTGGCTCTGCCAATGTGGCTCGCGTTCACAACCGTTCCCTTCCCTGGGTTCATCTGCTGGCAAGTGACACATCGATGGCAAACTGCTTCTGCAGCTTGACAAAATCTGGGGTTAAACCAATCAGTTTTGAACAATCTTATCATGGCATCTCTCCCTAGGTGAGCTTGCCCATGATAGAACCGCGCAAGCTGTGATAAGAGACTATTTGGCAAAACAAATTTTCCCTCATTTGAAACCCATAACTCGTCTGGTCTCTTTATACACTGTGATTTAATCCAGGAATCTCTCTCATCCTCCCTGACGTTATTCTGCAATGCTTTTAGTTCATCTATTGTATCTACGACCTTTAAGGCAAATGCTTCAGCTGGTTCGAGTTCTGGCTCACTTATCGAATTCCATTCATCCCTGAGTAATATACAGTTCAAGGCACAAAATCTTGCGACTTGATCCGCATATGCATTTCCCAGAGAAACATAATCCTGTCCTTTTGTATGAGCACTACACTTTACTACTGCAACTTCGGCTGGCATTTGAATGGCATGTAACAATTCCCTTATTCTCTCCCCGTTTTTCACTGGGGATCCTGAAGAAGTCAGGAAACCTCTCTGTGACCATAGTTGTCCAAAGTCGTGCACAATTCCAAACCCGTACTGACTATCAGTGTAAATGGTGACTTTCATCAATGCAGACAGTTGACATGCTCTTGTAAGGGCTACAAGTTCTGCTACTTGTGCAGAATAGACTCCTTGGAGCCAGGCTGCTTCCAAGACACCTGTTACAGTACATACAGCATATCCTGCTTTGAAAATTCCCATCCCATCTCTTAGACATGAACCATCAACAAAAACAATTTGGTCATTCTCATCAAGCTTAGTGTCCTTAATGTCAGGTCGAGGTTTTGTGCAAAATTCAGTCACCTGAAGGCAGTCATGCTCGACGTCTTCAGCGTTCTCAATTTCAGCATTTTCACCAGGAAGCAAGGGTGCTGGATTCAACGTAGTGCACCTTTTCAGCTGCACATTCGGTGAGCCCAGAATTATCGTTTCATACCTTGTGAGTCTTGCTCCGGTCATGTGTTGCGTTCGGGAGCGGGTCAAAAGTATCTCAACTGAGTGAGGGACCATGACTGTTACTGGGTGTCCCATCACTATTCCTTCACTCTGAGTGAGGCTGATACCAACTGCTGCTACGGCGCGCAAACACCCTGGAAGTGCTGCTGCGACCGGATCCAAAGTATCTGAAAAATACGCTACTGGTCTGTTTAGGCCACCATGGGCTTGAGTCAAGACAGACAAAGAACATGCATCACGTTCATGACAAAACAATGTGAAAGGCTTTGTGTAATCAGGCATACCTAAAGCTGGAGCCCTGCACATGCTCTCTTTCAATTCAACAAAAGCATCCATCTCATCTCCTTTCAGTTCAATTTGATCCAAGGCATCCTTCTGGGTCAGTTTCAGTAAAGGCTTCGCTAGAGTCGAGAAGTTGGGAATCCACTGGCGACAGTAGCCCACCATTCCCAAAAACTTCCTCACCTCCCTCCTTGTCTTGGGTGGACTCATTTGAAGTACGCTTGTTATTCTTTCCTTCATTATTCTCCGTGACCCTTTCTCTATCTGGTGACCCAAGTATTTCACTTTCTTCTGACAAAACTGCAATTTGGAAGGAGACACCTTGTGTCCATTCCTTCCCAAATGGTTCAACAGAGCAATGGTATCGGCTGTGCAGCCACTTTCTGTCTTTGATGCAACCAGTAAGTCATCAATGTACTGTACTAGGGTTGACTCGAATGGCAATTCTAATGCTTCCAAATCTTTCTTTAGAATCTGATTGAAGATTGACGGTGACTCAGAAAACCCTTGAGGAATTCGACACCAACTGTACACTCTGTCTAGGAATTTGAAACAAAAGAGGAATTGGCTGTCCTCATGAAGAGGCACAGAAAAGAATGCTTGTGACAAGTCGATGACTGAGAACCATTCGGCATCGCAAGGGACTTGGAACATTATCACAGCTGGATTTGGTACGACAGGGCAACACTTGACTATGATGTCATTTATTTTCCTCAAGTCCTGCACAAGTCGGACCTTTCCACTTGGCTTTATTAGTCCCATTATTGGTGAATTACATGGACTGCTTAACACTTCTTTCAGTACCCCCTGTTTTACAAATTCGTCAATAAGTTGGGCAACTTTCATGAGGGTATCTTGTGCCATGTGGTATTGTGGGGTCTGGGGAAAGATTGCATTGGGCTTTACAGTCACTTTCACTGGTTCCACTCCTTTCATCAATCCCACCTCTTTCCCTGTCATATCCCACACTTCCTTTCCGACTGTTTCCCGTAATTCGGCTGGAATATCTTCTTCAGTTATCATCGGGAAAAGACAAATCAGAGGATATTCTTCATCGACAGTTTCCATCTCATCCCCCTCTACACTGTCCTCTTCTTCCCCATCACTGCTCGTCTGGATTGTTATTCCCTCGTTCGAACACATGATCGAACAACCCAATTTGCACAATAGGTCTCTTCCTAATAGTGCTATCGGGCTTGAGTCACATATCACAAACTGATGCACCCCTTGATAGTTACCGATGCTGACTGGTACCGGATCTGTTATGGGGTTCGTCAGGTGCCTGTTTGCTACTCCCACCACTTGAACTGTCCTCCCTGAGAGTGGCAAATTTGGTACTTCACTGCTCTTAGCAGTTGAACGTGTGGCTCCTGTGTCAACCAAGAATGAAACACGATGACCCATTACTCTTCCCTCTACGTACGGACCCTTTTGATCAACTTCCAAGGATGCTGCAAGCACACAATCTCCTTCTTCTTCTGAACTTTCACTCTCCCATACATTGTTTATTCCACTCTCACTGTGTAGTGGGAACTGTTGTACGGTGCCATTTGTACTCATTACCTGACCCGAGACCTG
Source organism: Pleurodeles waltl (assembly GCF_031143425.1). NCBI lineage: Eukaryota > Metazoa > Chordata > Amphibia > Caudata > Salamandridae > Pleurodeles > Pleurodeles waltl. The sequence continues at coordinate 8,910,487 of NC_090447.1, read as the reverse complement.
TGGAGGAACCATCACTTGCTGCTGACTCATTGGTGCCAAAGGTATTTGCATTTGCTGATTAGGTACCATGGGTAACTGCTGTTGCATTGGCTGCATTTGTGTCATCTGCATACGAGGCATCTGCATCTGCTGCGGCTGCATAGGTTGTAATCCCTGCAACTGATTTACGGTCTGAAAATTTGGGTTTGGACCTCTCATTTTCGGTCCCCTCATTGTCTGAAATGTATTGACATCATTGTTTTGCTGACCAACACCTGCACCTGCACCTTCCTGCACCACCATCGGGCACTCGCGTTTCCAATGACCGACAATTCCGCAAACGTGACACGGCATCATCTTCTTCATTGCCTGCACACCAGTCACAACAGTGTTCAAATCCGGACCATTATTCACAAAACCTCCTCTGCCTCTGCCTCTGGCCTGTGGCTGAAACATCATATTTCCCTGCAACTGCGGCTGCGGTTGCGGTACCTGCTGTTGGAACCCTTGCATCCCTTGCAAACCTTGCAGACCTGTCTGAGCTGCTTTAAGTTGCATCATCATCACCTTCTCTTTCAACCTTTTCTGTTTCACTTCAATTTCGTCGCTACAGTATTTCGCATAATTCAACACCTCATCGATCGGTTTCGACTGCCAACAAATCAAATGCGACTTTATCATCTGGCTTATCTCTGGTCTCAGCCCTTCCACAAATCTGAACACAAAATGAAGCATGTCCTTCGCCTCTATTGTCTCTGTGCCACTGTAGTTCTTAAACGCCTTCAACAACCTCTCATAGTAACTATGAATCGACTCTTTAGCCTCTTGGGCCGTTCGATCGATCTTCTGCCAATCCACATTTTTCGCAGAAACTTTCGTCTTCAAATGCTCAATCACCTTATAGTACAAGCTCATCACCATAGGTGATGGTGCACCCGTCTCCCTGTCTCTTTCTGGTTCACTTGTCGGCCAACCTACAGCTCTTTTGCAATCCTCCCACAAATCTGCTGGAACCACAATCTCAAAGAGAGTGTTCAGGTCTTCCCAGAGACATTTTGCAAGCTTCACAAACCTATCAGTCTGTTGATACCATTCAATCGGCTTTTCTCTCAGTTTGGGAAAATCATCCGTAAATGACTGAATGTCGCTTCTGTGCCATGGTACATGTATTAATTTTCCCCCTGCTGTCTCCCTCATTGGTAACATGGTTACTGCCTCGCTACTCTGTGGTCTTTTCTCGTTGAGCTCTGTAGCACTGTCCCTCCTCTTTTCCTTTCTCCTTACCCACCTGCTTTCCCACTTGTCTAAGCACCTCCACACTTGTGCACTCTGCAGCAATTCTCTAAGGTGCGCCTTCATACCTGCTGACCTCATGTGTTCAAAATCTGTGGTCCCAAAATCCAATCTGTAGCTCCTGCTCAAGTGTTTTGTTTTGTCTATATCCACCCCGTTTTTGTCAGCTACTTCCTGCAAACTTTTATGTACCTTGTTCACTTCTTTCGTAATCCTGGGGCATAAATACCTCAGCTCTTCTTCCGAATAGGACTCTAACCTATTCACACCCATAGTCCCTTCCACCAATTCTTGTGCTTCCATGTTCAACCTGACTCTATTCAGATAATCTTCTCCCTTCCCACTGGCTGAACTTTGTGTGGAATTTAGACTGTTGAACCATTGTGTCAGCTGTTGCGCATTCAACCCCATCAGTGTAGCGTTCACATCGACTGCCATTGATGGTTGCGGCAACTTTTCAGTGTTCGATGACAGCGGTATCACCAGTGGGGGACTCGACCTCACCAGTGTTGACTGAGCACATATGGGACTAAACTCCATCAAGGTGCCAGATCCAGTTGGCTGAGCCGCTATCGGAGTTATCCCTGGAGTGTTTTCTATGCACCTCCTTTCTGTCCCATTCTGCAGCATTGATCCCTGACCGCTCATACCTAAGTTAGGCTGACTGTACAGAGGTACCGGTGGACCTACAGTAATGGGTAGTGATATCGCATCTGGGTTTTGTCCATTCCCCATGTTCTGAGGCATGTTCATTCCCACACCATGGGTCATCATCGCCGGCATGCCCATCTGACTCCCCGTCATCTGAGCATGTGCTGTTCCCCCCTGCATCTGCTTTTGAGGCATCAGAAACTGAGTTGATTCAACTTGTGCCAATGTCGGGTTGTGACCATTCTGCACTCCCCTTACGGTTGGATCTAGAATCATTCCTGCACCGTTGTCACTGCTATAGTATCCTGGAATCTGCGGCTGATAATTTTCTGCTGGTTTCAACATGGGCACATCTGGATATATTCTCCTAACCTGCGGTATCTGCGGGGTGAACAGTAAACTCGGGTCCTTAGATCCCGATGATGCTCCTGAATTCTGACTTTCACTGTTCTGTACCGATGCCGGAGGGGCAGAACTGGTACTTGGACCTTGTCCACTCTCTGCATAAGGTGGTGGACGGTCGTTCAGCAATTGCATGATTAACTCCTCATCCTCTAACTCCTCTTCTCTTCTCAACTTTTCCTCGTCCTCTCTATCCTTGGAACACCTCCTGTTTGTCTTACAGGTAACTTTCTTACCTGTCTCCTCGTCTTCCTTAGTAATTGCGGGAAACAGTTTTATTCCCTGCAATACATCTGACCTCCACACCTTCTGTGCATTATCCCACCTAGCGTCCGCTAGTGTCTTTTCTACCTTCCTTATCCTATTCTCGAACTTATTTTGCTGTTGCTGTCTAGCCATCAGTTCCCAAATCGCTAGAGCCTCAAACTGTGCTGGCCTTGGAGGTACCTTCATGTCGTACATCGTGAATCTCAAATTCTCTAGGATCCTTATATTGAATGTCCCATGAATCGGGAACGCTACGCTCCCATGTTTCTCTGTCAGCTTGTGCCATTGCTTTAGCCAAAGGCACGGAGCTACCCCTTTTTCCTCCATTACAATGTAAGCTGGTGTACCTTCGGGCGGCGTCTCCTCTCCTACGCTCGCTTTAATGTAAGACTCCCCCTTCATCGCACTCCTTAATGCTTTAAAAAATTTCATTTTCTCGTCTTTTATTTCACAAAATTTGTAATCAATAGGTGACTTTAATTCCCGGAATACCCTTCGCTTGCCTTTCCCCTTCCAATCGAGCCCCACGGACTGCGTCCAATCCGTGCGCGACCCTTCTCTCCAACCAACCTATCCCAGCGCGGCTCCTAGTGACGTCACACTCACACACACTGCGGCTGACAAAGCCTCGCGGCTAGTCCTCCTTCACTCAGGTCCTCTCGTAACAACTTCTTGCATGTATCGCGAGCTACCAAAAAATAAAACAGATCTGTCGGTTTACTACAGGAAGGGTAACACAATCGCTTCAGGACCTTAGGGATTTTTCACTAGCCTCGGCAGTTATTCCATCTTTCTCGGTCCCCACGTTCGCAAGCAAATCTGACCCGCAGACCTACTCTCAACTTGTCAATGATCTATTCTAGTGCACTTAGAATCTTGTCAAAGCCCGAAGTCGAAGTTTCTTTCACTCCCTTAACACACGTACCGACTCGTTGACCACGCCCGATCAACCTACTAAACCGCCCAGACCACAACATAGATCAACATACTCCGGAGTCTCTTGACCTCGCAGGGCCCGTCTCAACAAAAACAACCACGTGGACCTTTTTATGCACAAAGCGCCACACGCACATGAAGTTCGACGACTTCCCTACTCTCGCACTCGGAGTCGCACCTCCGCTATTTCTATGAAGTTCAACGACTTCTCTACTTCTACACTCGGAGTCGCACCTCCGCTATCCTCTATAAAGAAAAAAAATTCCTCGCAACCTTTTCACACACCCTGCGGCAATAAGCTGTGCAAGCGCAAAACCCTAACTTTACTCATACCATCACTAGTACCGCCAACGCTGATTCCATACCTCCATTCTCTTCATTCGCAAGCTCCGAGATCCCGGGAAAGTCGCGGTGGACCTAGCCCATCATCATTCTGTCAATCTATTTTACCCAAGAAAAATCTAATTCAACTTCTCGAATAGGGTCTGAAAGGGCGTAAGCGTTAATTCAACACCATGTACTTTAAGAGTACAGGGTCCCAAAAGACGAAACCGTCCTCTGCTACCATCTACTGATAGAGCGGTCCGTACTAATAATTTACCTGTATTCGGACGCTCTTTAGGCCGATGAATCTTTTGACTAAGTGGAACTCTCCGTACTCTTATGTCGATCAATTTCATTAAATCAATAATCAATAACGAACATAAGCAATGCCCTGATCAACATAACACTTAACAATTAATCCAGAATACATTTCGGCGCACCCTGACCTTTCAGTCAGGAGTAACCACACCAGTTTATTGCAAAGTTAGTAAATTTATTTCCCTATATTAACAAAGCTAGCACAATGTAAATGTGTCTCAACACCAAATGATAAACGTAAATGAACATTAATAGCTGTCCATAGCGGCGAAACAAGTGCAATCTATGCAGCATTTGAATAACAAGGCATTCGATAATAACAATGCAAATCACTAATACGATAATCTGTAATGAACTAATTGCATACATTTAGTCAGCATAACAAGGTCTCAAATTGCATCGTGCAACAAAAGGAATCCTCATCTAACCTCAAATTAGCATCGGCATGTGGGACTTCATGCAAAAACAATTTAGCAACATTAATTTAGAAAAACTCCTAACTAGGGATCTTGTCAAAAATCAGCAGTTGGTTACCTAAAAGAAACACAATGCAATTGTACAATTTCCTTTCATATTTACCAATTACGATCAGCATACAAGGAAGTCTTCGTCTCACAGGTACCGTTTCTCGATCGGCATGGGTACCGTTTCGATCAGCATGGGACGGGGAAAAGGGGCAGGGGTGGACGGGGCAATTGCCTCACGGCGGCAAAATAAAACTACTGCTTCATGCAAAGGGTTCAAAGTTAAAGTCTCTAGGGCAAGAATCATTAAAGTCTCTTTCTCTCGATTAGAGAAAGCATCAAAGTCTCTTTCAAAATGGCAAAATGGCGGGATGTCCAATAATGGCCGTAATAATAATCTAATTTCTTCTCGTGCACCTGGTTTTTATAGACAACAGTTCGAATCCAGTAGGGTCTTCCATTGGAGGGTTCATAGGTTAGCTTCAAATTGTCCAATCAAAAACGACAGTTCTCAAGCTTTTACTTAAGCATACATTATCCTTGGAGATGGGTACGCAAGTTGCAACATTTTATACCAATTAGCTCATTTTCAGAGCCTCCATTGTCCGCACCTGCAGATCGACCTTGGAGTAAAGAGAAAAATGCCAAGCTGGCACGAAACTTTAAGATAAGCATGTGAACGATCTCAGTGGAAAAGTACAGCTTTAAGCAAAAATACACGTTTATTAGCACATCGGAAAAATACGAGCATCTAAACCGTGAGACCGGGCAACTAGGCCAAAGCCTCTACTAAAGTAATGCTAAGCTAAAGCATTTTAGACAAGCAAATCGTAGCATACGTTTATGATTATGTCGGATTAGTGCAATTCTAATACATCACGTTATATAAAGCACGCTTATAAATGTTGGCAAACTACTCTGAGGGCACATTTTGTCCTCGTACAATCTTTATTAGTTCGGTTAAAGTCACACATGATTATTTCAACACTACGTTTAAGCGCTAATAAATGTAAAACCTTCATTTCTGCTTCATCAGGCCCAGTGACTGGTCAGCTCGGGTCTGTGTAAATAACTCTGCATTATTCTAAACCGGCCGGGCCCAGTGACTGGTCAGCTCGGGTCTGTGTAAATAACTTTATATTACTCTAAACTGTCCGACTTTATATTACTCTAAACCGGCCGAGCAAAGTGACTGGTCAGCTCGGGTCTGTGCAAATAACTTTATATTACTCTAAACCGGCTGAGCCCAGTGACTGGTCAGCTCGGGTCTGTGTAATTAACTTTATATTACTCTAAACCAGCCGAGCCCAGTGACTGGTTAGCCCTGGGTAGGTCCGGGTAAACAACTTTACATTACTCTAAAGCGGGGACCCCAGGGGCTGCTGAGCTCTGGTGTGTGTAAACAACTTTACATTACTCTAAAGCGGGGACAACAAGGGCTGGTGAGCTCCGGTCTGTCTAAACAACTTTACATTACTCTAAATCGGTGGTCCCCAGGGGCTGGTGAGCTCCGGTCTGTGTAAACAACTTTATATTACTCTAAACCAGCCGAGCCCAGTGACTGGTTAGCCCTGGGTAGGTCCGGGTAAACAACTTTACATTACTCTAAAGCGGGGACCCTAGGGGCTGGTGAGCTCTGGTGTGTGTAAACAACTTTACATTACTCTAAAGCGGGGACAACAAGGGCTGGTGAGCTCCGGTCTGTCTAAACAACTTTACATTACTCTAAATCGGTGGTCCCCAGGGGCTGGTGAGCTCCGGTCTGTGTAAACAACTTTATATTACTCTAAACCAGCCGAGCCCAGTGACTGGTTAGCCCTGGGTAGGTCCGGGTAAACAACTTTACATTACTCTAAAGCGGGGACCCTAGGGGCTGGTGAGCTCTGGTGTGTGTAAACAACTTTACATTACTCTAAAGCGGGGACCCCAGGGGCTGCTGAGCTCCGGTTTGTGTAAACAACTTTACATTACTCTAAAGCAGGGACCCCAGAGGCTGGTGAGCTCCGGTCTGTGTAAATAACAACTTTACATTACTCAAAAGCGGCGGACCACAGGTGCTGGTGAGCTCCGGTCTGTGTAAACAACTTTATATTACTCTAAAGCAGGGACAACAAGGGCTGGTGTGCTCCAGTCTGTGTAAACAACTTTACATTACTCTAAAGCGGTGACACCAGGGGCTGGTGAGCTCCGGTCTGTGTAAACAACTTTATATTACTCTAAACCAGCCGAGCCCAGTGACTGGTTAGCCCTGGGTAGGTCCGGGTAAACAACTTTACATTACTCTAAAGCGGGGACCCTAGGGGCTGGTGAGCTCTGGTGTGTGTAAACAACTTTACATTACTCTAAAGCGGGGACCCCAGGGGATGCTGAGCTCCGGTTTGTGTAAACAACTTTACATTACTCTAAAGCAGGGACCCCAGAGGCTGGTGAGCTCCGGTCTGTGTAAATAACAACTTTACATTACTCAAAAGCGGCGGACCACAGGTGCTGGTGAGCTCCGGTCTGTGTAAACAACTTTATATTACTCTAAAGCAGGGACAACAAGGGCTGGTGAGCTCCAGTCTGTGTAAACAACTTTACATTACTCTAAACGGTGACACCAGGGGCTGGTGAGCTCCGGTCTGTGTAAACAACTTTATATTACTCTAAACCAGCCGAGCCCAGTGACTGGTTAGCCCTGGGTAGGTCCGGGTAAACAACTTTACATTACTCTAAAGCGGGGACCCTAGGGGCTGGTGAGCTCTGGTGTGTGTAAACAACTTTACATTACTCTAAAGCGGGGACAACAAGGGCTGCTGAGCTCCGGTTTGTGTAAACAACTTTACATTACTCTAAAGCAGGGACCCCAGAGGCTGGTGAGCTCCGGTCTGTGTAAATAACAACTTTACATTGCTCAAAAGCGGCGGACCACAGGTGCTGGTGAGCTCCGGTCTGTGTAAACAACTTTATATTACTCTAAAGCAGGGACAACAAGGGCTGGTGAGCTCCAGTCTGTGTAAACAACTTTACATTACTCTAAAGCGGTGACACCAGGGGCTGGTGAGCTCCGGTCTGTGTAAACAACTTTACATTACTCTAAACCGGTGGACCCAGGGGCTGGTGAGCTCCGGTCTGTGTAAACAACTTTACATTACTCTAAACCAGGGACCCCAGTGGCTAGTGAGCTCCGGTCTGTGTAAATAACAACTTTACATTACTCTAAAGCGATGGGCCCCAGGGGCTGGTGAGCTCCGGTCTGTGTAAACAACTTTACATTACTCTAAAGCGGGGACAACAAGGGCTGGTGAGCTCCGGTCTGTGTATACAACTTTACATTACTCTAAAGCGGTGACACCAGGGGCTGGTGAGCTCCGGTCTGTGTAAACAACTTTACCTTACTCTAAAGCGGTGACACCAGGGGCTGGTGAGCTCCGGTCTGTGTAAACAACTTTACCTTACTCTAAAGCGGTGACACCAGGGGCTGGTGAGCTCCGGTCTGTGTAAACAACTTTACATTATTCTAAACCAGCGGACCCAGGGGCTGGTGAGCTCGGGTCTGTGTAAACAACTTTACATTACTCTAAAGCGGGGACCCCAGTGGCTTGTGAGCTCCGGCCTGTGTAAACAACTGAGAGGTTCTTGTTGAACAGTAGGCCTCAGAGGTGGCTTCTTTTCTTTCTAAGTACATTGCTTGCACTTTAGGGATGGCACTGGGCTCTTGACAAAGCTGGGGGTCATGACAAGGTCATCTGTCTGCTTCTGTAAAGAAGATGACCTTCCTGGCAGTGGAAATGCTTGCTCAGTTGGGGGACTGTATCTGTGCAGCCAGCATTCTTCTCAGTGCCTTGGCCAGTGTTGACATCCGGTCACTGCTTTATTGCACTAACTTCCATACGCTGTTAAATATATTGTTTCAACAATTTAGGACCCAGGCCAGTCAATTTCTCCTCTGTAGATTGATAATGACATGTTCTTTGATGACAGCACCAGAAGGCCTTGAAGCTCACATGGCACACACATTTGACCTTTTCTGTGGTAAAATTCCCTTTTTGTTGAGGACCACAAATGTTCAGTTATCCGTGAGGGTAGGTTAGTTCCTGTTTTTGTCTCAATGGAGGTTTGCTTCTGCGCATCAGTCACATTCATCTCCTAAGGTGGGAGGTCATCTTTAATTTCTAAAGGTGTTACATGGTAATGGTTATAGCAGTGATTCATGGGGCATGCGCACCATGAGACAATTACCTACAGGTGCATTTGATTGTTTCTATTCTGAGCTGCTGCAGAAGAGTTACACCCATTCCAAGCCCCACCTTGGCTTCAAGTCCTCTCAGTGCCAGTCTACTGCGTGCCATGGTCCACTTTATGATGTGCTGTGGAGAGCTCCAGGGGGGCACTCGCTCTTCCGCCACCCACTTGAGTCCTCATCCCAGGACTGTTAAGGCAAAGTACATTTTGCTGTACGATTCTGAGACCCTTCAACACCAATGTGCACCTCTCTGATCCATAACTGGGGAACAAGTTCACACTCAAGAATTCAGGTCTCCATCAATGCAAACAAAGCAAGTGAAACAATGCAAACTTTACAGTCAAACTACAGGCTTACTGGAAAACTACTTTGTCCTTAATATGTCACGTACAACCTTGGACAGACTTGTTATCCAGCCCATTCTTCACAGTTGTGAGAGGATCCTCCCCATTGTTATCCTGCGAACTGACGAGTGACATCCCACAGTCCGCACACACAGGACTGTGCCAGGTGTCTCAGTCCATCACACATCAGAAGGTTCACCTACCAGCACTCTAAGCATGTATGTCCTGCACCAGGGTCAAGGTGAGATCCTCATGCCTAAACCAAGTCACTGTCCCGACCGACCCAGCACAAATGTCTGTGTCTGGGCACTCAGTGACCACAGTGCCACAGATGTAGATTTAGGGCAGAGGTCTTCAAACTGGGGGACCTCAAGTGATCCAGGGGAGAGAGGGGGCAGGCGCTGGCCAAAAGAATCATTATGCTGTTTTAAACGGGAAACTAATGAGCTGCAGGAATTCGCTCTGTAATGGGCCATCACTAATCTTTTTTCATTTATATCCTAGCTGAGTGCGTGTCAAAAGGGAAGGGACTCCAATATTCTTCAAAATTTCCACCCTCAGTTCTCATAATCATGCAGCGGATACTTTTAGACATTAGCTTTTACACATTAGTAAGGCCTGTGTGTGATTCCATTTTTAAAAACTGTAGCAGAACTTAACCACAATGTTTAAATAAGTCCACACATATTTAAACATTGCCAACTTAATAGAATAATTGTGAAAGATTCTGAGTGGACCCGATGATTTTTTTATTCCACGGGGAGGGCGTGTCATTAAAAATGTGTGTGCTACCAATGCTGTGCCTGCTCAAAACTGCTGTGGGTGCCCTCAGTTGCCACACATCAGCAGCTTCTCAAGTGCATTTTGCCATCTCTGGTGCCCCACAAAACCACTCTCTAAATCAGCTGTGTCTCGCTTAGCTCAAAGAATCGCACCAAGTAATTGCTCTGCTCTCAGACACCCTGAATCTCAGGGAAGGCTCTTCTGCTATGGGGGAGAAGCGTCGCCCCACTGACGAAAAGCAGAAAAAAGGGATAATAAAAGTATTTTATTATCTCTTTATCTTTCCGCCTTCATTGGGCGGGCCAGCCTCCTCCAAGTCAAGTGGAGAAGGAGTAGTATGTGCACTTCTAAGTGTGCATGTCAGTTTGGCCAGCTGTCTGAGGCCGGCCATACTGACATGAGCACTCAGAAACTCTTCACCCGGCTGTATTTTACTGCAAGGTGGAGACCAAGCTCAGTCCCCCACTCTCCCCCTGAGCAGCATTTCTGCCCGCTCAGGCCAATTGCAGCATTTCTTTCATGCTGTGTAACAGGCATGAAAGAAGAAGAGTGATTGGTTGGGGAGAGAAGACGAGGCGGCTGGAGTAAAGCGGTGCATCACAGAGGGGCAGGTAAGTTTGATTATTTTTTATTTAACTGCCCTCCCCTCCGCACCCCCAGCTCCATGCACTACCTCACCACCCCTACCCCTTCCTGGTAGCAGGATGGTTGTTCCTCAGTGATGGCACCCAGCCCTTCCTCTGATCTCAGGCACTTTGTTACTGTCCTCTTATGTCATTCCTGTTTATCAGTAGTCACACCCGGCTCTCTTCTCAAGTTAGGCGTTGTGCATCTGTCATACTATTACATTATTCAATGCTTGTTCATCGTCATTGATGGTACTCAGTACTACCATGCAGCAGCTTCTTATTCCATTCCTGTTCATCATTGATGGAACACAGCCCTTCCTCTGATTTCAACCACCCTGAAACTGTCTCTTTATTCCTTTCCAGTTCATCAGTGGTCATATCCAGCCCTTCCTCTGATGCCAGGCACCCTTGGACCTGTTTATCGTGGTCATACCCAGCCCATCTTTGGATGCTCTGCAATTGTCCCCTTATTCCATGTTTGTTCATCACTGGCCCTGCCTCTGATCCCAGGCATCCTGCAGACGATAGGCCATATATACTTCCCTATGTCCCATGCTCACTCCAGTGACCCTCTTTTCTGCATTCTACTGGTCCATACTGGTCTACCTCCACTGTGCTGGTGTCCAGGCCTGGCCTCAGCAGTTACACCTGACATCACTCAGATTCCAGTTTTCATCTAGAGGTGCAGCCTTATACTAGGATTTCCAATGAGTGCGAAAAGCAGAAACACCTATTCCCTGCATCGGTCTTGGCTACCCTTCTAGTCGTCTTGTTTCTTTGTGCCTGGTCACACCCCCGTGCAATCTCTGCAGTCTTTTCACTCTTCCAGAGTCCATGGACTCCTTCAGCAATCACGTCCGGTGCATAACTGGTTCCATCCTCTACTTTGAACAGTGACTTTTTTTCCATTGGTTTCTAAGTCCATCTTCATTAGTCACATTATTTTCTTCCTCCAGCATACTCTTCCTCACGGTGCGCTCTACCTACACCAACTAAAATCTATTACATTTGCTGCCTCTATAGCCTCGCATGGAGAAGTTCAAGCATACTCTGAAGATTTACAAGAATGAACCTGGAGATGAACCAACCTTCAACCTAAGAATAGGTCTCATATATACTACATATGTTTGTAACATTGTTTTTCACTGTTATTGTAGCATTGCAAATGTTATATGTTTATTATTTATTTTCTTTTAAAGTGCTGAAATATTTCAGGAGTGGAATGTTGTTTTCGCAAGGGGACAAGGTAGTTGGTTTTATAAAAAAATGTTTTAAAATATTTTTTTAAGTTGAAGTGTGAAATTTATTTTAAATTGTTTTGAACATTTTTTCATTGAAAGATTTTGATTTGCTTTGATCTATTTTCATTTGTTAGTGATTTTGGTTAGTGGTGGAATGAATGGTTTATAAGAGAAATGGTGGGAAATGTTTTCAAGTATTTTTTTATTTTATTTAGAAGTATATTATTTTCTTTATATATTTCTTTACTTTTTAATTCATGGTTTTAATTCATGATGTTTATGAAGGGGATTTATTACAGTTTGCATTTGTAAGATATATGTTATTAACATGTTATATTTATTTAGTTTTGGTTATGTTATGTTTCTATCTCAAACATTTTGTATGACTTTAATTATTGACATGTTTTAATTATTTCTAAATTTAAATATGGTGCATTTTTTCAAAGGCTTTTTTGTTTTTAACTATTTTCTAGGTAAATATCATATAAATATATGTATAGAAATAATAATAATAATAATAATAATAATAATAATAATAATAATAATAATAATAATAATCGTAATACTAATAATTATATTATTATTATTACTAGTAGTAATGATAATAATAATAATAATAACAATAAATACAAACTAACTAATAGTACATAGATTAAATTAAATTGTATGATTTATTATGTTTTAAACATTCATTTATATTTTATATAACTGCATTTTTATTTATTTTAAAATTAGATGAAAATTGCAAATATATTTTTGGCGCATATTCAATTAATAGTAACCTATTTTTTAAATATAGTTTTATTTGAGGGGAAATAATAAATGCACTTATGTTAAAGTCCAACACTTTCCCCAGTGTAGCTAGTGGGAATAGAAAATATAACCTATGGCCCTCAGTGTTCAATGCTTTCCCCAACTTAGTTTACACCGGAGTAGGAATAGTAAATCCAACCCTTTCAATGTCCAGTGGCTTCCTCAGTGGAGCTTGCGTTGGAGCGGGCATCGTAAATGCAACCTCTTCAACACCAATTGCCTTTCTCTGCCTAGCTCAGATTAGACCTGGTAAATGTAACACTTCTCTAGGTGTATTATCAAAAGTAATGGTGATTCATTGGTTATTCATCAGGTTATTGCAGTAGCAGGTATATTTTTACAGACACTATTTTGTTTTATATCACAAACGTATAAGAATTATTTTAACATTCACTGTTATAGACCTATCCTTATTAAATGCCAACACTTTGTTGCTTAAATTGGAATGAGAATAGTACATCTAACCCTCCTTGTTGTTTATAAAAACTCACAGTGACACATTTTTGAAGCCACGTTTTTACAGTAGCAGTTATATTGTTAAATCTATTCATTTATTATTTGTTACACCTTTATGAAGATTAGTTTAATATTCATCGTTATAAAGACATTCTTTTTATTTATATATTACATACTTATATCTTTACTTGTTAAGCAAAACATTTTACATGTTACATTTCTACGTACTGTAGCATTTTAGCACTTACTTCAAAACTTTTTTATCAAGCAAGATGTAGTTTTCACAAAAATAATTCTTATCACATTTTACACATACTACTTTTTATATATTACTAAGAGCAAGAATATGAGTACTACGGTCCTGGGACCGCAGTGGCGGTCAAAAGCCACTTCTTTGGCGGTCCTTCCTCCAGATTCTGAAGCTGGCGATCGGACCACCACAAGCCCACTGCAACTGCCAGGATCTTGGAACCCACAGCAGTGAAGGTCAGGGAAGGCGTGATCCATCGCAGCAGTGCTGATGTTAACACTGTTGTGCTGATCACGACTCGCCTTTCTGCCGACCACTTCATGGCGGGGACACCGCCATGAAAAGGTTGGCAGAAAGGCAGCGAAGAGGCCACAGGTGTGACCCTGCACCACCCATGCCCATGTCATGGACAGTGCTGTGCCCCCCGTCAACACAGTCAGAATGCACACTGTCCGCAATGGCAACAGCGCGCATTCAGAGTGTGTTGGCGGTGCAGACAGTGCAGCGGCATTGTCCTCGCTCTCCCTTCGAGCCGAAGCTAATGCCGCTGTCCTGTCTGCGCCGTCCAGCCTTGCATGAACATCATAACACAGCGTTTAGGAGGCTACCAGCTTAGGGGTGCCCTCCTGATCGCCGTATTGGAGGTCCATCGGTCGGATTCTAAAATCATAATCTGCCCCTCAGTATTGTAAATTAACAAATATAATTATACCAGTACGTTTTATCATGGTTTTTTTTTTTTTACTTTGGTCAAATTTTCATAATATTTATAACAATTTTGTAACATTTGTATACCTTTTTTCGAAATAAAAAACTTATTATTAACGTTTCTAATGTATTTTGCATTGTTACTATGGATAAGTAGTCTTTTTATGTCCATTTTGCAGTAAATTATTTTATTACTACCTTTATTTTTAAATCTATCAACCTAATTTTCCGTTGTTCCAGTATCTGTGCTGTCACATTTCCCTCTTGCTGCTCTGCAGATTGGTAGGAGTAATTTTCAGTTACTTGTGTTTTGTATTTGGAGGGATGTGCTTGGGCTTAGTATGTTTAGTATAGGTTAGTGTTAAGTTTTGGCTTAGTGGTTAAAGTTGTAGTTTTAGTTTTGGCTTCGTACTGTTGTAGGCCTTAATGTATTATGTATAATTTAATATTTTGCTAAAGTGTATTATATGTATCTTATTTTACAATTAATGGTATTTTACTTTTATGTTTAAGAGGTTAATGTTGCATTGCGTTATTGAGTATTTTGTGTTTTTTTTACATTTTGAACACCAATATTTTTGGAATTGATATTTGTGTTCAAGCACAGGATGACAATATTTTTGTGAGCAATATTTTGTAACTACATAGCTGTAGGTCAACATTGTTGTTCCCAATATTGTGTCATACAACTCAACAACGGCCTAGACTAAGGGCCTTGTTATGACATTGGCAGTAAGAGGACCGCAAATGCTGCCGTGGGGGTGGACCACTGCACTCCAGATGGTCTGACCACCAGATTACGACACTGGCAGTCAGTCCACCAGGGGACGCTGCCCCGCCAGGAGCATGTCTTTTCAATGGGCTGACAGCGCTCTGACTCGTGCTCAGCCATGGCAGCGCTGAGTTCAGCATGGCCGTGCTGAGCATAAGTCCCCTTTCCGCCAGCCTTTCCATGGTAGTTCAACTGCCATGGAAACTCTGGTGGAAAGGCTGTGCTGGGGGCATCAGGGGAGCCCCTACACTTCCCACGACCATGTCGTGGTCAGTGCAGGGCCCCCCCTGGCAGCACCCTCGGAAACTGCACTGTCTGCAGAGGGTGCTATAGTGCCACAGTGTTGGCTTCTCCTCCCTTAAGGAAGCCGAGAATAGTACAGTAGCACTGTTCCCACCGGACTGACCGGCTGGAACATTGTAATACGACTGGGGGAGTGGCAGCCAGTATCACAGCTGCCACCTCCCGCAGCTTTGCCAAGTGGGTAATTCTGACTGCCAAAGTCGTAATGAGGCCCTAAATGTCCACTCACTGGTCTTTGTTGAAAGATACATAGGACTTTATAGTAGAAAATATTTCTTTGACAAATGAGGATATGCAAGGAAGCCACAAAATTAAAACACATGTCTAGAACTCCAAACAGTGGTATAGTGCATGGACACAAAAAGCACTACAATTGATTTTAAAGTTGAATGACCAGTTGTAACCTATCTATGACATTTGAGCTGGCCTAATGACTTTAAGCTGACTTCTATAGTTTTCAAGGGAGTTGACATTGCACTCTTAAAGAAAAACATAATCCCATGCAATCAGTTAAAGGCAACATAGGGCTATTGAAATAAATATATCTATACCCAGCTGAACTTTCCTTTAATTCCCCAAGGCAAAGAAAGCATCTACAATTCAGGTGCAGTGCGTTCTGTAGGTATACTCAAACATCAAAAACTCACCTTACACAAGTAAAGATGACTCAAAAGAAATTTGGAATCTTTGAATTGTATAAAAGATATGAAATAGATGATTTAGGAGATGCGTAGGAGTTAGTTGCCTTCAGATGGTTGTTGGTTACCAAAGGCCAAGTCAATGGATTCCAGGTGAATATCTCAGGACTTAAGGAAATAAGGTTCTTGGATATTAAGGTTGCTTAAAAATGGAACAAGGTCAATGATTAGCACACAAGAATACTTGGTTGCTCAATACAATTTTGCCTTAAAAAAAAAAAAAAGACAAGAGGCGTCTGACAAAACAGTAAACAGTTTGTTTACTTAAACAATATGCCGAGATAGCTGTTACAGCAGAGGGTCCGAGGACTGTCTTTCGTTGTAGATAGTATGAAGGTATTTTTATACAATTCCCTGGGTGCTACTAAGTCATAAAAACATTCCTTCCTGGTGAAAAATTGCAATCAGTTGTCAAGGAGTCATAAATACATTTTTAGATGGGGAGTGCAGGTGGGCCTTGACCTGGCATGGACACTGTGGGCCACGAGGTACGTGTCCATATGTCTAGCCTGAGGGGTGCCTGGTCACTACGTGTGCTGTGCATGCTATGTTATGATTGGTGTTCTGAAGTGTACCTAAGCTCATGTGGCATCTACTTTTATGGTGGTTTGGGAATGCACGTCGCCCTATGGCATATGTGCTTAATTGGGGCCAATCTCCAGGGACCATTGAAGTGGTGCTGCCTATCTATGGGATCTGATCTAAGTTTCAGGAATTTGGCTGTTGGCTAAGTGATACCCCACCTGTGAACTGTCAGTCATTGACCTTCAGACCTGGGTAGCAGAGCCTGCCTGACCACAAACCTCCGTGCTGGGGTTGACAGAGAGTTCACTATGGGGAATCTAACAGTGGTGATGCAACTTCATTAGTGTAGGAAAATGTATTGTTCGTGTGTGGAAATTTACTTGGTGTATTGCGCATAGTCATTAATTGAACCAATATAACCTAATTCAGAGTTGTTTATTGAAGAGCTAGCTTCTAGTTTCTAAACCTGTTGGACCCAGAGTATTAAGGTGACCTGTGGCACCCAATGAGAAGTGTGGAGACCATCAGGAACGGAGAAACCCTGCTTTACAATCAAGATGCAAGAGAAGTCATAAAGCCATGATACTCAAGAGCTGGAGATCATAGAAAGAGGTAGAACTTCCTCAAGATAAACATAGCACGATTTACACATTTAATGGAACCACCAAGATCCGGAGCACAAAGGTGAAATCTAGAGTCCTCTTATAGTTAATATAGTTGTACAGGTCAATGGGGTTCATTTCACACGTACAACCCATAAGTAAATATCTTCTTTATAGAATCGCCCTAGGTTGGCTAACACCAGACCCAATGGTGGTAGTGATTGTAATGAATAGTAACAAAAGTAACATTTTCAAAAATAGACCATATTCACATGCTCAGCAAAGGTTAGCAATTCAACTTTTGGCACTTTATTTCCATGACTTTAGTCACTAGGTAAAATATGACAATTAGTATTTCCATTAAAAAAAGTCCAAAACTTTCCATCTAATAGATGAGGTTGCAAAAGGCACAACAGCTCCTTTTTGGTAGGTAGTTACTGCCAGGACAAGATGATGTGTTCAAAAGCTCATATAGTGTATGGCTTTTTGGAGGCAAGACCACACTCAATAAAATAAATATTTGTAAAAATGTATTTTCTGGGACAGTAGTTTGCTTGCCATGGAAGCTAGTGGCCCAGCATCAGAGCCAGAGGAAGCTGGGCACTTTGATCAATATTTTCAGCAGTCTGACAACTTGGAAAAGACAGGGTGCAGCTCTGTATTTATGTAGGAGAGGTAGGTTTCAGTCAGAGGGCAGTGGCAAGTTTTCTTCAACTTCAGTTATCCTCTCAGTGGCCGCAATGATTTTTGAGAGTTTTGTATTAAACCTGTACTTGCTGCACAATATGGATATACGTAACTGGATGTACTATATTTTTCAATTAAATGTGCTGCCTACATAACTCCCACCCTTGCTGTATTAGGGTTGATAACGTTGATGTGTATTTTCATTTTCTCTACCATTTATCTTGGCAAGTTATCCTGCACATTTAGGGCCATATTTATACTTTTTGACGCACAACTGCGCCAACGCAGTTGTGCGTCAAAAATTTTAACGCCGGCTAACGCCATTCCAAAGCGCCATGCGGGCGCCTTATTTATGGAATGACGTTAGCCGGTGGAGCTGACTGGTGTGCATCAAAAAAAATGACCCACACCAGGCAGCGCCGGCGTAGGGGAAAATGGAGCTTGGGCGTCAAAAAATGGGGCAAGTCGGTCTGAGGCAAAAAATCTGCCTCAACCCGATTTGCGACATTTTTTTTTACTCCCACCCTCCATTGACATGACTCCTGTCTTAGCAAAGACAGGAGTCATGCCCCCTTGCCCAATGGCCATGCCCAGGGGACTTATGTCCCCTGGGCATGGTCATTGGGCATAGTGGCATGTAGGGGAGCACAAATCAGGCACCCCTATGCCACAAAAAAAATTTAAAAAAATACTTACCTGAACTTACCTTAAGTTCCCTGGGATGGGTCCCTCCATCCTTGGGCGTCCTCCTGGGGTGGGCAAGGGTGGCAGGGGGTGTCCCTGGGGGCATGGGAGGGCACCTTTGGGCTCCTTCCGAGCCCACAGGTCCCTTAACGCCTGCCCTGACCAGGTGTTAAGAAATGACGCAAAAGCGGCTGGACGTCATTTTTTTTGACCCGCCCACTCCCGGGCGTCATTTTTGCCCGGGAGTATAAATACGGCACACATGCCTCGGAGTCATTTTTTAGAAGGGAACGCCTACCTTGCATATCATTAACGCAAGGAAGGTGTCCACGCTAAAAAATGACGCAAACTCCAAGATCTTTGGCGCTAGACGGGTCTAACGCCAAAGTATAAATATGGAGTTTAGATGGGTAAAACACAAACTTGAAATTTGCTGTAAAAGTTTCACCTGTAACTTCAAGGATTGATGCTCAGTTATTTAACAGGGGGTCATGCAATTTATCCAACATGGCGACTCTACTTTACAAAAACAGAAACTAGTGACCTCTTCAAAAGTTACCTAGATATACAAACCTTCCAACCTCTTTAATTCCACTAAAAAAGGCCAAAGAAAGATCCTCCTTCTTCGGACCAGACGCCTTCTTCCTGAAGAAAGAAAAGTGCTGCATCTATTAATGGAGAAAACAAACAAAACACTTCATATCATTTCATAGGTTCTTTTTGGATTAGAGAGTAACTTAGAGCGAGTTACTTGCATAATGAAGTTAATAAACTTGAGAAGCAACAAACAGAGGTTCTTTGCCTAAATAAAAACCAGGCAGAAGATTTGGAGAACAGAAATAAAGAAATACTCCTTAATTCTTTCAGAAGATGCTGAGGCGGACTGAGCAAAACAACCCTGTTACATTTCCCCAGCGCCCACAAAACATTGGTAAAAACAAAAAGAGTGGCATACAGCAAAAAGTGCCCAGCTTACTAAATCATGCACTCTATCACTCACCATCCATGCATGCATCCTTACACATATTCACTTATTTGTCTGCCCAGCAGATCCATTCAGCTCAACATACACAGGGACAGCAAGGCCATTGTCCTCATATAACACAATGTAAATAGAATTGTTGATGCTTCCACAAAACCACACACAGAGGCACCAATGAATGAAGAGGCGCTTCCAATAAAGCTAGAACTATTGAGGTTGTTATATTACAAATGGTGCGAGGGTGCTTTTGAGGTTGTGCGGTTGGTGGTCGGTGAGATATATAGGACTGCTTAACACTGCACATGTCTCATTTTAGAACCATTGGTGCCACAGTCGTCGCTGGGCAGAGCCCTCTTCCTTCACTTGTGAGCGCTGGGTGTCAGCTTAACCTAACAAGGCTCCCATTACTGATTCTGGCTGTCCATTTATTCACTTCTGCGGACATCTCCCAGACACCACTGGCATGGGGACTCCACCCACCAAACCCCAACGTGGAAGTATGATCCTACCATCTCTGCACAACTGGTTGTGTTTCCTGGTGCCCGCAAGCACCAGGTAAACCAACAAACAGAATGTGAACCCCTTCCCATTGGTCACTTTAGCCCCAACGACGCTCTACCCCCCCCCCCCCGCTCTAGCTCTGCGCCGCCAGCGTCACATCAGTAGCAGGAAGTAACAAGGAAACATAAAGCTATTTCTCCTCATTTCACCTCTCCTGAGGAGGCGGATTTCTTTGGTGCATTCCCAGGTCTTCCGGTCCTGGCACATCTGGGAATGCATCAAAATCCATGGGAGTTGCATGGGAACACCGACGCAACGCCCATGGAACGTATTTCCAGGGCGGAGTAAGGCAACACAGCGATTTGTGCTGTCCTTCCTTATTCCAAATTTATGGAGCCATTCAGGGCCCCACAAAGTGGCCTTACTTGGCTTCATAAATCACCTGTAATGTTGCGTCGCTCTTGCATCAAGTTGTGAGGTACAAGAGTGATGCAAACCAGCTCATAATTAGGCCCCATAGTGTGTATGGGCAGCAAAGTGCCATTCATGCGCAGGATGCATGTGCAGCACAAGGAGCAGCAGGTTCTCCACTTGCATACTGCTTAAACAACCATAAACCCTCACCTGGAAGGTGAAAGCCTGGCTGTGGTACAATCAGGTGGTGACATAATCACCACCTGGGAGGCAGGTAGCACTGAAAGGCTCCTGTCTGAATTGTGTGAACACATTCACATACTTGGGGATCCCCTATGAAAATGAGGGTAAATGGAACCATCTCAGAGAGATTATGAACATGCGATACAATCAGGCGGTTGCAGCTCTGCGTGAATTTATGAAAAAACTCGGCTGTACTCCATTACAGCCCATTGCTACCATCTATAAGGCAAGGCCAATATCAATTGTGAGATATGGTTCAGGGCTGTGGGGTTGTATGGGTGCGTTGTAAATCAGTGGAAATACGTCCTTGAGAAATTTACTCTCACTTCCCCCAGTGTACCTGCCACTATTCCACATGAAGAATTGGGACTTCCGTTTATTGCGGGTTTGATTAAGTTGTCCCCTTTATCCCTTTGGATGTCCGTTTGGACTAGACCCGAAGCGGCCCTTACCTGGTCACTGCTCACGGACGGCATGAGACTGGATGGAGTACAGAGGTGCACATGGGTTATATGCTAAATATAGCCTGGGCAGTCTTAACAGAATAAATCTATTTCTTAACCCTAGGTCTATAACCAAACAGGACATTATAGTGGTTAAAAATTAATTTTATGGAAAAAAGATGGATGATAGATGGAAGCGCGACCTGGGGAAAGGTATGGTACCAGCCGATCTTCCCCTATGTGCTACGCCAAAGATTGAACCCTATCTGTTAGTTGTCCCACACCATTATAGATTTCATTTGATGAGTCGTTCGGGGGGAGGTGCACTTCTTGGTGGCTTATCCACATAAGGTACATCGCCTAAAGGATTTAATACTCTGCCCATGCGATGGACCTTCAGAGCAATCTCAACTGCACATGTTTCTATTCTGTAAATTATATTAAGAGCAGAGAAGGGCTTTCTTAGTTCTAACCCTTAGGCTTTTAAACATTAGGATGACTAAAGAAACATTTTTTTAACTGCAGCTACTGCAATCTGATATAGTGTGAACGGTTGTTTACTGTTTTATTGTTCCAGTGCTAAAATAAAGGAAAAGGAGAGGATCTAGTTTGTAAATTTTGGTATTTCCACTGGCTATGTGCACACTGTGCCATGATATTTATAATGATAATACTTAAATCTGGCATTGTGTCTTTTTTAACAGAAATAGGAAATGTTTTTAATTGGTTTTCAAATGCTTTTTATTTTTGAGTATGTATTTAATTTGTTTTAATTGTTCCTATGTCTACTGTATGTTTCTTTTATGGACATCTTAAAAGATCCAAATAAAGATTATTATGACTATGACTACTACTAGGTAGCACTGACTATCACATTTGTTTCCTGCAACATGTACCCCTCACCAGTCAACTTCATGCGTGGCTCGGTCATTATGTTTGGTTGTGGCAGCCATCTTGGGAGTATGGAGTTGTAGGAGGCTGGCCTGGTTTATAGTGCGTGCCTAAGGTACTTGCACCTTGTACCAGGTCCAGTTATCCCTTATTAGTGAAATGTTGTCAGTGTCTAGAAGCCAGGGCTCTCCAGGGGTAGTGTGGATGATCAGCCAAGGCCTAATTTTGAGACATGCATAGATCATGCAATACCACAGTAGTCACACATCACTCACACACACGAAACAAAATACTCACTGTTACAAAAATAAAGATACTTTATTTTGATGACACAAATGCCAAAAATACCTTAGATTCTATACTCCCTTAGGAGGTAAGTAATATACACAGTAAGTACACTAGAATGCAGAAGTAGCTGTTTAAACAGTAAGAAAACAGTGCAAGTAGTGAAAATCACAATAACAGTTGCAATGAGCCTAGGGGCAACAGGAACCCCCTGTTAACCTGGATGAAGATGCAAAAGAAGTACCACCAGTGAAGAACAACAGTCAATACTGCATCCAAGGAGAGAGATGCAGGGCCGTATTTATACTCCGTTTGCGCCGAATTTGCGTCGTTTTTTTCGACGCAAATTCGACGCTAAACTAACGCCAACTAACGCCATATTTATACTATGGCGTTAGAGGCGTATAGCGCCAAAGTTCCCGGAATGTGCGTCATTTTTTAGCGTGAACCCCTTCCTTGCGTTAATGATATGCAAGGGAGGCGTTCCCGTCTAAAAAATGACTCCCAGGCCTTACGTGGTATTTATACTCCCGGGCAAAAGAGACGCCCGGGAGTGGGCGTGGCTAAAAACGGCGCATTTGCGCCGCTTTTTAACGCCTGGGTCAGGCATGGCGTTAAGGGACAAGTGGGCTCAAAATGAGCCCAGAGTGCCCTCCCCTGCCCCCAGGGACCCCCCCTGCCACCCTTGCCCACCCCAGGAGGACACCCAAGGCTGGAGGGACCCACCCCAGGGACATTCAGGTAAGTTCAGGTAAGAATTTTTTTTTTTATTATTTTTTTGTGGCATAGGGGGGCCTGATTTGTGCCCCCCTACATGCCACTATGCCCAATGACCATGCCCAGGGGACAGAAGTCCCCTGGGCATGGCCATTGGGCAAGGGGGCATGACTCCTATCTTTACAATGATAGGAGTCATGTTGATGGGGGATGGGCGTCGAAAAAAAATGGCGCTAGTCGGGTTACGACGATTTTTTCGACGTAACCTGACTTGCCCCATTTTAAGACGCCCATACGCCATTTTCCCCCTACGCCGGCGCTGTCTGGTCTACGTGGTTTTTTCCCACGCAAACCAGGCAGCGCCGGTCTGATTGCGCCGTCTAACGCCATTCCATAAATACGGCGCCCGCATGGCGCTTCAGAATGGCGTTAGACGGCGCAAAACTTTTTGACGCTAAACTGCGTTAGCGCAGTTTAGCGTCAAAAAGTATAAATATGGGCCGCAGGTTCCTGGATTGTGCAGATGGTGTTCCATGCCGGATGGATGATTGCAGTTTGGTTTCCGTCACTGGATTCCGCCAACAAGCCTAGGCACATGCACAGTTAGCGGAAAATCGTGCTCTCCGGGACAAAGAGGTACCTGTTGGGCTCGATCCAGGAGGGGGAGTCAGATGGGGCTCTCAGAAACTTAGAGAGCCCTCAGAGGACCAGGCAGCACACACAGGAGTCCCACAGCATGGGTACAAAGAAGGTGCAAAAGTAGGCCCATGCAGCACTACACAAAGGGAAGCCACGCTGCCAGAGAACCACTCAGGAAGATGTATGTCACCGGAAGGAGTGATGGGGGCTGGAGCTACACAGTGCATAAAGAACTTTGTGGAAGGATGCCAACAAGCCTTGGCAACTGCAAAACATCTGGTGCATGGGGGAACTGTCTTGCGTGAGGAAGCAAGCTCTTACCTCCACCAAAGTTGGACAGTAGGACGTCAGGACCGTCGGGGTTACTTCAGTCCACCACCTGTGTTGCTGGATCCACGCACTTTGTCAGGAGAGGGGACCCACGCCACCAGTTGTCGCTGTACAGGGGTGTCTGCTGAAGCAGGAGAGTGACTCCTTCACTCCAATTAACATTCCTTTCTTCTTCCGGTGCAAGCTGAAGACAGGCAGTTCACGGGGGATGCACAACCTGGAAACAGTTGCAGTTGCTGGCAGGAGATGAAGTTACAATGTTGCAGTTTTTGGAGTTCCTGGAGGGTCCAGATGCAGTTTCATCAGTAAGAAGGTGAAGTAAGAGATGCAGAGGATTCCTGCTGGAGTTTCAATGGCAGTAAACCATTGGCGGTATATACCGCTGCGCTGAAAATACACACACACTAACAAAACAGCATCACATTGGACAATTCAAACTACACACACCTGACACCCATACACACACCATACCCACCCCACTATAAAAAAAACACACCCACATTACCCACAACCCTTTATGAATACCAATAATTGCCAGCAGAGAGAGACAGCAAGAGCACCCACACAACCAGAGCCACATACCACATTCACCTATACACCACCCACGAACCTTACATCACACATCCCAACATATCACCCTACACATCCTCACCCACACCAATCACACTACACCCATGGCACCACAATGACACCCCAGATTCTCTGAGGAAGAGCTAAGGGTCATGGTGGAGGAAATCATCTGGGTAGAGCCACAGCTCTTTGGAGCACAGGTGCAGCAGATATCCATTGCTAGGAAGATGGAGTTATGGTGGATAATTGTGGACAGGGTCAAAGCCGTGGGACAGCTTCCCAGAACAAGGGATGACATCAGGAAGAGGTGGAACGACCTACGGGGGAAGGTGTGTTCCATTGCAGCAAGACACCAGCTTGCAGTACAGAGGACTGGCGGTGGACCCAGCACCTCCTCCCCCACAACTAACAACATGGGAGGAGAAAGTCTTGGCAATCATACATCCTCAGGGCCTGACAGGAGTAGGAGGAGGACTGGACTCTGTAAGTCAACTCGCTACTACTATCACACCCCCTACCTGCATGCCATCACATACCCCCACCCTTACCCTCACTCATCACTCCACCACTTCCCACACACCACACTATCACAACCCATCACTACAGCATGCACACTAGAGAATTTCAGCTAGCCCTCTGTCCCCTCACCTGAGTGGCGACATCTTGGTCCTTCCTGTTCCCATGCAGCACCCTTTTTCTTTAACCACAACTCTTGCAGGTAGCAGGGCTTGTTTGCGGTCTTTTGCCAAGAAAACAACTCTGCATCCTCCAGCATGCTGTGGAACATCTTCTGCACAAAGCAGAACCTTCTACCTCCTTTTGTTGTTGCAAAACCTGCAACTTCTTCCAACCGGAGGCAGCCATTTTGCACCTTCATCCGGGGTTTAGTGGGCTCCTATCCCCCTCGACACTTTAGTGACTCTTGGACTTGGCCCCTTCCTTTGCAAGTCTTCAGGTCCAGGAATCCGTCTTCAGTGCTTTGCAGTCTTTTGTGGCCCTTGCAAAATCCTTTATCACAACTTTAGTGTGTGTTGGGGGAAATAGTAGTACTTTACTCCCACTTTCCAGGGTCTTGAGGTGGGGTCTCCTTTACACCCGTGGTGTTCTCACACTCCCAGCGACCCTCTACACACTACACTTGCCTAGGGGTGCATTCATGGTTCAGATTCCACTCCAACTAGTATATGGTTTGTGTTGCCCCTAGGCCTATTGCATCCTGTTGTGTTTTACAGTGTTTACACTACTTTCTGACTGTTTAACTTCCCTGATTTGGATAGTTGTGTTTATTTTGTGCATTTTACTTACCTCCTAAGGGAATATATCCTCTGAGATATTTTTGGCACATTGTCACTAAAATAAAGTACCTTTTGCATGTCTCCTAGTTCAGCCTTGGCTGCTCTGCTATAGATACCTCTCTCAGCCTAATCTGCTAGAACACTACTAATCTATAAGGGATAACTGGACCTGCTATAAGGTGTAAGTACCATTGGTACACGTTACAATCCAGGCCATCCTCCTTCAATGAGTCCATTTCATTCATAGCAGCAGAGGTAGAACACTTCACCTCAACACGTCTACATGTCACCTACACTCACCTACTCAGCGCCTTGACACCCTCACAAGTGAGAAGCACAGCTCTACAATTCAACCGTACATTACAGTACATTACATTATACGTGTAGGATGAAATGGGAAAACCCTCCTGCCTTCTCAAACAGAGATGTGTTCTTCACAATACTTTAATTCATGAATATCTGATGCACCCGAGGCACCCTAGTTTCACTCTGAGCTCTAGAGGCATTAATTGCATTTATAGAACAAGTTGGCTGGTGATGATTTGAAGATATTTGAGAAGAAAAGCTAAGGTCATGGAATTTGCTAAAGATCATGCCAGGCAGTCGGTGGTGTATTCTTAAAGTGTTCTCGAAACAGCAGATTAATCCTGTTGCTGCAGAGGTTGTTTAAATAATTCACTCATGGCAGATCCATTCGTAGAGAATAACTGGTCTAGCTCTTGACTCTGGCCTATCAAGATGCACTCTCAAATCTTGGGGTATGTCACCAGTGCCCTACCTGAGAGAAGGCAGCATTATGGCTGGCCTCTTAGCACACTCCTTTCCTGCCTGTCATCTAGGATCAAGACGTGAACAAGTCAAAATCAGGGACTCCAGACGTCTAGCAAGGAACCACAGTTTTGGGTGTGCATCTAAAATTCTATCTTTGAAGGGATAGATTGTATATCCCAGCTGATGTGTGACCGACCGTACCAAGGAGAGTGGCTTGTCCATCTCACCTCCAAAGGAAGAACTGGAATAAGAGCACAGCAAGAGTCTAGCGAAGTCGGGGTGCTTGAGTGTGGTGTGACTCACAGTAATTATCCAAGGCAAGGCCACCAAGCTACATCACCAGCATACTCTGACATGATGATAAGGATGAAGGACAGCCAGAGTTATATGTATCTTTGAGGCTTCTCCCAGGTTAGGGTTTTGAGGGATACGAGTCGGCAAGCGGTCGGCAAGCAGTAAGATGAGTGACAATGCAGAATGTTGACTTCCGAGTTATTGGGGTCACATCTTTATAAACCCTCCTGCAGGGGAGGAGAGAATATATGGTTGCAACCAGACTATAAATGTATTCCTGAAATAAATTTTGTTGACAATTGTCTCAATAAATTAATTTTGGGGAAAAATGCTAATTTGACTGGAAAAACTGAGGAGGGCATTGTAGAAGACAGTTGAGTGTACCTGGAATCTGTGTGATCAGTTGTGTGTGGTACATGAGCGAAACGTCCTACTACTCAAAAAAAACATTTGTATCATCATATATCAACACACTCCTGCTGAAACATCTATAGTTGGTAAGACCCATCTATCAATTCACCTAGTGTGTAAACTTCTGAGTGCAGACAGCCCTCAGGCCTCTTTCACAGCCCATGCTCCCCTTTACATCACCTTCCTGCTCTCATGAAATGCCAGCTTACTCGCCTATGCCAACTTCCTCTTGGCCCACACCAGTGCAGCTTGGCAGGAAGCAGCTCTTGGTGAAAATCTATTCTCTCGGATGAAAGATGTGGTTGTCCTGACCACTGAATGCTTGGCACTGTGCTTGAAGTGTACCTGTCTGCTGTTGGCAGATCCGTAGGATATTTCTAAATTTACTGTTGCAAAAGCATATTAATAATTGAATACGAAAACAGATTTGCTGCCAGAAAGGAGGATTCACTGTCACTCATATTTCAGAGCCGGTACTTATTTTTTCTCATCAGACTTTGAACCAGAGCAAGAGAGAGAAAAACACACAAGGAGTAAAGAAGGAGGAAGAGAGAAATGGAAAAATCACAGCAAGCAAAGAAAACAGGGCCATGAAAGAATGAGGTCAAAAGGCAGGGAGTGTCTGGTGGTAGTGGAAGAGGTATGAGGTGGATTAACGTTACGCACCACATCCTTTGCTGCTAACTATAACTGTATTTCTATGTTGCTTCTATGTTAGTTCAAAAATGTTATTTTAACCTTTGTTTTTTTTCAGTGAGAGAAAATATATGTATATATATATATATATATATATACGTATGTGAAAAAAATGTTTCAGGGAGGTTATAGATAGGAAATAGAATTAAAAACTACAACTTTCTTCGCAATGTGCACAGTTTTTTTTTGTCAAAGCTTTTACTGCAAATATTACATTGATATTATCAATGATGTTATCAAATATGCCATGAGGGCCGTAATTTGTGGGGTAAATAGCATTAGGTAGTCGATGGTGAGGACATGAGTTATAGTTACCCTAACGTATGTGTTACAGTTACTTAAGCTAACTTTAAATATTTCTACAGTTTTGTACATTTAAAATGGGAATCTAACTACAACGTGCCTGTAAGCTTTGATTTTTATAGTGAATTGCTATGGGGGTTATTACAGCTTTGGAGGAGGTGTTAATCTGTCCCAAAAGTGACGGTAAAGTGACGGATATACCACCAGCCCTATTACAAGTCCATTATAGCCTATGGAACTCGTAATACGGCTGGTGGTATAGCAGTCACTTTACCGTCACTTTTGGGACGGATTAACACCTCCTCCAAAGTTGTAATAACCCCCTATGTTTTTTTAATTCTACTTCCTAACTATAATGTCCCTGTAAACTTTATTTATTTCAATTAATTTCTATGGTTTTTCTAACGTAAAGTCATTTTCATTACTATGCGTTAATCCAACCAGTGCGTGGCTGGAGATGGCCCTGGGAGGTGGTGGTCCACCTGAAGCAGAGTCCCAACATGGCTGCTAACACTTTCTTGTTGAAGCGTTGGTAGACAATGAGATCTCTGCACGAGATTGGGAGGGGTCATGAGCCCTTTGTGTCCCTAGATATACAAATTTGGATTTTCATTGGTATCTCAAAAACTAATGAAAGGATTTACACCAAATAACATAAAAGGGCTCTTCTGGACCAAGAGCTAGCACTCTGCCAAATTTGGTGTAATTTCATCCAGTGGTTTCTGTGCTATTGCTGTTCAAAACCTCTATGGGAATTAACATTGTAAGCACTCCTTTTTTGACCCTCCCCCTTTTTCTCCATCCCCACTTGACAGATCACCCCCAAAACTTTCCAGATAGCAGCTGATGTGACTGTCAAATTGTTTTGGAAAATTTCATGAATATTTGTAAAGCGGAGCCAAACATATAGGCATGTAAAAAACAGCTTTTTCGATAGAAACTAGATCCTAAGTATAACTACCTAGTGGCGACCACCACTAGGTAATATATATATACATATATATATATATATATATATATATATATTTATATACATATAGTTATAGTTAGGACTTAGGCCCTCAAGAATGCCAAACTTGCAGTGGAGGTCCAATCGGCACATTATAACCGTGGCAGAGCCACCACGGTCCAACCGCCGACACCGCCAGATTGTCACCAGTCGACAGCCTGGCAGTCTTGGTGGTTGTAATCCGCAGCATGCAGCGCCCCCCTGGAGATCACGACTCACCAATTGTAGGAAGTTGGCTCTGTATGTACTATTTCAAAGTAAGAAATAGCATGCACAAGGGTTCCCCTTAGAGGTAGAATAGTGGCAAAAAGAGATAATTCTAATGCTCTATTTTGTGGTAGTGTGGTCGAGCCGTAGGCTTATCAGAGGGTAGTGTTAAGCATTTGTTGTACACACACAGGAAATAAATGAGGAACACACACTCAAAGACAATTTCAGGCCAATAGGTTTTTATATAGAAAACTATATTTTCTTAGTTTATTGTAAGAACGACAGGTTCAAGATTTACAATCAATACTTTAAATGAAAGGTACTTCACTCAGGTATCATAGGAACTTTGAATCAGCAAAATAGCATGTACAGTTTTGGCAAAAATGGCAATAAGCTATTTTAAAACTAGACAGTGCAAATTTCAACAGTTCGTGGGGGAGGTAAGTATTGGTTAGTTTTGCAGGTAAGTAAACAACCTACAGGGTTCAAAGTTGGGTCCAAGGTAGCCCACCGTTGGGGGTTCAGGGCAACCCCAAAGTTACCACACCAGAAGCTCAGGGCCGGTCAGATGCAGAGGTCAAAGTGGTGCCCAAAACGCATAGGCTTCAATGGAGAAGGGAGTGCCCCGGTTCCAGTCTGCCAGCAGGTAAGTACCCGCGACTTCGGAGGGCAGATCAGGGGGGTTTTGTAGGGCACCGGGAGGGGACACAAGTCAGCACATAAAGTACACCCTCAGCGGCACGGGGCGGCCGGGTGCAGAGTGCAAACAGGCGTCAGGTTTGCAATAGGTTTCAATGGGAGACTCAGGGGTCTCTTCAGCGAAGCAGGCAGGCAAGGGGGGGGGGCTCCTCGGAGTAGCCACCACCTGGGCAAGGGAGAGGGCCACCTGGGGGTTGCTTCTGCACTGGAGGTCGAATCCTTCAGGTCCTGGGGGCTGCGGGTGCAGTGTCTTTACCAGGCGTCGGGTTCTTGGAAGCAGGCAGGAGGAGCCTTTGGACTCCCTCTGCAGGTGTCGCTGGGGGGGGCACAGGGGGGTCAACTCTGGCTACTCACAGGGGGGAAGTCACCGGGGAGACCTCCCTGTAATGTTGTTTCTCCGCAGGTCGAGCCGGGGGCGTTGGGTGCAGAGTGGAAAGTCTCACGCTTCCGGCGGGAAACGTGTTGTCTTTAAAAGTTGCTTCTTTGTTACAAAGTTGCAGTTTCTTTGGAACAGGGCCGCTGTCCTCGGGAGTTCTTGGTCCTTTTAGATGCAGGGTAGTCCTCTGAGGCTTCAGAGGTCGCTGGACCCTGGGGGACGCGTCGCTGTTGCAGTTTTTCTTGAAGTGGGGAGACAGGCCGGTAGGGCTGGGGCCAAAGCAGTTGGTATCTCTGTCTTCTCTGCAGGGCTTTCAGGTCAGCAGTCCTTCTTCGTCTTCAGGTTGTAGGAATCTGGTTTCCTAGGTTCTGGGGGCCCCTAAATGCTCAATTTAGGGGTGTGTTTAGGTCTGGAGGTTAGTAGCCAATGGCTACTAGCCCTGAGGGTGGCTACACCCACTTTGTGCCTCCTCCCTGAGGGGAGGGGGGCACATCCCTAATCCTATTGGGGGAATCCTCCATCTGCAAGATGGAGGATTTCTAAAAGTCAGACTCACCTCAGCTCAGGACACCTTAAGGGTTGTCCTGACTGGCCAGTGACTCCTCCTTGTTTTTCTCATTATCTCCTCTGTCCTTGCCGCCAAAAGTGGGGCCGTGGCCGGAGGGGGCGGGCATCTCCACTAGCTTGAATGCCCTGTGGTGCTGTAACAAAGGGGGTGAGCCTTTGAGGCTCACCGCCAGGTGTTACAGTTCCTGCAGGGGTAGGTGAGAAGCACCTCCACCCAGTACAGGCTTTGTTACTAGCCACAGAGTGACAAAGCCACTCTCCCCATGTGGCCAGCAACATGTCTGGTGTGTGGCAGGCTGGCAAAACTAGTCAGCCCACACTGGAAGTCGGGTATGTTTTCAGGGGGCATCTCTAAGATGCCCTCTGGGGTGTATTTCACAATAAAATGTAAACTGGCATCAGTGTGCATTTATTATGCTGAGTAGTTTGATACAAAACTTCCCAGTTTTCAGTGTAGCCATTATGGTGCTGTGGAGTTCGTGTATGACAGACTCCCAGACCATATACACTTATGGCTACCCTGCACTTGCAATGTCTAAGGTTTTGCTTAGACACTGTAGGGGCATAGTGCTCATGCACCTATGCCCTCACCTATGGTATAGTGCACCCTGCCTTAGGGCTGTAAGGCCTGCTAGAGGGGTGACTTATCTATGCCATGGGCGGTGTGAGGTTGGCATGGCACCCTGAGGGGAGTGCCATGTCTACTTATTTATTTTCTCCCCACCAGCACACACAAGCTGGCATGCAGTGTGTCTGTGCTGAGTGAGGGGTCTCCAGGGTGGCATAAGACATGCTGCAGCCCTTAGCGACCTTCCCTGGCATCAGAGCCCTTGTTACCAGGGGTACCAGTTACAAGGGACTTACCTGGATGCTAGGGTGTGCCAATTGTGGAGACAAAGGTACAGTTTTAGGGAAAGAACTCTGGTGATGGGGCCTGGTTAGCAGGCCTCAGCACACTTTCAAATCATAACTTGGCATCAGCAAAGGCAAAAAGTCAGGGGGTAACCATGCCAAGGAGGCATTTCCCTACACCAATCCACCAGTCTTTTTCTGGCAGTTTGAACACCATGGAAAGGCTGGGGGAATGGGGGTGCTGCACTTGGCATGGGCAGTACAGGGGCCCTCATGAACAGCCCCGACGTGCTTTCCACTGCCCGAATTACAGCAGTGGAAAGGGCGACGGGTGCTGCTGCACCCGCTGCATTGCCACATTGCCTCCAGATCGAATACGAGTCGGCGTCATTGTTAAGGCCCTAGTCACTGCAGAGCTGGTGGGCAGAAATGGTGTTTCCGTCCGCCGACCCTGCAGTGAACTCGTAATAGGGCCGGGTGTGTTCGGTCAGCATTGGCAGTCAGGTGGCAGTACGAGTAATGAGGGCCTTAGTTTCTATAGAAAAAACATTTTTGGTTTTGCCTATAACTTTGGTGCCGCTTGACGAATCTTCACAAAGTTTTTAAAACCTATACTCTGCTAAGTTCAGCTTCTGTCGTGGAAGTTTTGGGGTGATCCGTAAAGTGGGGGCTGAGAAAAAGGGGGATATCAAAATGCATTTTCCACATTAATTTTCTCATAGGACCTTTGGACATGCCTACTTTACACCAAATTGGCACAAGCTAGATTCTGTTCCACAGATCACACCTTTTGTGATCTGGTGCAAATTTGTTCAATAGTTTCAGAGAAATTTAAGATAAAGAATACAGATCTATAGGGGCGAGGATCCTCTGCGGATCCCACTGTCCCCACGCTGATAACTGATTAGCTGCCAACACTTCAGCAAGGAAGTGTTGTTAGCCATCATGGGACTCGGCTGAAGTAAAAAAAAAAAAAAGAAAAGGGCCAGGGCAGAGTCACCCTGACCCCTTAGCCCTGATGCTGTGGTCCGTGAGGGACCCCACCAGGACTGAAAAACATTTTTAAAAAAATTAAAAAATCTGCTAATGGACTTGCGGATATTTCCGAGATTAAAAAAAAAATGCTGTCTCCCGCGCTTTTTAAAAATTTGCCTCTAGGTGTCTCAAGTGCTAGGGTTTTTTTTTTAAAAAAAGCTGGGGGCCTCCTGGCCCCCACCTGATGCCCTGGGGATGCCACTCCTCCAGGGCTTATTTTTTTTCTTATGCGGGGGCCTGTAGCCCCTCCTGCTGCCCTAGGGACCGCCACCTCCACAGGTCTGTTTTACCATACAGGAGGGGGGCTCTTCTCCCAGAGAAAAACTTTTTAAAAAGAAAGGGGGTCCCTATGGGACCCACAAGCCCCGGGGACCACCAGCCCCAGAGGCTATTTTCGTAGAGAAACCACTGATGGCTCTGAGGACCGCCACACCCCAGGGCCTGCTCATGCTATGTCCCAGGGTGCCCACTCCCGGGACATAGCCACAGCCAACACTTCAGGTTTTGACAGCAGGACTTTTTGATAAAGAGATTTTATTAGTTTTGCAAAGAAAAACAGTGAAATAATAATACATGTAACATGGCACCAACTGGTGCTTGGATACGGTCATTCCCTGGATCCAGTCAGGACTCTGTAAACAATATCTGTACAAAAAGTTATTGGATGGCAACATCAACTCAGCTTATAAAGAAAGGATGAAGGAGGTAAGGGGAGGGGAGAAGAATCCTCCCACCGTCCCTCCTGATGATGATACCCTCCTTCAGGCCATGTTGCCCCCAGCAAGCTAAGAGCACGACGTGGCCTCCCACTTCCCCCATACTTTATTGAATTTATTTAGGCACCCCCTGGCATCATACACAAGTTTCTCACGCTGTGCACACCAATCCACACCTCGCCTCCATTTGATCAGTGCCGGTGCTGCCCCGGCTTTCCAATCCAGCATTATGTCTCTCTTAGCTACCAGGCACACCACTCCCAGGAAAATCCGGTCTGCTCTTCTCAGTCCCGTCTCTCCCATGACCCCCAACAGGAGTGGTAGTGGGGCCACTTCTACGTCCTCCTGCAGGACCCAGGAGACCTCCCTCGTGATCGCCCTCCAGTAAGTTATTATGGTTGGGCATGCCCATACCATATGGAAGAAGTCAGCGTCCGGGCTTGAACATCGGGGACAGTCGGTAACCTTGTGGGTGTGAGGTATGAAGTATGTAGATAGAGGGTCTGTAGTAGCCGGTATCGAGTAGCCATCGTTAGGGTCCAAGGGGCCATCAATGCCTCCCTCCAGTCCCCCTCCTCCACCGGACCCACCCAATCCTCCCACTTCCGGCGAAGTCCCTCGAGGGAACAGGGAGTGTTGGTGATCAAGGAGCGATAGATCTGGGAGACTCCGCCCTTGCCCAGGTTCCCCATTAGTACCTTCGCCTCCATGGGACTGTATTCAGGGATATTTTCTCCTGTCTGGGTATGTACTAGCAAAGCGTGACAAAGCTGAAGGTATTTGTGGAACTGCGTCTTGTTTAGTAAGAAGAGTCCTTGGAGCTCCTCAAAGGACTGCATGTGTGATCCCCCCCAGACATCGTCCAATGTGGAGAGTCCCATGTTATCCCACCTCTGGAATCCTTCCAACTCTGCGACCTCCGCCAAAAGTTTCCCTTACCATAGCGGGGTCTTCCGGGTGAGGCGACCCCACCAACCCGACACCCTCTGGGCTGCGTGCCACCCCAACAAGACCACCTTAGTCACGTCCGGGACGACTCGGGGGATCGGGCAACCATATAGAGCATTAAAGACCCTGGGGTAGCCCAACGTTAGGAGCTCCAGTCGGTATGTGGGGTCTGTCCAGCCACCTCCCACCCAATCATTGATTACAAGCAGGTGCGTCGCAAGATGGTAATAGTAGATATTGGACATTCCCAACCCTCCGTCATAAACGTCTCTTTGGCAAGTAGTAAGTGCCAATCTGGTACGGGTGCAGCTCCACAAGAACTGGTGTGCCACCGTGTCCATTTCCCTGAACCATCTCCTGGGGACTGGGTGTGGGAAATTCTGCAATAGATAAAGGAACCTGGGGAGATTGAGGGGTAGGGTCCGCCAACGTTGGAGATCGTCCTTGATTCTACTAGTAAGTGGTGTAACATTGAGTTCCCATGTTATTTTTGGGATAAGGGTTACGTGCACTCCCAGGTATTTAAAATTATTTCGCTGAATTGGAATGTTATGTTGCCACTCGACACAGTCTCTGGAGGGGTGTAGGGGGACCAGTAAAGATTTGCTGGGGTTAAGAGTTAGGCCCGAGGCCTCCAAGAAGAGGTCCAGGATCTGCAGAATGCGAGGACCGCTTTTGGCTGGATTAGAAATGTGGAGGAGGACGTCGTCCACGTATAGTGCCACTCGATCTTCCAGCCCCACGGGCCAAGACCATCCTTCGATCAGGGGGTCCTCACGCAGCAGCTTCGCCAAGGGTTCTTTTACAAGTGCGAAGAGTAACAGGGATAGTGGTCATCCCTGACGAGTGCCTCGACTGACAGGGACGGGTCAGAGACCACTCCGTTCACTTGTACCCGAGCAGTCGGGTTAGAGTAGAGTAGCCCCACTAGGCCTCGGAATTTGGGCCCAAGTCCGTTACCCTGCAGAACGCAATTGAGGTAGGCCCAGTCCACTGTATCAAAGGCTTTTTCAAAATTAAGCAAGAGTAGAGCCAAGGGGGATCGGGTCAGGGCCCAGCGGTGCGCCAGAGCCAAGTGCAAATGCCTGATGCAGTGTCTAGTGCTTCAGGAGGGCATGAAGCTGCATTGGTATGGGTGTACGAACAAGGGGAGCGCTTCACTCAGCCTAGAGGCAAGAATTGAAGACAACACCTTGATCTCAGTGTTCAAGAGAGAGATGGGCCTATACGCCGAACAGTGTCCCGATGGAGGTTGAGTC
The DNA here is from genome assembly GCF_031143425.1 of Pleurodeles waltl. Classification (NCBI taxonomy): domain Eukaryota; kingdom Metazoa; phylum Chordata; class Amphibia; order Caudata; family Salamandridae; genus Pleurodeles; species Pleurodeles waltl. The sequence goes on along the minus strand of NC_090447.1, from coordinate 8,874,677 downwards.
TTTGGGATCACCACAATTGTGGCTTGGTCGATCCCAGAAGGGAAACAGCCTTTTCTTTCTGCTTCTTACATATTAAGCAGCTGGGGGCCCAGGATATCGCCACATCTACCGTGTAGCTCTGCCGGGAAGCCGTCTGGGCCTGGCGTCTTACCCAATAATAAATTGGCTATCACATCAGTAATTGCTGCAAGGCTTATGGCCTCGTCCAAGCTTTCTCTTACCACCTGCGAGATTTTGGGAAGGATAATATCATTTAGGAGGGGGGACTCCCTTTCCACTAGTGGCCGGGGGCGCTCCTCATATAGCCATGTGTAATAGGAAGCAAAGCTCTGTGCGATATCGCTGGGTGTCTTGGAAAGAGATCCCGACTCATCAGCGATCTCCAAGATGACCCTGTTGGCCAATGGTCGAGTGGCTAGCCAGTGTAAGAGTCTCCCGTTTTTGTCTCCCCAGCCATACACTCGGGCTGCCGATGCTCTCCAAATGTGTTTCGCAGATTCCAACACTAAGGGGGTCATTCTGACCCTGGCGGTCGGGGTTAAAGCGGCGGCCAACCCGCCAACAGGCAGGCGGTCATAAAAATGGAATTCTGACCCTGGCGGGAAGCGCCAACACAGACTGCCACTTTAACACTCCGACCGCCACCGCGGGACAGACAAACAGCGCGGCGGTCACCGCCAACAGGCAGGCGGCAGACAATGTACCGCCCACACTATCACAACTCACCAATCCGCCACCTTTTCCGGGGCGGGAGCCCCGCCGATAAAAACACGGCGGAAACAGACATTTCCAATGGAAAACGCTCACCTCGACACACTCCACGCGGAATCGGGACAGCATGGAACCGGAACTCCACATCCTCCCAGCCATTGCCTTCCTGCTCTTCTTCCAGGATCACGAACCTCGCCGCAGACGACAACGGTGAGTACTGCACCTACGACACAGGGAAGGGGGGAGGAGGAAAGGTTACGGGCACACACATACGCGATACACCCACCCACACACTCACCCCCACCGATATACCTACACACCAATGCAGATTAAAAAGTCAGAGTGACACCCCCAAACCCCCACAAAAAAAAAAGCAAAGACAATAGGCAATGATTGTAAAATTAGAACTATATTATTGCAACAATAAAGTATAGCGATCTTAGCAACATATAAAGAATTATTACACATCTAAAACCATATCCATACAAGTAGCAAATGTCCGGCACAGTTTTGCAAAGTTCAAATGTCCGTGGGCCAATGTTCAGCAACACATGGGCAAAGCCCACACACGAGATCATTGGAGAGAACACTGCTGGGGCATCACAAAAATTAAAAACAGGCACCTCAGGGGGAAGGGAAGGGGGGGCACCTCAGCCACATGAGTCCACGACGCCAGATCAACGAAGGGCCTCCATGCCCACTGTGCCATCCTGGGGAGTGCAAAGCCACAGTCTCACAAGTCTCTACAGTGGGTGGCTTGCCCACTGTGCCATCCTGGGGAGTGCAAAGCCACAGTCCATCAGGTGGATAACAGAGTCCACTGGTCATGGAGGAGGCATGGTGGGCAGAGTGCCCCGTGAAGCCCTGCCCGACACAAAACCGGGACTGCCAATGGGCCAGCGGTGCTTGAGACGGCGGTGCCCAGCAGAGCGGTGCTTGAGGCGGCGGTGCCCAGCGGAGCGGTGCTTGACAGGAAGGGCCCAGCGGAGCGGTGCTTGACAGGAGGGCCCAGCGGAGCGGTGCTTGACAGGAAGGGCCCAGCGGAGCGGTGCTTGACAGGAGGGCCCAGCGGAGCGGTGCTTGACAGGAAGGGCCCAGCGGAGCGGTGCTTGACAGGAAGGGCCCAGCGGAGCGGTGCTTGACAGGAGGGCCCAGCGGAGCGGTGCTTGACAGGAAGGGCCCAGTGGAGCGGTGCTTGACAGGAAGGGCCCAGCGGAGCGGTGCTTGAGACGGCGGCCCTTGTTCAGCGGTGCTTCTCACGGCGGCCCCTGTTCAGCGGTGCTTCTCACGGCGGCCCCTGTTCAGCTGTGCTTCTCACGGCGGCCCTTGTTCAGCGGTGCTTCTCACGGCGGCCCTTGTTCAGCGGTGCCTGTCTTGTGTTTCGAGTGAACCACACCTGGCCAATACTTGCCGCTCAGTCAGCATCGAACCTTTCCTTTGCGGAGCCCTCCTGTGATGGAGTCCTGGGTCTCTGGGTCTCTTCCTATACCCCCGGAATGGGGCTGGTGGGGCCCTCATGGCCAGGTCGGCTGCTCCCTGCCTTTTGTGTTTTGCTGCCCTTGGCCTCCTTGGCAGACTCTCCGTGGCCCTTGGCTCCCCTACCCGATGTGGCAGGTGACGGTGCAAGGCTACCCTCCTTGGGGGCAGGCGTATCAGGCCTGTCGCGCCTGGCCTTCAGTTTTTTGCTCCTCTTCCCGGGGGGGGGGGCGGCTGGCTGTGCCTTTGCTGCTGGACGATGTCCCAGCCCAAGGAAAGGGCGGACTCCAAAAACCAGACACAACGTTCTTGGGAGTTGCTGGGCAGGTGGTGGCTGAGGTGTTTGTGGAACTCTTACGGGATGGAGGGGGTGGGTCAGGTGAGGAAAAGAGGTCCACTTTAGAGAGGAAAAGTTTTTTAGGAGCCATGGGAAGGGTAGCTGGAGGGGGTATGGGAGTGGAGGAAGAGGATGTGGTTGTAGGAGAGTCAAGTGTGCTGTCTTTGGGTGCAGGTGCTTGGGCTGGAGGCTGACGTGAGGTGGATGGCTGTTGGGTGGGTGCCTGCCTGCGTTTGTGTGGTTTGGAAGAGGGGGTGACAGACACACTGGGAGAGGACACAGGGGACGTGTACATGGTAGTGGGGGTGGTGACTGCACGTGTGCGGACTGTACTGGAGGGTGTGCTGGTGATGGGTGTAATGGCTGATGGTGGTGTGCTTGCAGGTGTGAGTGGAGACGTCACAGGGAGGGAGGAGGGAGACGAGGAGGAGGGGGACACAGAGGAGGTAGTGGGTGTTGGCATGTCTGCATCTGGATGTTGCTTGGTTGAATGCTTGTGTGTTCTGTGGTGCTTATGTCTGGATGAGCTTCCCTTGGGTGTTGAGGTGTGTGCAGGCTGGTCTGTAGGTGTGGATGGGATAGGCAGAGGAACAGGGGAGTGGGACTGGGTGGAGGGAGTTAGAAGAGGGAGGCTGGAGACAGGGACAATTGCTGCCGTCAGTGCTGAGGCCAGAGCGTTGAACGATCGCTGCTGGGCAGCCTGACCCGAATGAAGGCCCTCCAGGTATGCATTGCTTTGATGCACCTCCCTCTCCACACCCTGGATGGCATTCAAAAGGGTAGACTGCCCAACAATGATGGTCCTCAGGAGGTCAATGACCTCCTCACTGAGGGCAGCAGGGGTGACAGGGGCAGGGCCTGAGGTGCCTGGGGCGAAGGAGATGGCTGGCTTCCTGGCCGTGCGGGCACGGGCCGAAGGCCGATGGGCTGCTGGGAGGGCGGTGCTGGTGCGCTGGGTGGCGGCTGTACCTGTAGTATTGGTGGGCACGGATGTTGCCGCCACCGCAAGGGAGCTCCCATCCGAGGACGTGTCGGTGTCACTGACGTCTGCACGGGTCCCCGTGGTGGAGCCCCCCTCGCCCTTCGTCTCACTGGTCATGTCGGAGTCCGTTTCATGGCCCTCCGGGGCCATGTGAGATGCAGCTCCCTCTTGCGCCGATGCCACTTCTCCTCCGCCTGTTGATGCTAATGCACACATTCACAGAAAAACAAAGAATATGGGGGGGGGTGGAAGACATAAAGACAAGTTGAGTGCATGCATTGGGGACACCGTTGGCGGAGAGGACAGACACAGAAGCCCCCTGCACTACGCTGCGCACTTGGGGTGCACAACTCATTCCATGGGACATGCCCTACAAGCCTATGGGCGACAACTGCCCACACAGAATACACAGGTCCATGAATCGCGTTACTAGGCACCCTACAGAGGTGGGGGGCGGGGCACAGGACCATACCTCACGGAGGGGCCTATCCTACAGAAATCGCCCTGGCCTAGGGATACCCACAGCCCTCCTCCCGCACCCAGGCACCTCCACTGCGCGCTAAATAGCTGAATGTGCTGGTACTCACCCCCTTGTGTCTGCTGTGATGTCCTCAAACGCCCATCTAAATCGGGGTAGGCCACCGCCAGAATCCGGGACATCAGGGGGGTCAAGGTACGACTGGCACCCCTCCTAGGTTGGGAGGTCATCCCCAGCAGAGCCTCGGCGGTCTTCCTGCTCCCGCGGCGGATGTCCTCCCACCTCTTGCGGCAGTGGGTGCCCCGTCTGTTGTGGACCCCCAGGGCCCGGACGTCCTTGGCGATGGCACGCCAAATGTCGATCTTCTGATGGGCGCTGACCTGTGTGACATGTACAGGGGGGGAAGACAAACATCATCACTTTTCTGCATGCTCGATGTGAGTGGCCCCCCCTCCCCAAACTTGCCATGTGGCACATGCTCTCATCTGTCGTGCCATGCTTTCGTCATTCGCTGCCTTCCCCTCCATCGTACATCCTCCCCACTCATCACAGGCATACCCACTATGCATTGCCCCCCGTGTACTCACCTGTTGGTCTGGAGGACCGTAGAGTAGCGCATACTGCGGGAGGACCCCGTCCACAAGCTTCTCCAACTCTTCGGAACTGAAGGCGGGGGCCCTTTTCCCAGTCGCAGCAGCCATTGTCACTTCCAGACCGAGGTCACAGCAGCACTTGCAGTATAGGTCCTCTCCTGTGGATGCTCAGGTCTCGTGTGATTAAGCATAGAGAAAATGGCGGTTACGGCCGCGGCGGTGCGTACCGCGGCGGTGCGTACCACGACCGCCGGCGCTCATCGCCATTGGCTCCTGAAACCCATAGGGTTCAATGTTGTCCAATGCGGCTTTGCGCCGCGGTCTTCGACCGCCACGGTGTGCCACGCCAGCGCAATGACCTCACTTCACATTGTCACACTTCACAGGTCAGGCAGCCGCCATTTCAAGGGCCCACGTGGCTTAATTCCTACTGGGTCACACATGGCTAGGCCTTGCACCGACATTCATACTAGCCATTCAATCCCGAGAGATTCGTGTTATGTGCATGCTGTGGGCACTTACCTGTGGGTTGCTTGACTCTGTGCTCCATGTTGTCCTTCCTAGGCACCGTCCGCTGGGACTTGCGAGGAGACTGAGGAGTGTTCCCGTGTACAGACCGCTGGTGGACCTGTCGACAATGGAAGAAAGACATGTCATACTCACCTACAGACTCAACCGTGCCACTATACAGGAACTGTGTGCCCAGCTGGAGCCAGACCTGATGTCACCCATCCGCCAACCCACAGGGATTCCGCCTCTAGTGCAGGTGCTGTCAGTACTGCATTTTCTTGCCAGTGGATCATTTCAAACTACAGTGGCCATTTCATCTGGGATGTCTCAGCCTATGTTTTCAAAGGTGTTGTCCAGAGTGTTGTCTGCCCTGATGAAATACATGCGGAGCTACATCATTTTCCCTGAGGTGGGTGACTTGCCTACAGTGAAGGGTGATTTCTATGTCCTTGGACACATTCCCAATATCATTGGTGCCATTGATGGTACCCATGTGGCTTTGGTTCCCCCAAAAGACAATGAACAGGTGTACAGGAACCGAAAAAATTATCATTCGATGAATGTCCAGGTGGTCTGTTTGGCTGACCAGTACATCTCCCATTTAAATGCCAAGTTCCCAGGGTCAGTGCATGACGCGTACATCATGCGAAATAGCAGCATACCTTATGTGATGGAACAGCTACAGAGACACCGTGTGTGGCTAATTGGTGACTCTGGTTACCCAAACCTGCCTTGGCTATTGACACCAGTGAGGAATCCTAGGACCAGGGCAGAGGAACGGTACAATGAGGCCCATGGGCGTACTAGGAGGGTGATTGAGCGGACCTTCGGCCTCCTGAAGGCCAGGTTTAGGTGCCTGCATATGACTGGTGGATCCCTAATGTACTCACCAAAGAAGGTGTGTCATATCATCGTGGCCTGCTGCATGCTTCACAACCTGGCTTTGCGACGCCAGGTGCCTTTCCTGCAGGAGGATGGTCCAGATGGTAGTGTTGTGGCCGCTGTGGAGCCTGCGGAGAGTGAAGAGGAGGAAGACGAAGAGGACGACACAGACAACAGGGACAGAGTGATACTGCAGTATTTCCAGTAACGCACAGGTAAGAATCTACTCCTGCATTGTATTATATCTGTAACTGTAGCGGCTCTCTACTGTCTGACCTTTCACCCCAATGTATGGTAACTTAGTTGTGAATTTCACTTCCTATTTCAGTGATCTGATCCCCACGGAGTGCCCTCTGGTTTATTTCCCCATGGAATACCGCTGTGTGACACTGGTATGTTGTCATCACAATGTAAATAGAAATGTTTGGTTGGTTATATCGAATACATTTGGATTTAAATAAATAGATAGCAGACTCCAGTTGGTTTTTGTGCAATAATTGTGTTTATTGAATTTTAAAAATAGGTGTATAGTTCAAAAAGGGTGATGGGAGATGGTGGAGGCATGTCCATGGCAGAGTCCCGACTGTCGTTCCTACAGGTGCATTGTCCATATGCCTGTGGAAGGTGGAGCAGGGGCAGTTCAAGGTTGGACAGGGTGAACAAGTGGGACAGTGGGATGACATCCGGGGGGATCCGTGCATGGCGGGGGTCTTGTCATCCTACTCTGTCTTCTTCCTAGATCTCAGGCCTTTCTTGCGGAGTGGTTCTTGTTCTGCAGGGGGTGGGGTCCGGGTGGGCCGTTGCTGTTGTGTCGGGCATCCTGACCACTAGCGCCGGCGGAGGTGGTGGGCTGTTCTTCCTCCATGCTAGTGGCAGGGGCCCTTTGGGGGGCCACATGGTCCTGCAAAGTGGTGACAATCTGGTTGAGTGCCACCACCATTGTACCCATTGCGGAACTGATGCTGCGCAGTTCTTCCCGGAACCCCATATTCTGTTGCTCATGCAGAAGCAGGATCTCCTGCAACCTGGCCAGGACCGTCACCATCGTCTCTTGGGAGTGGTGGTCTGCTCCCATGATGGTGGTGAGGGCCTCTTGGACAGTGGGTTCCCTAGGCCTGTCCTCCCTCTGTCGCACAGCAGCCCTGCCAGTTCCCCTTTGTTCCTGGGCCTCTGTCCCCTGGACGGTGTGCCCACTACCACTGCCCCCAGGTCCCTGTTGTTGTTCGGGTTGTGGGTTACCCTGGGTGCCCTGTACTGGTAGACACACCGCTGCTTGACCTGTCCTGGAGACAGAGGCATGGGCCCGCTGGGTGGGTGCTGTGCTGGTGTTCCCAGAGGGGGGTAGGTCTGCTGTGGCCTGTGGCTGACTGAGGGTAACCGACTGTCCAGAGGTCCCCGATGGTCCAGGCTGGTCATCAGGTTCTAGGTCGACAGAGCTGCTCTCATCACTGGGGGCCTGTTCTGGGGGTGGGATGGACAATTCTGGACCCTCCTGGCCGGTGTGTTGGCGTTCGGGCCCTGCAGGGGTAAAAGAGTATGGTTATTGCTTCTGTGTGTGCCATGGCGTGCGATTTGTGGGTGCCCTTGTCCCCCAGTGCTGGCATTCCCTTGTGGGAGGAGTTGTGAGGGTGGTTTGTGGGGGGGGATGGGTATGTGCAGTGGTCATGCTTAGGTGATGGGTGTCCATGGTTTGTGTTGGCATTCAGGGGTTGGTGTTGGGTTGGGTGGGTTGTGCTGGTGAGACATTAGCAGGGAGGATGTGTGCTGGGGGGTTGGGGGTGAGGGTGGGGGTGTGGGTTGGCATGCTGGTGGTTGGGGGGGGTGAAGTAGTTGAGATTAGACTTACCAGAGTCCATTCCTCCGCCTACTCCAGCGAGGCCCTCAGGATGCAGGATGTTCAAGACCTCTTGCTCCCATGCTGTGAATTCGGGTGGAGTGGGTGGGGGTCCGCCGCCAGTCTTCTGCACAGCGATGTTGTGTCTTGACACCATCGACCGCACCTTCCCCCGTAGGTCGTTCCAGCGCTTTCGGATGTCTTCCCGATTTCTGGGATGCTGTCCCACAGCGTTGACCCTGTCGACGATCCTTTGCCATAGCTCTGCCTTCCTGGCTATTGTGGTGTGCTGCACCTGTGTGCCGAAGAGCTGGGGCTCTACCCTAATTATTTCCTCCACCATGACCCTGAGTTCTTGGTCTGAGAACCTGGGGTGTCTTTGGGGTGCCATGGGGTGGTGTGGATGAGGTGTGGGGTGGTGTTTGTGGTGATGAGTGTGGTGGTGTGTGGTGTTTTGTGCGTAGATGTGGTGTGGGTGATGATGTTGGGTTTCCTGTGTGTGTTGTGGTTTGCGTTCCCTGTGCTCTCTCTCTGTGTATCGTGCCTTGTCTCTGAATTTCGATTTGTGGGGGTTTGTGGGTGATGTGGGTGTGTGTTTTATATAGTGATGGGTGTGTGGGAGTGTTGTTTGTATGTGTATCAGGTGTGTGTATTTCAAATTGTCCAATGTGGCTGTGTTTTGTAAAGGTGTGTGTATTTTGACTGCGGCGGTGTGTACCGCCAATGGAATACCGCGGTTGTAAGACCGCCGCGTGGATTCGTGGGTCGGAATGGCATGGGCGTGTTTGTGTTGGCGTGACGGTGGAGGTTTGGTCATCTCCAGTTTATCGCTGACCGCTGATGTGGCGGCCTTCAGTGGAGGTCGGGTTTTTGGCGGTTTGGCAGTTGTGGGTCAGAATGACCGTGGCGGTTTACCGCGGCTGCGGCGGTGTAATGGCGGTCTTCTGACCGGCGGTAAGCGCCTTTTACCGCTGAGGTCAGAATGACCCCCTAAGTGTTTAATCTCATCTCTCACCGTGGTGAGATGCCTCAAACAAGAGGCTGATGCAGAGACTGCATGCTGGCGCTCAAGGCGCATTGCCCTGGCCTCCAGCTCTGACACTCGTGAGTTGCCTGCGCATTCACGTATGCAAAGGAGATGCTTGGTGTGTCCTCTAAGAGTAGCTTTATATGCAGCCCAGACAATGCCCGGGGACCGCACCGTTCCTAGGTTCTGCTCAAAGTATTGGGTGAGATGATTTCTAACCACAAGAGTGTATTCGCCATCCTGCAGGTACCAAGCGTTCATACGCCTCATCGGATGTCGGGCGGGATCTGCACCTCCCAGACAAATTTGTACTGATGCGTGATCTGAAACCCCGCTGGATAGTATTTTGGCCCCAGTGACATTGCCAATATCTAGCGCAGGCATAAACACAAGATCGATTCTGGCATGTGTCTGGTGGGCTGCTGATGCGTGGGTGTACTGTCGAATCCTGGGGTGCCAGGGTCTCCAAACCTCGCATAGGCCGAGGCTCTCAACCGAGCTACTCAGGATCGATGCCCGGCCAGTCCGGCTGGTGGTGATACTACTGGAGACATCCAGCCTGGGATCTAGGACAGAATTAAAGTCTCCTCCTATTAGTGTAGTTCCCTGGGGAAGTCCAGCCACCACCTGGCAGAGTGAGAGTAAAAAGGTATCAAACCCGGTTGGGGGAGCATATGAACATACGAGGTTGATCGGTGGCCAGTGGACCAACCCAGACACTGCAACTAATCTACCTTGTGGGTCGGATTGCGTAGCCGGAATCACCATGGGTAGTGAGCGGTGGAGTAGGATGGCCACTCCCCTGGAGCCCTTTGAGAAACCCGAGTGATAAACTTTATCAAACCCTCCGCGTGCAAGCATGGGGCATTTAGTTCCAAGGAGGTGGGTCTCTTGTAGTAAGACCACTGGGGGAGCGTATCTGCGGACAGTACTAAATACTGCGGACCTCTTGATTTTATCTAGGAGGCCGTTCACGTTCCATGAAAGGACCTGTGTCAGTGAGGGCCACGTGTGGAGTGTGTTGATGCATTAGAGTGTCAAGTATCCGTCAGTGGGCGCAGGGACGACCGTCTCAGACAATGAAATGAAATACCAAAACAATAAAGGAAACTTACGAAAACATTATTACTTAACCCCATTGTAAACTTTTCACCCCCCACCCCATACTTCTACCCCAGAAGCATCTGTCTCCCAACTACCCAACCAAAACAACACAGCCAGGTAGACTGCCATAGGAGTGGAGTGGTGGACCCCTCCATTCAGACAGATCATCTGCAATCAGTGGACGGAAGTCAAATCCGTAAATGGTGAGCGGTTAATGGATCACTGAGTTGCGGGTAGGGCCTTGTTCCATTCTGCATGTGCAGATGCTGGTCAGTACCAGTTAATCCCTGCATATCACGGATTAGATTGTGTGTTTTTTGTCAGCCGAGTGCTGGGGATTGGCTCAGACGGTCGCTGTCCATCACATGCACCGGGTCCCGGGAATCCGGAGCTTCCGTGGGGGCCTCCTCCATCCCGGAGCCGGATCTCCGACCCACACTCGTGTCTTTAGGATCATCGGGCCCCTCTGCCTCCCACGTTGAGACCTGGTGCGTCTTCGACCCCTCCGCAGTCCCGCTCGGGAGGGAGGTCCACCCCCCGGGGAGCCCCTCACCAGACCAGGGGCGCCCCTCCGGGACCCAGTGCCCTCCTCAGTCAGCCAGTCCCATGCCTCCTCTGGGGATTCGAAAAGTACGCCTTCCCGGCCATAAGGACTTTTAGGCGCGCAGGAAAGAGGAGCATGTATGAAAGTTGCATCGCCCTGAGTTTTTGTTTAACATGTTCGTATGACCGGCGTCTGGTCTGGACCTCACGGGTGTAGTCTGGGAATACTAAGATCTTGTGATTATCCCAGTTCAGGTCGAGGGAGCATCTGGCTTCCTTAAGGATATTGTCTCGGTCCTTAAAGTTTAGGAAACGTGCAATCTTCGGTCTTTTGGGGCCACCCGGGGGGGTTGTGGGGCCACGGCCCTGTGAGCACGTTCGATTGCAAACCAGGGTGAAAGAATTTGGTCCGGCATCCAGGACCTGATCCAACGCTCCAGGAATTCGGAGGCCTTATTTTCTTTTGCTCCTTCCGGGAATCCTATAAGGCTCAGGTTGTTGTGTCTGGAGCGGTTTTCTGCATCTTCGTCACGATGGTGCAGTTCGCCGGTTCGGGTTTGCAACTGGGCCACTTTGGTTCTGAGATCAGCCAGATCATCCTCAGTCTGAGAGACACGGCCCTCTACCTCAGTGATCCGGCCCACTGCATTTCTGAGATCTTGCCTGATGAGGCTCATATCTTCTCGCACTTCACCAATCTTGGTCTCCATGGCCAGCTGCAATGATTGGATTGCCTGGAGGATAGTGCTCACCCCGTCCGGCGCGGGCCCCCCGGAAGCCACGTCTCCATCACTCCGAGAAGCTGCCGGTGTGGTAAACTGGTCAATCTTCTGCTGGGAGGCAGGTGGCTGTCTATTCGTTCTGTATTTCCCCATGTCGCCTGCAGAAGTAAGGCCGGGCCTCTGTTGTACTACCCGATGTTCACAACTGGGTTCCAACGACACCGCGACCCCTCATGTTCCTCGGGTCTCAAAAAGGATATCTCCAGGGGGCCCCCCGAGTCAGCCCGGACACCACAGGAGGGTGCACTAACCCAGAGATCTGCGCAGTGGGCCACCGGCCGCAGGCTCGTTTTCCGATGCGACCGGGCAATGTGTCAAAGCAAAGCGACCGGGTCTCAAACAGTCTCCCCCTGGACCAAAGGGGCACCCACCCGGCCACACCCAGCCAGTGTCCAAGCGTCTCAGGTAGGCTCCACCATATGACCCTCACCTCCAGAGACCTCCCGGGCTTCTGTTCCTCCAGGGGGGATCTTCGAAAATAGGGCAGTCGCGCTCGTTGACACCTGTGGCCAGATCCTCCGGCAGTCGGCCCACTGTCCCTCACTGCACTCGCCGCTCACGTGCCCTCATGTGCTCATCAGCTCCCTGGGGGCCCAATCACATCCTCTGCCCCAGGGGGGGGGGCGGCTAGTCAGTTCTCCCCTCGCTCCCTCGCGCGGCACGTTCGCGGCTCCGCCCGATGGCAAGGGGGGTGGGGGGGGGCAGTGGTGGTGGAGAGGCCTCCCGAGCACCCGACGATCCACCTACTCCCTCCGGTGGCAGCCCGGACCACGGGCGTCTCAAGGGGCCTGGTTTTCCTCTTGCAGGCCTTGCGCCCGCCGTTCTCAAGCCCACTAGTCCCTGCTCCTGCAGCGACAGGTAGGTACGGCTCGCTCGATCCCTCACTGCTCCTGCCCCAGGGGGTCTCACCTCCGCTCGTGTGACACGAAGCCAGCCTCTGGCCCGGGGGCCGTCACCTCCGCACTCAGGCCGCGTCTCCGGCCAGTCCCCGGTGCTCGAGGGAATGACCCGCGGCAGCCGGGGCTCCCCTCTTCAATCGCCGCCACTGCTGCTCCTTCCGGCATGCTCAGGGACCCACACGCCGGGTTCCGGCACCAGTCCCTTCCAGCCTCCTTACCACCTCCACCGTCCGGCACGCTCGACCTGTCAATCGGTGCCACAGTCCGGGGCATAATAGGTGGCCCGATTCTCGCCGCCATCTTGGCTGCAGCCTCGACCGAGCTTTTACGGGTGCCCAGACACCGCCGCACCTCGCTCCGCGGCTCATCTGAATCCCCGCTGGCCAGGCGACCCGCAGGGACAGTCAGGGATGTGTTGTAGTGCAGGAAAATGATGGTTTCCTCTGGCGGATGATGGAGGGGTCCAGAGCACTCTCAGAGTGCGACCGCCATCTTGACGCCCGAAGCCACGCCCCGACAGAAGGACTTTTTAAAGCAGGTCCCACTGTCAAATCCCAAAGCTTTCATCTCAGTCCCCTGCATGCGTGGTGCAGGGAACAGAGATGAAATGGTTCAGAAAGCATGGAGCTGCTGTCAAAGCATCTCATTGCTTGCTGAAGCAAGTCCTTGAGGGTTCCCCTGCAGTGCCAGATAGCCTGTAAGGGCTATGTATTTCAAAATATATATATATATATATATTAAATATATAGGGACCACGGGGAAGCCCTTGAGGGCTCCCTGGCGGTCCCAAATAGGCCATAAGGGGCTGAAAAATTAAGAAGAAAAACCCCATAGCACATAGAAGAAAAAAAACATAGCACAAAACCATGGGGGCACACTACTGATGGCCATTTGTGCTGCCCTTGGGGACAGATCAGCCTACTTTTATTAGTCCCATCTGCCCCCAAGGGAGGCAGAAACCACTTAGGCACGAAGGATTGTGTGTGTTTTGCTTCAGGCAAGGGCTGCTTCACTTTGGGGTGCATTCATTTTGGCCATTCCTACCTATTTTTGTAAGGCCCACCTGCCCCCAGGGGGGCAGAAAGCCCACTAGACACCAGGGAAGTTAAAAAAATTAGAGTTAGTGTATGGCCATACCCCCACCCCAAGTAAATAGGGACAAAGTTGTTCTGCCCACCTATCCGCCCCCGTGGGCAGAAAGCCCACTATATGTCAGGGAATTAAAAGAAAAATGTGGGGGGGAGATGGGGCTGCAAACCACTATGGCACTATGGCATAATTATGGCCCCCCACACCAACTGAAGGGGGCAACAGTCTTTCAGCCCCACCTGCAAACTAAAGCATCTCATCCCAATGGCAAGCAAGAGGACATTTGACTCTTTTGGGGTTTGATTTTACATATGGGCCAAGAGAGTTTGGCTAATTCCCAATATCATCCCACTTGGAATGGTGAGTGGCTGCACTTTTTAGACCTTGGTATGCTGCCACCTTGAAAAACATACCAAATCTAGACACAACTGAAAACTAAAAATCTGGGTGAGTCCAAGGTAGTGTGCTTCACTTCACCCCACACCATTTTCTTACCCACAATGACCTGCAAACCTCCAATTTTGCTTGAAATCGTGCATTTTCCGTAGATTTTTGGGATGGAACCTTCGGGAATCCTCAGGAATCCACAACATTCCTACCACCCAGCATTGTTGCATCTATACTGATAAACATTTTGCCTCACTTGTCACCCTAAAAACATTTGGAAAAAATGCCCTTTTGGACCCGCTTTGGTTTCCCCTTAATTTCTGCATGTTTTTGGCCCTTCCCTGTCACATGCACTTGGCCCACTACACAAGTGAGGTATCATTTTTATCGGGAGACCGAGGGAACGCTGGGTGGTAGGAAATTTGTGCCAGTACGGTGATCCCACATAGAAATGTAAGGAAAATGTGACTTTTTAGCTAAAATTGAGGTTTGCAGGGGATTCTGGGTAAGAAAACACTGGGGGATCCACGCCAGTCACACCTCTCTGGACTTCCTCAGGTATCTAGTTTTCAGAAATGTCTGTGTTTGGTAGGTTTCCCTAGATGGCTGCCGAGCCCAGGACTAAAAACGCAGATGCCTCCTTGCAAACACAGGGAGTTTTGTAATTGATAATTTTGATGTGTTCATGTTGTGTTTTTGGCCCTTCCCTGCCATGGGACCTAGGCCTACCCACACAAGTGAGGTGGAAAGAAATCCCAAATCCACAGCTAGGCACTTTGCAAAAAACACATCAGTTTTCAAAGGAAAAATGTGATCAACAGTTGTCACAAAGTTCCTGTTCGAGTAAAAAATAACATGCATGGAGAACACAGAGGATGAGATGCGTGGAAACATAGGGTGTGCGCCTGAATTTCTGGTGCGGCACAGACGTTGCGTTTTTTCTTTCCACGCTGCAAGGGGCTTTGCGTTGATTTCAGGTTCGTAGTCTTGGATCCTCACTGTGATGCAGGGATCTTTTTGATGCCCATGGATGATGCGTAAAAATTCTGGGCATGCGTCAATCCGGTATGGCAATGCGTTGATTCTTCACTCGGGAAGTCGGGTTGCGTCGTTCCACTTCGGCAGTGTGTCGATCCGGTAGGGCTGTTTGTCGAATTTCTGACCGCAAGGCAGGCGCTGGGTCGATTCTTCACTCTGGAAGTTGGGCTGCGTCATTCTGGCTCGGCTGTACAGAGTTTTTCTCATCGCAAGGAAGGCTGTGCTCGTTTCTGGCAGACTGTGTGTCGATTTTCGGTACACAAGGAGTTTCCTGAAGAGATTATGGACCCCATTATGTGTTTGGCAGGAGGCAGAGGCCACCCACCAAAGTCATCCCGCCATCAGGCCACAGGGGCGCCATTAACCCTGCCGGCCCAATGGGGCACAGGGCTTTAATGTTGCAGCCGGCTCATAATGGAGCCGGTGGCAATGTGGTGGTGCAGTGGGTGCAGCTGCATCCGTTGCGCATTCCACTGCCCGTAAATCGTGCAGTGGAATGCACAGCGGGGCTGTGCATGGGGCCCCTGCGCTGCCCATGCCAAGTGCCTGGGCAGTTCAGGGGCCCCCGAGGGCCTCCAGATGCTCCCATTCCACCAACCTTTCCATGGCAGTGTAAACCACATAGACTGGCTAGTGGATGGGGATTGGTAACCCCCACGGCAGCGCTGCTTGCAGCGCTTCCCTGGTGGAATACAACGGCTGGGACCACCAGGCTGCAGGCAATTTCTAAATCACCACCGTAAGTGAAGTGAGATTCTTCTCCAGTGCCGGTTGCACGCCGTGCGCTGACTTGAGGCGCGACAGGGCAGAAAGACCCTTTTTGGCTAACTGCACACAGTTCCCTATGGACGGGAAACCCCTTGGCTTAAAAAAGATTTAGGACCAGTCAAGGCAGTGTTGTCCTCTTGTAGTCCTGATGAGTCCCATATTGAAGGGGCCGAAATGCGTCAACACTTTGTGGATTTTGGCGAGGTTGGGTATAAGGTGTATTTGACCCTCCAGAGTTTCACCACACATTGCAAGGAACCCCAAGAAGAAATTGATAGGTGTCCAGCAATTGTGGGTACAGGCATCCACAGCCATCGCACTTGAGTGGATTACGACCATAAGTGATCTATAACCACCACCTCTTTTTGAGGAGATTAACTTGGGACAATCTACAGACTGTGTATTTTTCATTTTGTGATTTTTTCATTATATGTTTTCTAATTGTTGATGTCTTGTAATTGGAATTTCTTGTGTCAAGTTTTAGTATAATTATGATATTCGGTCATTTTGAGTGTTTCCTTCTTTGTCCTGCTTTAAATGTTTAAATAAATTTTGCAAAGAAATTATGTCCTGAAGAGAGTATTTTTCACTCTTTTTCGTTGGAGATAGTGTAATTAATCCCGGCCTTTTGACCAACCTTGTTTTGTACTTTGTCCTCTTACCCAGGTCAGGTAGGGTTTGTTGGGTAAACCTCTTCTCTTCTATAAGGCTGCAGGCTGGCAGCAGCCTGGTGGTCTTGGCGGTTGGATTGTGGCGGCTCTCCCACGGTCATAATATGGCGGTCAGAGCTCCACGACTGCGGCAGTCCAACCGCCACCGTAACCCTGACGGTCTGGTGACCCTTAAGTCTTTTTGGCCATGAGACTTCAGAAAACAGGAGGCAAGCTCAATCCAAGCCCTTGGAGAGCACTTCTCAGCAACGTCAGAGGGCAGCAAGGCAGCAGGGCAATAGCAGGGCAGCAGTCCTTGTCAGCAAAGCAGTTGAGGTGAGTCCTTTGGGCAGCCAGACAGTTCCTCTTGCCAGCTTGCAGGTTCAGGTCCAGAAGTGTCTGATTTGGTGGGGTAAGGGACCCAGCTTATATACCCAAAAATGTATTTGAAGTGGGGGAGACTTCAAAGAGTGGTTTTGAAGTGCACAAGGTCCCCGTTCAGTACAGGTCTGTCTGCCAGGGTCCCAGTAGAGGGTTTGACAGTCCATTGTGTGAGGGCAGGCCACTAGCCTTTGAAATGTAAGTGTCAGGACCTCCACCCTCCCAGCCCAGGAAGACCCATTCAGTATGTAGATGAGTGCAGGTGTGACTGAGTACCCTGTGTTTGTGGGTATCTGGGTGAAATGCACAAAGGAGCTGTCAACCAGCCCAGCCCAGACATGGATTGGATACAGGCTGTACAACACAGATGGTTTTAAGTGTATAGAAATGCTCACTTTCTAGAAGTGGCACTTCTAAATTAGCAATATACAATTCAACCTCACCAATAAACAGGATTTTCTATTACCATTCTGGCCATACTAAATATGACCTGGTTGCTACTTTCTGATCAGAATCTACCACTCAAACAGTACATATGGGTAGCCCTAATGCTAGCCTATGACAAGAGCAGGCTTCATAGCAGTGGAAAACGAATTTAGGTGTTTTCCCCTACCAGGACATTTAAAACACATAGGTACATGTCCTGCCTTTTACCTACATAACACCCTTCCCTATTGGTTACCTAGGGCCTACCTTAGGGGTGACTTGTATTTAGAAAAAGGGGAGTTTAAGGCTTGGCAAGTACTTTTAAATGCCAAGTCAAAGTGGCAGTGAAATTGCACACACAGGCCCTGCAATGGCAGGCCTGAGACATGGTTAAGGGGCTACTTATGTGGGTGGCACAACCAGAGGTGCAGCCCACTAGTAGCATTCAACTTACAAGTCCTGGGCACATGTAATGCACCTTACTGGGGACTTACAAGTAAATTATATATGCCAATTGGGTATGTTACCATGTTTTAGGGAGAGAGCACATGGACTTTAGCACTGGTTAGCAGTGGTAAAGTGTCCAGAGTCCTAAAGCCAGAAAAAATTAGGTCAGAAAAAGAGGAGTAGGAAGGCAAAAAGTTAGGGGGTGACCCTGCAAAGAGGCCAGTTCCAGCATGGGATTTTCCCTATGTTTCATTGTTCATGTCCTTGCTTTTATTATGTTTTATCATCATTAAAATCACAATACATGCCATTTTACATAGCATGCAGTTGATTCAATAAAACGTTTTGAACCTAGTCATACTTCTGTTTGCCTGTATGTGTGAGACATATGTGAGTGAGAGAAAGGGGTAAGATCTGTTCCACCACAGTTTCCCTGAGAAATCTAGATGTCATGCAAAGGGCAGCCACAAATCATGTTTACTCTTGGGTGCTGGTGACGTGCTGCTTGTTGGCTAGAAAGGTTAGGCCGACAGCTCTCACACGATGCAGAATCCGACTTAGTCTCCCAGGCTTGGTCTTGCTGCCACCCAAACCCAGCAGTCTTGTTATCAGTAACAAGTGAGTCTGGGTAGATACATCTAGGCATTACCAGTAACAGGGGTGTGAGTGAATGAATCTAGGTTTTATCAGCAACAGATGAGTGTGGGTGTATAAATCCAGGCGTTATCAGTATCAAAGGAGTGTCAGTGTTGGAATCTAGGCGTTATCAGTAACAGATGAATGTGGAAGTATGAATGTAGGCATTATCAGTAATAGATGAGTATGAGTAGATGGATCTAGGCATTATCAGTAACAGGTGAGTGTGGGTGTATCAATCCAAGTGTTTTCAGTAACAGATGAGTGTGAGAAGATGATCTAGCCGTATTCAGTAAGAGATGGGTGTGGGTGTATGGATCTAGGTTGTTATCAGTAACGGAAGATGTGGGTAGATGTATGTAGATGTTATCAGTAACAGATGAGTGCGAGTGTATGAATCCAGGAGTTATCAGTTACAGATGAGAGTGGGTAGAAGGATCAAACAGTTACAGGCAATGTTCCCACTAAGGTGCGCGCGTGTGCGTGCGCGCAGGATGTCTTTCCCCACCGCGCACACACCTTTACAAAGCGCCCAGGTCACAGGAGTTTTATTAGCTTTGTCTGGCTGGAGGGCACCAGGCTGCATTCAGGGCAATAAATCATGCTTATCAGCAGGCTGGCTGGCTGAGGTGATCGCTTGCTAGATAAAATGTTTATTTTGTCACTGAGGGCATTGTGTTCTCTCCAGTGCGTAAAGCCCTCTTCTTAAACACGGCTGCTTCAATTAAAAGTGCAAGCATTATACTGAAGCCATCTCGGGCCTCTTCAATCCATTTAAAGCCAGTCCCTGCCCTTCAGCTCACTCGTGCAGCTTTCTGTTTTCTCCCATTGTGACTCGTTTTTGTTTTTCTTTTCCACCTGTCTTTCCCATATGTGTCTTTTACTATCGGCCCTCAAAAAAACATATCTTAAATAAAAAAAGGTGCCAGTGCCCAAAGAGCTGCTGCAATTAATAGTGCTGCTTATAGGTACATTTCAAAGTACATTTCACTGGCTTTATGACTGGAATTTTGTTCTTCCGTCACATTTTAAACGTTTTGCGCAAAGGCAAGAGGATGTGCTGTTTCAACTTTGAACTTTGAGGCTCGGACAGTGTTTAAGTCTCGGAGGCTCAACATCCTGTGATTTTGCGAAAGGTGCTTAGTCTCTCCATGACTAAAAATAAATGTCTTTGTCTGTAAAGCTACTGGTGCTCGTGTAAACCACATTAACTATATGCAGTTACACATTCGAATGTGCAGTAGCATCCTTTGACAAACCGTACCTGTGTTTGCAATATCACACTATAACGGTAAAAAACACTTTTAATCACACTCCGGGAGAGAATTTTTTTTTATTAACAGTGAAGAAAATACTAAAAGGTCTTTCTTTAGGTAAAGCATTTCACATATTTCTTTTTGCATTTTCTGTGGAGAATTGCTTGTCTCTTTGGAGCCCCTCGCCAGCTCCCAGAGGAATACCTGGAATGCAGAGCAGGCCTCGGAAGTGCAGTCTGTGTTTGCTTACAAAAACAAGCTTGGCAGTTCTTATTTACCAGCACCCTCATTGCACAAAATTGAAGAACAGCTCTGGCTGAACTGTATGTGTGCTGTGTGTGACGGAAGCTTGCACTGCTACCTGTGCTGTATCTGCACTGTGTATGAGGGAAGCTTGCACTGCTGCTGCCTGTGCTGTATCTGCTCAGTGTGAGAGAAACTTGCACTGCTGCAGTGCTGTAACTGTGCTGTGTGTGGTGAATATTGTTCTGCTGCTGTACTGTATCTGCTGTGAGTAAAGGAAGCTTGCACTACTGTTGTGCTGTACCTGTGCTGTGTGTGATGGAAGCTTGCACTGCTGTTGTGCTGTAACTGTGCTGTGTGTGAAGGAAGCTTGCACTGGTGCTGTGCTGTATATGTGCTGTGTGTGAGGGAAGGTTGCACTACTGCTGCCTGTGCTATGGCTGCTATATGTGAGGGAAGCTTACACTGCTGCTGTATCGGTGCTGTGGGTGAGGGAAGCTTGTACTGCTGCTGTGCTTTATTTGCTGTGTCTGAGGGACGCTTGCCCTGCTGCTGTATCTGCAATGTGTGTGAGAGAAGCTTGCACTGCTGCTGCCTATGAAGATCTGGTGCGTGTAAGGGAAGCTTGCATTGCTGCTGTGCTGTATCTGCTGTGTGTGAGGGAACCATGCACCGCTGTTGCCTGTACTGTATCTGCTTTGTGTGAGGGAAGCTTAGACTTCTGCCTGTGCAGTATCTGCTGTGTGTGAGGGAAGCATGTATGGTAAATTCTGTGAGGGAAGCTTGCATAGTACCTTCTATGTGAGGGAAGCTTGCATTGTATCTTCTCAGTTAAGATATAAACTACCTATCCCTCTCTATCTTCCTTTCTATGTATTCTATGCAGCTCTCACCCATATATTTTCACCATGCCCTATAATTGCACTACACAAATACACTCAGTACCACACAATTTCACACCGCACAATTCCACAAGTAACAATTCAAATACAAACCACAAATTTCGACTCCACACCACATACATCCTCTACACTCCAAATCAAAACACATAAATAAAAGACATTGGGGGTCATTCTGACCCTGGCGGTCATGGACCGCCAGGGCCAATGACCGCGGAAGCACCGCCAACAGGCTGGCGGTGCTTCCTGGCCAATTCTGACCGCAGCGGTAAAGCCGCGGTCAGAAAAGGGAAACCTGCGGTTTCCCGCCAGTTTTCCCCTGGACATAGGAATCCTCAATGGCGGCGCTGCAAGCAGCGCCGCCATGGGGATTCCGACCCCCTTCCCGCCATCCTGTTCCTGGCGGTTCTTACCGCCAGGAACAGGATGGCGGGAACGGGTGTTGTGGGGCCCATAGACACTGGCTTTGCAGACACTGAAAATCGCGACGGGTGCCACTGCACCTGTCGCACCCCTTCAACTCCGCCAGCTCCATTCGGAGCCGGCTTCATTGTTGAAGGGGCTTTCCCGCTGGGCCGGCGGGCGGCCTTCTGGCGGTCGCCCGCCGGCCCAGCGGGAAAGTCAGAATGACCGCCGCGGTCATTTGACCGCGGTACGGTCTTCTGGCGGTTCCCGCCAGGCGGGCGGCTTCCACCGCCCGTGGGAGTCAGAATGACCCCCATTGTCATTTACAACACCAATAGTTTGCACTCTTGCCAATGCAAGACCTATTTGTAGGAAAGTACCATCTTGCCTGGCATGTTACCCCCATATTTCACTGTATATATGTTGTTTTAGTTGTATGTGTCACTGGGACCCTGCCAGCAAGGGCCCCAGTGCTGATAAGTGTGCCCTGTATGTGTTCCCTGTGTGATGACTAACTGTCTCACTGAGGCTCTGCTAACCAGAACCTCAGTGGTTATGCTCTCTCTTTGCTTTCCAAATTGTCACTAACAGGCTAGTGACCAATTTCACAAATTCACATTGGCATACTGGAACACCCTTATAATTCCCTAGTATATGGTACTGAGGTGCCCAGGGTTTGGGGTTCCAGGAGATCCCTATGGGCTGCAGCAATTCTTTTGCCACCCATAGGGAGCTCTGACAATTCTTACACAGGCCTGCCATTGCAGCCTGAGTGAAATAACGTCCACGTTATTTCACAGCCATATACCACTGCACTTAAGTAACTTATAAGTCTCCTATATGTCTAACCTTTACCTGGTAAAGATTGGGTGCTAAGTTACTTAGTGTGTGGGCACCCTGGCACTAGCCAAGGTGCCCCCACATCGTTCAGGGCAATTTCCCCGGACTTTGTGAGTGCGGGGACACCATTACACGCGTGCACTGTACATAGGTCACTACCTATGTACAGCGTCACAATGGTAACTCCGAACATGGCCATGTAACATGTATAAGATCATGGAATTGTCACCCCAATGCCATTCTGGCATTGGGGAGACAATTCCATGATCCCCCGAGTCTCTAGCACAGACCCGGGTACTGCCAAACTACCTTTCCTGGGGTTTCACTGCAGCTGCTGCTGCTGCCAACCCCTCAGACAGGTTTCTGCCCTCCTGGGGTCCAGCAAGGCTTGGCCCAGGAAGGCAGAACAAAGGACTTCCTCAGAGAGAGGGTGTTACACCCTCTCCCTTTGGAAAAAGGTGTCAGGGCTGGGGAGGAGTAGCCTCCCCCAGCCTCTGGAAATGCTTTGATGGGCACAGATGGTGCCCATCTCTGCATAAGCCAGTCTACACCGGTTCAGGGATCCCTCAGCCCTGCTCTGGTGCGAAACTGGACAAAGGAAAGGGGAGTGACCACTCTCCTGACCTGCACCTCCCCTGGGAGGTGCCCAGAGCTCCTCCAGTGTGCTCCAGACCTCTGCCATCTTGGAAACAGAGGGCTGCTGGCACACTGGACTGCTCTGAGTGGCAAGTGCCAGCAGGTGACGTCAGAGACTCCTTCTGATAGGCTCTTACCTGTGTTGCTAGCCTATCCTCCTTCCTAAGTAGCCAAACCTCCTTTTCTGGCTATTTAGGGTCTCTGCTTTCGGGAATAATTTAGATAACGAATGCAAGAGTTTAGTTTAGTTTACTTTTAAGGATTTATAAAGCGCGTAGTGACCCTAAGGCATCCCAGCGCTAACCTAACCTGACCACTGCTGACAACCGGAGAATTCAGAGAATTACCTACATTAATAAACAGCTCATCAGAGTTCCTCTGCATCTCTCTCTTCACCTTATGCCGAGGAATCGACCGCTGACTGCTTTGGATGCCTGCAAAACCGCAACAAAGTAGCAAAGACGACTACTGCAACCTTGTACTGCTGATCCGGTGGCCTTCTCGACTGTTTTCCTGGTGGTGCATGCTGTGGGGGTAGTCTGCCTCCTCTCTGCATTAGAAGCTCCGAAGAAATCTCCTGTGGGTCGACGGAATCTTCCCCCTGCAACCGCAGGCACCAAAAGACTGCATCACCGGTCCCCTGGGTCCCCTCTCAGTATGACGAGCGTGGTCCCTGGAACTCAGCAACTCTGTCCAAGTGACTCCCACAGTCCAGTGACTCTTCAGTCCAAGTTTGGTGGAGGTAAGTCCTTGCCTCCCCACGCTAGACTGCATTGCTTGGTACCACGTGATTTGCAGCCGCTCCGGCTCCTGTGCACTCTTCCAGGATTTCCTTTGTGCACAGCCAAGCCTGGGTCCCCTACACTCTAACCTGCAGTGCACAACCTCCTGAGTTGTTCTCCGGCGTCGTGGGATCTTCTTTTGTGACTTCGGGTGAGCTCCAGTTCACTCTTCTTCGTAGTGCCTGTTCCAGCACTTCTGCAGGTGCTGCCTGCTCCTGAGAGGGCTCCTTGACTTTCTGGGTGCCCCCTCTGTCTCCTCACGCAATTGGCGACATCCTGGTCCCTCCTGGGCCACAACAGCATCCAAAAACCCTAAACGCGACCCTTGCAGCTAGCAAGGTTTGTTTGCAGTCTTTCTGCATGGGAACACCTCTGCAAGCTTCCTCACGACGTTTGACATCCATCCTCCAAAGGGAAAGTTCCTAGTCCTCTTCGTTCTTGCAGAATCCACAGCTTCTACCATCCTGTGGCAGCTTCTTGGCACCCTCAGCTGGCATTTCCTGGGCATCTGCCCAATCTCGACTTTGTCGCAACTCTTGGACTTGGTCCCCTTGTTCCACAGGTACTCTCGTCCGGAAATCCATCGTTTTTGCATTGCTGGTGTTGGTCTTCCTTGCAGAATTCCCCTATCACGACTTCTGTGCTCTTTGGGGAACTTAGGTGCACTTTGCACTTACTTTTCAGGGTCTTGGGATGGGCTATTTTTCTAACCCTCACTGTTTCCTTACAGTCCCAGCGACCCTCTACAAGGTCACATAGGTTTGGGGTCCATTTGTGGTTCGCATTCCACTTCTAGAGTATATGGTTTGTGTTGCCCCATACCTATGTGCTCTCATTGCAATCTATTGTGACTGTACATTGCTTGCATTGCTTTTTATTGCTATTACTGCATAATTTGGTATTGTGTACATATATCTTGTGTATATTTGCTAACCTCATACTGAGGGTACTCCCTGAGATACTTGTGGCATATTGTCATAAAAATAAAGTACCTTTATTTTTAGTATATCTGTGTATTGTGTTTTCTTATGATATTGTGCAAGTGACACTAGTGGTACTGTATCTCCCCTATAGATGCTCTGCACAGTGCTTCTCCCTCGCTCACATTTCTGTCTCTTCCCTATAGATGCTTTTCACAATGCTTCTCCCTCATGTGACTGTATCTCCCCTATAGATGCTCTGCACAGTGCTTCTCCCTCGCTCACATTACTGTCTCCACCCTATAGATGCTTTGCACAGGTCTTCTCCTGCTATTACGTTACTGTCTCTTCCCTATAGATGCTCTGCACAGTGCTTCTCCCTCTCTCATGTTACTCTCTCTCCCCTATAGATGCTCTGCACAATGCTTCTCCCTCACGTTACTGTCTCTTCCCTATAGATGCTCCGCACAGTGCTTCTCCCTCTTTCATGTTACTGTATCTCCCCTATAGATGCTCTGCACAGTGCTTCTCCCTCTCTCATGTTACTGTCTCTCCCCTATAGATGCTCTGCACAGTGCTTCTCCGTCTCTCATGTTACTCTCTCTCCCCTATAGATGCTCTGCACAATGCTTCTCCCTCACGTTACTGTCTCATCCCTATAGATGCTCCGCACAGTGCTTCTCCCTCTTTCATGTTACTATATCTCCCCTATAGATGCTCTGCACAGTGCCTCTCCCTCACGTTACTGTCTCTTCCCTATAGATGCTCTGCACGGTGCTTCTCTCTCACGTTACTGTCTCTCCCTTATAGATGCTCTGCACAATGCTTCTCCCTCTCTCATGTTACTGTCTCTTCCCTATAGATGCTCTGCACAGTGCTTCTCCCTCATGTTACTGTCGCTTCCCTATAGATGCTCTGCACAGTGCCTCTTCCTCACGTTCCTGTATCTCCCCTATAGATGCTCTGCACTGTGCCTCTCCCTCACGTTACTGTCTCTTCCCTATAGATGCTCTGCACAATGCTTCCCCATCTCTTACGTTACTGTCTCTCCCCTATAGATGTTCTGCACAACGCTTCTCCCTCTCTCATGTTACTGTCTCTCCCCCATGGATGCCCTGCATAGTGCTTCTCCTTCTCTCACCTTACTGACTCTCTCCTCTACATGCTCTGCACAATGCTTCTCCCTCTCTCACGTTACTGTCGCTTCCCTATAGATGCTCTGCACAGTGCCTCTCCCTCACGTTACTGCCTCTCCCCTATAGATGCTCTGCACGGTGCTTCTCCCTCTCTCATGTTACTGTCTCTTCCCTATAGATGTTCTGCACAGTGCTTCTCCCTCTCTCATGTTACTGTCCTGCACAGTGCCTCTCCCTCACGCTACTGTCTCTCCTCTATAGATGCTCTGCACAGTGCTTCTCTCTCACGTTACTGCCTCTCTCCTATAGACGCTCCACACAATGCTTCTCCCTCTCCCATGTTACTGCCTCTCTCCTATAGCTGCTCCGCACAATGCTTCTCCCTCTCCCATGTTACTGTATCTCCCCTATAGATGCTCTGCACAGTGCTTCTCCCTCTTTCATGTTACCGTATCTCCCCTATAGATGCTCTGCACAGTGCTTCTACCTCGCTCATGATACTGCCTCCCCCATAGATGCTCTGCACAGTGCTTCTCCCTCTCTCATGTTACTGCCTCTCCCCTATAGATGCTCTGCACAGTGCTTCTCCCTTGCTCACGTTTCTGTCTCTTCCCTATAGATGCTCTGCACAATGCTTCTCCCTCTCTCATGTTACTGTATCTCACCTATAGATGCTCTGCACAGTGCTTCTCCCTCGCTCACATTTCTGTCTCTTCAAAATATAGATGCTCTGCACAATGCTTCTCCCTCATGTGACTGTATCTCCCCTATAGATGCTCTGCACAGTGCTTCTCCCTCACTCACATTACTGTCTCCACCCTATAGATGCTTTGCACAGGTCTTCTCCTGCTTTTACGTTACTGTCTCTTCCCTATAGATGCTCTGCACAGTGCTTCTCCCTCTTTCATGTTACTGTATCTCCCCTATAGATGCTCTGCACAGTGCTTCTCCCTCTCTCATGTTACTCTCTCCCCTATAGATGCTCTGCACAATGCTTCTCCCGCACGTTACTGTCTCTTCCCTATAGATGCTCCGCACAGTGCTTCTCCCTCACTTACTGTCTCTTCCCTATAGATGCTCTGCACAGAGCTTCTCCCTCTTTCATGTTACTGTATCTCTCCTATAGATGCTCTGCACAGTGCTTCTCTCTCTCTCCTGTTACTGTCTCTCCCCTATAGATGCTCTGCACAGTGCTTCTCCCTCTCTCACGTTACTGTCTCTCCCCTATAGATGCTCTGCACAGTGCTTCTCCCTCGCTCACGTTTCTGTATCTCCCCTATAGATGCTCTGCACAGTGCTTCTCCATCTCTCATGTTACTGTATCTCCCCTATAGATGCTCTGCACAGTGCTTCTCAATCTCTCATGTTACTGTCTCTCCCCTATAGATGCTCTGCACAGTGCTTCTCCGTCTCTCATGTTACTCTCTCTCCCCTATAGATGCTCTGCACAATGCTTCTCCCTCACGTTACTGTCTCATCCCTATAGATGCTCCGCACAGTGCTTCTCCCTCTTTCATGTTACTATATCTCCCCTATAGATGCTCTGCACAGTGCCTCTCCCTCACGTTACTGTCTCTTCCCTATAGATGCTCTGCACGGTGCTTCTCTCTCACGTTACTGTCTCTCCCCTATAGATGCTCTGCACAATGCTTCTCCCTCTCTCATGTTACTGTCTCTTCCCTATAGATGCTCTGCACAGTGCTTCTCCCTCATGTTACTGTCGCTTCCCTATAGATGCTCTGCACAGTGCCTCTTCCTCACGTTCCTGTATCTCCCCTATAGATGCTCTGCACTGTGCCTCTCCCTCACGTTACTGTCTCTTCCCTATAGATGCTCTGCACAATGCTTCCCCCTCTCTTACGTTACTGTCTCTCCCCTATAGATGTTCTGCACAACGCTTCTCCCTCTCTCATGTTACTGTCTCTCCCCCATGGATGCCCTGCATAGTGCTTCTCCTTTTCTCACCTTACTGACTCTCTCCTCTACATGCTCTGCACAATGCTTCTCCCTCTCTCACGTTACTGTCCTTCCCTATAGATGCTCTGCACAGTGCCTCTCCCTCACGTTACTGTCTCTCCCCTATAGATGCTCTGCACGGTGCTTCTCCCTCTCTCATGTTACTGTCTCTTCCCTATAGATGTTCTGCACAGTGCTTCTCCCTCTCTCATGTTACTGTCTCTTCCCTATAGATGCTCTGCACAGTGCCTCTCCCTCACGTTACTGCCTCTCCCCTATAGATGCTCTGCACAGTGCCTCTCCCTCACGCTACTGTCTCTCCTCTATAGATGCTCTGCACAGTGCTTCTCTCTCACGTTACTGCCTCTCTCCTATAGACGCTCCACACAATGCTTCTCCCTCTCCCATGTTACTGCCTCTCTCCTATAGCTGCTCCGCACAATGCTTCTCCCTCTCCCATGTTACTGTATCTCCCCTATAGATGCTCTGCACAGTGCTTCTCCCTCTTTCATGTTACTGAATCTCCCCTATAGATGCTCTGCACAGTGCTTCTACCTCGCTCATGATACTGCCTCCCCCATAGATGCTCTGCACAGTGCTTCTCCCTCTCTCATGTTACTGCCTCTCCCCAATAGATGCTCTTCACAGTGCTTCTCCCTTGCTCACGTTTCTGTCTCTTCCCTATAGATGCTCTGCACAATGCTTCTCCCTCTCTCATGTTACTGTATCTCCCCTATAGATGCTCTGCACAGTGCTTCTCCCTCGCTCACATTTCTGTCTCTTCCCTATAGATGCTCTGCACAATGCTTCTCCCTCATGTGACTGTATCTCCCCTATAGATGCTCTGCACAGTGCTTCTCCCTCGCTCACATTACTGTCTCCACCCTATAGATGCTTTGCACAGGTCTTCTCCTGCTTTTACGTTACTGTCTCTTCCCTATAGATGCTCTGCACAGTGCTTCTCCCTCTTTCATGTTACTGTATCTCCCCTATAGATGCTCTGCACAGTGCTTCTCCCTCTCTCATGCTACTCTCTCTCCCCTATAGATGCTCTGCACAATGCTTCTCCCGCACGTTACTGTCTCTTCCCTATAGATGCTCCGCACAGTGCTTCTCCCTCACTTACTGTCTCTTCCCTATAGATGCTCTGCACAGAGCTTCTCCCTCTTTCATGTTACTGTATCTCTCCTATAGATGCTCTGCACAGTGCTTCTCTCTCTCTCCTGTTACTGTCTCTCCCCTATAGATGCTCTGCACAGTGCTTCTCCCTCTCTCACGTTACTGTCTCTCCCCTATAGATGCTCTGCACAGTGCTTCTCCCTCGCTCACGTTTCTGTATCTCCCCTATAGATGCTCTGCACAGTGCTTCTCCCTCTCTCACGTTACTGTATCTCCCCTATAGATGCTCTGCACAGTGCTTCTACCTCGCTCACGTTACTGTATCTCCCCATAGATGCTCCGCACAGTGCTTCTCCCTCTTTCATGTTACTGTATCTCCCCTATAGATACTGTACACAATGCTTCTTCCTCTCTCATGTTACTGTCTCTCCCCTATAGATGCTCTGCACAGTGCTTCTCCCTCGTGTTAGTCTCTTCCCTATAGATGCTCTGCACAGTGCTTCTCCCTCACGTTACTGTCTCTCCCCTATAGATCCTCTGCACAGTGCTTCTCCCTCTCTCATGTTACTGTATCTCCCCTATAGATGCTCTGCACAGTGCTTCTCCCTCGCTCACATTTCTGTCTCTTCCCTATAGATGCTATGCACAATGCTTCTCCCTCATGTGACTGTATCTCCCCTATAGATGCTCTGCACAGTGCTTCTCCCTCGCTCACATTACTGTCTCCACCCTATAGATGCTTTGCACAGGTCTTCTCCTGCTTTTACATTACTGTTTCTTCCCTATAGATGCTCTGCACAGTGCTTCTCCCTCTTTCATGTTACTGTCTATCCCCTATAGATGCTCTGCACAGTGCTTCTCCCTCTCTCATGTTACTCTCTCTCCCCTATAGATGCTCTGCACAATGCTTCTCCCTCACGTTACTGTCTCTTCCCTATAGATGCTCCGCACAGTGCTTCTCCCTCTCTCATGTTACTGTCTCTCCCCTATAGATGCTCTGCACAGTGCTTCTCCCTCTCTCATGTTACTCTCCTTCCCCTATAGATGCTCTGCACAATGCTTCTCCCTCTTTCATGTTACTGTATCTCCCCTATAGATGCTCTGCACAGTGCCTCTCCCTCACGTTACTGTCTCTTCCCTATAGATGCTCTGTACGGTGCTTCTCTCTCACGTTACTGTCTCTCCCCCATAAATGCTTTGCACAGTGCTTCTCCCTCTCTCATGTTACTGTCTCTCCCCTATAGATGCTCTGCACAGTGCTTTTACCTCGGTCACGTTACTGTATCTCCCTATAGATGCTCTGCACAGTGCTTCTCCCTCGCTCACATTACTGTCTCCACCCTATAGATGCTCTGCACAGGTCTTCTCCCGCTTCTACGTTACTTTATCTTCCCTATAGATGCTCCACACAGTGCTTCTCCCTCTTTCATGTTACTGTCTCTCCCCTACAGATGCTCTGCACAATGCTTCTCCCACTCTCACGTTTCTGCCTCTTCCGGGCAGGAATGCCTCAAATACAGGGCATTCCACCCGTTCCCTGTAACACAGTGCACCAAGGTGACTTGCTGAGCTGCACTGTGTGACTGTTTTTGTAAATAAGCCCCGCAATGCTTAATTTGTAAAGAGAAGAGTGCCTAATTAATCCTAAACACTGCTGATACCAAGGATGCTACGTCTACGTTCGACCTCATGCCTGTTCAATCTATTCCAAGCTCGATCTTTGTGACGGTTTTACCTTCTTTCTCTTCCTGATCTGAGGGACTCACAGATAAACTTACACTTTTGGTGAAAGTTTTCAGTTTTTTTGCTATTCACAAACTACTACTGTAGTTTTACGTGCAGTGTCTTTAGGACTCTGGAGAACTCTGCACATTAAAAGATGGGACAGTCTCTGCATTCGTAAAAATACCACACTCCTAGAGAAGCTTAGACCTTTGGTCTACGTTTCCACCAAACCTCTAAGTTTACCTTTCTGAATCGGGCCCAATGTTTGTGAAAAGCAAATCGCTCCGCAAATATCTGCTGTGGAAAAATGAGTGCTGCTCCCTAAACAATAAGCGCAGGTGGCCCCTCGCTGAAACCCCGGCTCAAATTAAGCACTGTCTGTATGTCACATTCTCAGGATGCTGCAATCACAAGGCGTTGTTTCATTTTATTCTAAATATAACGTAATTACAGTTACAGCTTGTTGCAACACCTGGCCATTACATTGTCTCTGTACTTCACAAGACAACTTTTCAAGCCAAATTAGTGAACACATTTGTGACTCACAAAATACAAACAGCAGGTTCTGAAAGGACAACTGGGGAGTTTCAAAGTTCTCCGCTGCTGCAATACTTTGAAAAGTGCAATAGCTACACAAAGGATGCTAAACAGGGCTGCGTGTTAGTTTCCACACAGTGAACTTCCTCCTGCTGGGAAGGCTGCCCTTGGGCACGAAACCCTTGGCTGATCTCAGTGCCTCTTGTTGTACCGCTTGTCTCCTCACACCTGCTGACGTAGGATCCCCACCAGCCCTGGCTCCTGCCGACTCCTGCCCAAGGGCTTCCTGCATATAAATGTGCCCAGGCCTGACTGAAGCGCATTAATCCTGGACGCGAGGTCTGAGGGAGAGCTCTGGGACGAGCACCGCAGCCCAGTGCTAGCAGGTAAGGGGCTCCACCCTTACTAGAGCTGCCGCAGCACCCACTTGTGCCCAGTTCCTGCATGCAGGATACCTTCATTGGTGCAGGAAGGTGTGCAAGGACGTGGGCGGGGCACAGCCCAGTGCTAACCAGGTAAGGCGCTCCTCCCTCACTATAGCTGCCGCAGCACCCACTTGTGTCCTGTTCCTGCATGCAGGATACCTTAATTGGTGCAGGAAGGTTTGAAGGACGTGGGCGGGGCACAGCCTAGTGCTAACCAGGTAAGGGGCTCCACCCTTACTAGAGCTGCCACAGCACGCACTTGTATCCTGTTCCTGCATGCAGGATACCTTCATTGGTGCAGGAAGGTGTGCAAGGACGTGGGCGGGGCACAGCCCAGTGCTAACAGGTAGGGGGCTCCACCCTAACTAGAGCTGCCACAGCATGCACTTGTATCCTGTTCCTGCATGCAGGATACCTTCATTGGTGCAGGAAGGTTTGCAAGGATGTGGGCGGGGCACAGCCCAGTGCTAACAGGTAAGGGACTCCACCCTTACTAGAGCTGCCACAGCACCCACTTGCATCCTGTTCCTGCATGCAGGATACCTTCATTGGCGCAGGAAGGTTTGCAAGGATGTGGGTGGGGCGCAGCCCAGTGCTAACAGGTACAGACCTCCTTCCTCACTAGAGCTGCCGCAGCACGCACTTGTGTCCTGTTCCTGCATGCAGGATACCTTCATTGGCGCAGGCAGGTTTGCAAGGGTGCTTGCATGCGCAATGCAGTAGTATGCAGCACAAAGCAATGCAAGTGGCAGCACTGTTCGGATTTCAGATGTAAAAACGTTGGGGCATATTATTACTGTCAGGTAGTGCAGCAAGCCATCTGGAAAGGAAAAGAGCAGGAATGCACCGTATATAACAACATCTGACGCATCCCTGTCCTTTCATTGCGCTGGCGCACTTTTGCCTGGCTTGCATTAACAAAGCCACCCTTGCATAATGGTGCACAGGTGTCTGCATTGTCAGCAGGATCGTTTTTGTGCTGGAACGGACTTTCCTGTACAAAAACAGTCCTGAGAGGCATTTTCATCTTTCTATGAGTGCTGCAGAATAAAGAAAAAATGAAGAGAAATAAATATATTTTTCCTTCGTACGCATCCCTCATCGAGGCGTAGAACTTTAATGCATTCCCAGGGCACCAGTAAATGTAAATCTGAAAATTCACCAAAATCCATGGCTGTCTGCCTCACAACTTCCACATATTTGTCAAGTACCTCAGGCCCACGCATGGTGGCCTTGTGCGGCTTGATAACCTGACGTTAGTGTTGCGTCGCCTTGCACCCTGTTATGGTGAAAGGGCAATGCAATACTAGGGTAAATATGCCCTTCCGTTTCAACAAATATTAGCAGTGGCGAAATAAGTTTGCAAAGTGCAGCTCCAGCCATTTACTATCTATGCAAAGGAGTAGTGTCTTTGAACAGAACAAACATCCCTTAGGTTTGCACGCAAAGGCAGGTCTACTTATGGAGCATAACCTGGCTTTATGCAAAATATTGGCCCAAAATGAAAACCAGAAAAAACACAGGACTTGCAGAATCCCATGTGATATCCTATGTGTGATGTGTTATCTTGGTGGCTTCCTCTTGGCTGGTTCTCATTGTTATTACATTTGCACAGGAGGGGGTACCTTGACTAAGAATGATACACAATCCCTGCGGCTTCCTGTATGAGGCTGGCCTGGCTTGTAGTGGGTACCAAGGGGTACTTACACTCTGTACCGGGTCCAGGTATCCCTTATTAGTGTAGAAGAGGTGTTTCTAGCAGCTTAGGCTGATAGAAGGTAGCTATAGCAGAGCAGCTTAGGCTGAACTAGGAGACATGAAAAGCTCCCACTATACCACTGGTGTCATATGCACAATATCATAAGAAAACACAATACACTGATATAGTAAAAATAAAGGTACTTTATTTTTATGACAATATGCCAAAAGTATCTCAGTGAATACCCTCAGTATGAGGATGCCAAATATACACAAGATATATGTACACAATACCAAAAATATGCAGTAATAGCAAAAGGAAGTAATGCAAGCAATGTAAAGTTACAGTAGATTGCAATAGGAGAACATAGGTATAGGGGCAACACAAACCATATACTCCAAAAGTGGAATGCGAACCACGAATGGACCCCAAACCTATGTGAGCTTGTAGAGGGTCGCTGGGACTGTAAGAAAACAGTGAGGGTTAGAAAAATAGCCCACCCCAAGACCCTGAAAAGTAGGTGTAAAGTGCACCTATATTCCCCAGAGAGCACAGAAGTCGTGATAGGGGAATTCTGCAAGGAAGACCAACACCAGCAATGCAATCAAAGTGGATTTCCGGACGAGAGTACCTGTGGAACAAGGGGACCAAGTCCAAGAGTCGCGACAAAGTCGAGAGTGGGCAGATGCCAAGGAAATGCCAGCTGAGGGTGCAAAGAAGCTGCCACCGGATGGTCGAAGCTGTGGATTCTGCAAGAACGAAGAGGGCTAGAAACTTCCCCTTTGTAGGATGGATGTCCCACGTCGTGAAGAAGCTTGCAGAGGTGTTCCCACGCAGAAAGACTCCAAGCAAGCCTTGCTATCTGCAAGGTTTGCGGTTAGGGTTTTTGGATGCTGCTGTGGCCCAGGAGGGACCAGGATGTCGCCACTTGGATGAGGAGACAGAGGGGGTACCCAGCAAGTCAGGGAGCACTCACAGAGGCAAGCAGCACCCGCAGAAGTACCGGAACAGGCACTTGGAAGAGGAGTAAACCGGAGCTCACCCGAAGACACAAAAGGGAGTCCCACGACGCCAGAGGGCAACTCAGGAGGTTGTGCACTGCAGGTTAGAGTGTCGGGGACCCAGGCTTGGCTGTGCATGAAGGAAATCCTTGAAGAGTGCACAGGAGCCGGAGCAGCTGCAAATCATGCGGTACCCAGCAATGCAGTCTAGCGTGGGGAGGCAAGGACTTACCTCCACCAAACTTGGACTGAAGAGTCACTGGACTGTGGGAGTCACTTGGACAGAGTTGCTGAGTTCAGGGACCACGCTCGTCGTGCTGAGAGGGGACCCAGAGGACCGGTGATGCAGTCTTTTGTTGCCTGCGGTTGCAGGGGGAAGATTCCGTCGTCCCACTGGAGATTTCATCAAAGCTCCTGGTGCAGAAAGGAGGCAGGCTACAACCAAGAGCATGCACCACCAGGAAACAGGCGAGAAAACAGCAGGATCAGCGATACAAGGTTGCAGTAGTCATCTTTGCTACTTTGTTGTGGTTTTGCAGGCGTCCTGAGCAATCAGCGGTCGATCCTTTGCAGAAGGTGAAGAGAGAGATGCAGAGGAACTCTGATGAGCTCTTGTATTCGTTATCTAAAGAATTCCCCAAAGCAGAGACCCTAAATAGCCAGAAAAGGAGGTTTGGCTACCTAGGAAGGAGGATAGGCTAGCAACACAGGTAAGAGCCTATCAGAAGGAGTCTCTGACGTCACCTGCTGGCACTGGCCACTCAGAGCAGTCCAGTGTGCCAGCAGCACCTCTGTTTCCAAGATGGCAGAGGTCTGGAGCACACTGGAGGAGCTCTGGGCACCTCCCCTGGGAGGTGCAGGTCAGGGGAGTGGTCACTCCCCTTTCCTTTGTCCTGTTTCGCGCCAGAGCAGGGCTGGGGGATCCCTGAACCGGTGTAGACTGGCTTATGCAGAGATGGGCACCATCTGTGCCCATCAAAGCATTTCCAGAGGCTGAGGGAGGCTACTCCTCCCCAGCCCTGACACCTTTTTCCAAAGGGAGAGGGTGTAACACCCTCTCTCTGAGGAAGTCCTTTGTTCTGCCTTCATGGGCCAAGCCTGGCTGGACCCCAGGAGGGCAGAAACCTGTCTGAGGGGTTGGCAGCAGCTGCAGTGAAACCCAGGGAAAGGCAGTTTGGCAGTACCCGGGTCTGTGCTAGAGACTCGGGGGATCATGGAATTGTCTCCCCAATGCCAGGATGGCATTGGGGTGGCAATTCCATGATCTTAGACATGTTACATGGCCATGTTCGGAGTTACCATTGTGACGCTATACATAGGTAGTTACCTATGTATAGTGCACGTGTTTAATGGTGTTCCCGCACTCACCACGTCCGGGGAATTTGCCCTGAACGATGTGGGGGCACCTTGGCTAGTGCTAGGGTGCCCACACACTAAGTAACTTTGCACCCAACCTTCACCAGGTGAAGGTTAGACATATAGGTGACTTATAAGTTACTTAAGTGCAGTGGTAAATGGCTGTGAAATAACGTGGATGTTATTTCACTCAGGCTGCAGTGGCAGGCCTGTGTAAGAATTGTCAGAGCTCCCTATGGGTGGCAAAAGAAATGCTGCAGCCCATAGGGATCTCCTGGAACCCCAATACCCTGGGTATCTCAGTACCATATACTAGGGAATTATAAGGGTGTTCCAGTATGCCAATGTGAATTGGTGAAATTGGTCACTAGCCTGTTAGTGACAATTTAGAAAGCAGAGAGAGCATAACCACTGAGGTTCTGGTTAGCAGAGCCTCAGTGAGACAGTTAGTCATCACACAGGGAACACATACAGGGCACACTTATGAGCACTGGGGCCCTGGCTGGCAGGGTCCCAGTGACACATACACTAAAACAACATATATACTGTGAAATATGGGGGCAACATGCCACAAACTGTACTGACCCCCAATATCACTTCACCCATACCCACACGACACTCACGCAGGCAACACCTACATACTTACACACACACACACCGACACACATGCCTACATCCACACACACAGTCATACACGCACACCCACATTCAAACATACACGCACACATCCATACAGACATACCCACAGACATACACGCACTCATTCCGTTACACACAACACCCCCGCAGGCAGACACACACTCACACACCCCCTCTACATTTACACACGCACACCCCCATGCACCCACACAACACCCAACACCCCCCTCCCCTCACGGACGATCGACTTACCTGGTCCGACGATCCTCTGGGAGGGGATGGGAGCCATGGGGGCAGCTCCGCTGACACCACACCGCCAACAGAACACCGCCACGGCGAATCACAGGATGTGATTCGCCGGGCGGT
The DNA here is from genome assembly GCF_031143425.1 of Pleurodeles waltl. Lineage (NCBI taxonomy): Eukaryota > Metazoa > Chordata > Amphibia > Caudata > Salamandridae > Pleurodeles > Pleurodeles waltl. The sequence continues at coordinate 8,838,757 of NC_090447.1, read as the reverse complement.
GTTCTGTTGGCGTGGAGGTGGAGGTGGAGCAACATCCACTTCCCCGCCTCCCGCCAGTATGGCTGTTGGCGCCTCTCTATCCGTAAAAGGACGGAGAGCTGCCAACAGTCATAATAGGCCGAGCGGCAAACTGCCACCACTGGCGGTCTTCCGCACGGCGGTCCCTCAGCGGTCTTTAAAAAAGACCGCAGAGGTCAAAATGACCCCCTTTGTAAGCTGAGCGCTGTACAGGCGAAACCTAAAAAAGTTCTGTGCCAAATACAAGGACACAACCAAGGCACCAGCGTAGTGAGACTCTTAAGTTAAAGTAAAGATCCAGTGAGTGCAGTTAAGAAAGTTCTCTCTTTAAGCCACAAAATGCAAGCATCCGAAATAAAGCAGTCAGTTTTTGAAAGAACACCATCCACAACAAAAAAAATTATATCATCATGGAGAACAATAGTGAACTGCATCTGAGGACAATTACAGCATGAGTGAAAAAAAAACAAAGCATGCCTGTTCACTGGCACTACAATAATATCACAGCAGATGAAGGGGACGTGGGGACTTCTTAACTGGACAGCGTTTTTGGCAGGATGTACTATTTCAATATCGTTCACTCTTCTTTCATTATCACGTCTCAGGCAGCTGCAGCCCCTCTCTGCAGATATACCAGTCACTCCCACTCCACGCACATGGAGCATTTACAATGTCGGAGCTTGCTTTAGGACACACTGAGAAGCGTATTCCAACAGGTCATACTGAGAGTATTTCCCACTCTGATATACGCACATTTTCAGGCACAAATTGAAAGATGCATTGACAATGACATCCAGTCTGGCAGGGCTGAGGTGGAGAGAAGATGATCTACAGATCCAAGGGTATGGAGTTCTCAAAATCAACTAAAAAAAAGTACCTTCAGAGTGTTTAGGCAGTGGAAGGACATTGGCCAGTAGCCAATGGCCAGTGCCTGGAAGCTGTACTTGGCCCAAGCTCCAGGCCAGACAAGGAGGGCAAAGTAAGAGTGAAAGTGCCAGCAGAGGATGTGAAAAGGACCTGCTGGCCAATGAATAGCACTTTTAATGACAGCAACTTTAGACTAAACCAATGGTAAGCCCAAATAAGTAGCGGGCAGATTCTAAGCCCCTCTTAAGATTATTTGTGTTTACCTTCAAAAGACTTCACAAGCACAGCGAAACCTAAATATGGGATGATTTCTCTGTGTGTCTGACCGCTGCCACACCTGGTGCGCATCATGAAAATTGAGAATTTTGCCAAATTCCACATCTTTGACTGTGAGCAAAAGTTCCTGTAAAAAAGGTTTTTGATGTATTTATCGTGCAAAAAAGAACTTCATGAAATTCTGGGAGCCAAACCTTTGCACTACCTAACACCCCAAATATGTATCCCTTGAAGGTGACTGTTTGCTGGCCTCACCTCCTTTTAGGAATCTCTCTCTTGTGAACCATAAGCACACCCATTGCTTACAAGTGATTGACTTGTTTGTTACATTCATTTGCTTGATTCCGATTTGATGGCTTGTCTTCCTCTTCATACTTTTATTTCTTTCCTGGATCACAGTCTCTTTACCGTCCTTTTGATGGGCTGACTTCTATCCTTTCACCGTACACATTTAGGGAACTATGTTTTTAATTTAGCACTCTATTTCAGTGCATATGTTTTTATGGCCTCCTACTTGTGAGATGCTCTCCCTGAAAAAAAACACACTCTGTGTTTCTCCCTACCCCTCCCAGATTGTCTACATTCTGCAGCACACATGGAATGAGGGATTTGCCTCAAAGGATTGTTTCTGTGTGGGAAGGTGCCGCTTCCTGCACAAACATAAGCCTGCATGAATGCAGACACCCTTGCACCATTGTGCAAGGATGCCTGGGTTGAAGTTAGGCAGCCCAGGGGGAAGTACAGGAATGCACAATTGTTTGCAAACATGGTGGATTCCTGCCCTTTTCCAGTGACACAGCAGTTCTCATAAATCGGGCTCTAGGTTTTTAGTTGAGAGAGGTGGAAGTCCCACTCAGGCAACAACCACTTTCCTTGTCAGGGTGAAACACAAAAGTCACTAAATTAACTCGAGCTTCACCCTTTGGTAGCTTGGTACAAAGCATCAGGCTTAACTTAGCGGCAATGTGTAAAGTATTTATGCAACACACAACCACTAATAAAGTGAAAACACAACACAATAAAAATCCCAAATCAATTTAGAAAAGTAGAGTGCATTTTTATAAATAAAATGTTATTAACATCTGGTTATGCTAGACTGCGGGAAATTCATAAGTTCAGGCGGATCGCAATGGAGAGTGTGCCAGATGCAAGGAACAGGCAAGTCCAGCTGAAAAAAATACCTTCTCAAAGTCCAGTGCAAAGAGTTCCATTCATGGTGGAGTGGGCTGCAAGGAGCAGGGATAGCATCGTAGACTGTCGCAGAGCTGAGAACAGACCGGGTGGCACAAGATGTTGTTGCTGTGGAACAAAGAGCTGGTAGGGCATCACAGACAGTCATTGCTGGAGTTTTACGTTGGCAGTGGCAACGGGCTGTCATTGATGCAGCAGAAAGTGCAGATCTTGCATTGTTGGTTGTTGATGGCAGTCACTATAGCGTGAAGCCTCCTGTTCACCGGAGCTTCATATTGGCAGTTGTCACCAGCAACAAAGTCCTAGCATGAATGAACCCATTTGCGGTTGTGATGAGCCTAAGACTTCAGGATGCTCCTTCCCTTGAAGAGGAGTGCACTCTGATGCCAGCCGAGGGTCAAGGACATGGGGAAGCATCTCTTGTGGATCAGAAACTCACTCTAGCAGCGGTCTCCAGGGCTTAGGCAGGTTCCCTAGCATGTCCAGGAAGGTCAAATTGTAGCAAGGCAGCCGGGCATTTCCAGGGCGGCCTCTGGAGCTTGTTGTGCCCTCGTAGCTCAGACAGGCGTTCAGCCAACTGACCTTTGGAGTCAGTCGGGTAGCCTGGGATGAAAGGAGCAGCAGGTCCAGTCCTCCTTCTCAGTGAGAAATGCAGTCCTCTGGTAGTACCATGGCAGGTCTTTGGGGGGCAATGCAGCCCTTCTTCTGAAATGCCATAGGTCAAGGATTGTACTAAGGAGTGGCCCAGAAGGGCCAATATTTATACCTTGTGCCAGCCTTTGTGGATGGTGGGAACATGCTGTCCTACCCCTACATTTTGTTTTGAAAATTTCTATCCTTCCCCTGTTAAGGCTTTAAGAATTCTTAGTAACAAAAGGATGGTGTCAGGGTCCTTTGAGTGTGCTGGATGCAAATCCGTTGACGTGTAAGCAGGGCAGGGAACAGCTCTGTCCCACCCATCCCGGAAGCCCCTTTTTGTCACTGTCTGGCAGGAATACACAAACCCCAAAAGCAGAACCATCCACAGTCAAGATGCTGAAAGAAGATATAAATGGCCAAGACAAGAAAATGCCAACTTTTTTAAATTGAATTTACCATTAAAGAAGATTTAAAATTACAAGTCATTTGATTCTAAGCAGCATATCTTGAACTGTTCCCAATCCAATGTTTTCACATATTTAATGTGATATGGCAATCCAGGAATAGACAATGAGAGAGACAGACCATACAGTACTTAAAAATGACATTAGGACTTTTTCACTACTAGGACTTGTAAATCGTAAACCCACATGTCCAACATTTTAGATGCATTGCATCCTGCATTATGAACCTTTAGAGACTACCTTAGGTGCAACTTATATGTAATAAAAAGCAAGGTTGAGGCCAGGTCGAAATAAATGGCAGCAGTTTAAATCTGCACTAGAGGCTGCAGTGGCAGGCCTGAGGCATGATTTAAAAGACTGCTTTAGTGGGTGGCACAATGAATGCTGCACGCCCACTAGTAGCATTTAATTGATAGGTCCTATGTACAGGCAGCACTCCTTTACTAGGGACTTACAATTAAATTAAAGGTGCCAATTAGGTGTACGGAGAGAACCCAAGCACTGTAGCACTGGTTACCAGTGGTAAAGTCGCTGAGTCCAAAAGCCAGAAAAAATGAATTCAGCAAAACAGACGGTGAGAAGGCATGGCATGTGAGCTGTCTGTGCAACGCGCCTGCACTGAGTACTTTCATACTCTCCTTGCAGCCTGTGCATTTGGTAGGCTCCAGTGTCTTACTGTCTGCACATCCCTCCCTGCACTGCACTCTGTCAATGGGGCGTGACTCCGCAACCCGTCCTGTTCTCACATTCCCCAGCACAAAAGAGCCGCCGGTGCTCACTCATTCCCAAGAGCCCTTGTCTGCGGCCCTGACCAAACCTCTACCTTCTCTCACCACACACGTGTACACTCCTATTCCCAAAAAGCGCACCATCCACACACTCTGCCTGTTTGCTCTGTAAAACAAAACCTTTTGGAAGCTGAGAGGACAGAGGGCCTGACTTAGGGTTTGGTGGACAGGTTACTCCGTCACAAACGTGGTGAGTATCCCGTCCGCAGTATTATGATGTCCATAGGATATAATGGGATCATAATACAGAGGGCTGGGTAACCCCGCCAAACTCTACACCAGGCCCAGAGTCTAGAAATAAAGCTTGCCATGGAAGTGCCAGGTGTTTGTTCTTTCTTGGAAGATTGATGATAGATTTTGGTTTTCAGTTAGAAAAGCAAGGAGTAGAAGAATCTGAGCGCTTGAACCTTGAAGCTCGGCTCTCCCGTCTAGCTGACATGCTCTTAGGTATCAATGGATGTGTGTACCATCTACACATTCCTTACTTCCATGCCTTCTGCCCTCATTGCAAAATACCTAGGAAAGGGAAAGGTTCTCCATATTAGTTGTCAGCCATCAGCACACACACAAATGTAAATGGAAAGTTCCTCTCCATCCTCAACAGACACAGGCACACGTCTACTCCCCAGAACTGACCCACTGAGGACAGGGAGAAGTCCTCAACATCAAACCCTCTGCCTGAATCCACCAAGACAGAAAGGAGATTCCTGTACAGGCTAGGCTCTCTGTCCTGGACGTATAGGCTCCTTCTGTGAACACATCATAGAGAAAACTCTGGTTCATCTTTACCCAACTCCATTCATGTGGTGTCCTTCCAAACACACCTGTGCCCCAACCTGGGAGACAACATTGCGCGCTCCCAGCAGCCCTGGTACTTGAACTGGTGCTGTCAACCCTAATGAGCATAGTTACTTCACCCCTTCTGACCCACGCCTGATCCCCTGTAATGAAGTACCTTTTCCACCTCCCCGACCATCTTGCTGCCACTCTTTTACCAAGTGATAAGGGAGGCACATTTTCTGCCAAAGTGAAAGTGTGAGTAAGGGGAGGGTCCTGGTGCAGTGACTGCAGATGTCTGCACAGGTTTGGTTGGGTGGACTCTTTACAGAGGTAGGTTCCACCTTCAGGCATTCCTAATGGGTAATTAATCAAAGGATGGGACTCTGGGGTCTGTACCACTGCACCTTTCTGGCCACTATGGGAACTTCTGTTATAGCCACACCTAGCACTTTATAAAACTCCTAAATGAGCGAATAAATAAATAATATCTACTTTTTGCTGCGTCAAGCAAAAGGTAGTTGTTCAGAGCCCACAAAACTGAGCGTTAGAGCCTGTACCGTGTGAAGGTCTGTGTCTCAATGTCTGAGGTCCTTCCAACCCTCTATGTCTATGTGAAGGTTTCTAGTGTCAGGTCTTTCTATGGGCACATCCTTAACATGGACCACTGGGATTCAGCCTTTTGGTGACATTAGGTACAGGCCTTCAATTGAAAGTCACCAGTGGTTTGTAATGACAGGACCCATTTCTTGAATGCCCGAACCATTGGTTTACTAAGAGCACCTGCAGTTCTGACAGCTACTATAACACTATTTCCTTGGTTGGGGCATGTTGGGAAATGTTTCTGTCACATCAGAATGACTTTACCTCGGTAAATGATGTAGTTTCAGTCTCACCAACCCAAAGACCCCGTCAGCTCACCAGATGCCCTTCTTGTGTGATGTCCTTTGATGGGTCCTGCAGCTCACAGAATGATCTTCTGTGAGTGCCAGTGCCTGTGCCCTGAGCATCGGAAGGCAAAGCTTGATGTAACGATCACTATTACCACAGCTGTGTGGAAAGGCCTTGATCTGCAGAGACCTAACAACAGTCTCAGTCCTTCCAGGTAAGGCCCAAACCACACTGACCTCTTATGATCCCGACCAATAGCTTCCACCCCAAGAGGTCACATCACTCAGCGGACTTACTATATCTGGGTTTGCAAACTACTTTAGGGGCCGGCGTCTCGGGCAAGACCACAGAGAAGAATCTGCTTTCTGTCCACACTTGGGGTGAGGGGTTCATTGGTAACTGAGTTCAAACTGGGTGACAACGGCCCTAGAATTTTCTTTTTTGGGTGTTGCAGCTCAGATGGAGGTAGGGATGGGGAAAGGAGAGTCCTATAGGTGCTATTCTCTAGGTATTGCGAGGAGGTTCAGAGAAAGTATTGAGGGTTTTTTGCAGGATGAAGAGTGGGTGCGGTTACAGGGCTTCAGTAGAACCAGGGGAGGTTGGTGGCCCCAAAAGGCTGAGGGCCTGGTAATGATCTTGGCAGACGTGGTTCCTCCGTCACAAATGTGACAGATATTCCATCCACCAAAGTACAATTTTATTATATCCTACAGAACATGTAATACAGTGGACAGAATATCTGTTGCTTTGGTGACGGAGCATTCCATCCTCCAAGATCCTAATCCGGCCCTGAGTTTTCCATGGATAGAGTTCTAAAACAGCTGAAGCAAAGAAACAGGACTGGATCTCCTTTACCAGTTCAGACAATTGTAGCTCAGACAGTGCATGAGGACAGAGAGGTCCTGGGAAAAGTTTCTTTTCAAGACTCAATGGACTTTCTCAGATGGAGCACAGGCATCAGATACATTTTTGTTATTTTTTATTTTGGTTACAAAATAATCAAAACTAGTGCACACAATGCATCCCTAATAACCATCCACTCAGCTGCACAAGCCTGCCACCTGGTCTTTTTAGCTGGCGCTCTGCACTGTGCCATATGTACAAGGTGGCATTAAACCACTTTTTGTGGCTTAACTCAACCTTGTAAATTCGGCCCTTTAACATGCACCACTTTGAAGGGGCGTGCAATGGGTGTTGCTGTGGGCGTGCCACAGCAACACCCATTGCATTTTGACGCTGACCCAGATTTATGAGGGTTCATAAACCTGACGCAGTGCCAAAATCTAACGCCACCCATGGAGTGGCTAACATGGCACAACAAGGAGAAATGCTTTCATTTCTCCTCACTTTTTGCTATCTGCATTCTCTTTGCATTCTGCAGCACCAATACAAAGAGCAAATCATCACTGACGATTATTTTTGTGCAGGAAGGTATCCCTTCCACCACAAAAACAATCTCCCGGTCACAACGCAGCCATCCTTGCACCATGGAGCAAGGGCGGCTGCATTGGCGCTCAGCAGCAAATTTAGCACCAGGGCAGGGTGAAACATAGGTAGGCGTTCGCTATATTCTTGCTAACAGAGCACATCCCTGCATTTCTGAAGTGACGCAGCGCTGTGCTGCAATTGTGGCGCAGTGCCGGTCTGTGCCACTTTATTGTAATTATGCTCTTTATGTATCTTGTTGAGAAATTTCAGGCTTACCCCCTAACATTATTGCCTAAGATACGCCTTGGTGGAAGCCTCTGGTGGGGTGTGCCCCCCCCATCCAAGTACAGCCAGGCACTCTACCCCCCCATTCCCAATACTCCTGTCTGATTTACTCTAGGCATCTCCTATCTTTGCACTTTAAAATGCATAACCCTTGTGCCATTAATGGCTCACCACAGTGCCCTCAGACCACTTCTACCTCAAAACCACCCAATGATCTCAAATGAACCACTCATTTGGACACAAGCAGCTCCAATTGCATACTTTCTCCTCAGCTTATATACCCCTAGTCACAGTAGTCTTGTGTAAGCATCTCAGGTAATGTGCTCCAGGACCTTGAAGCTTTCTCTTAGTGACCCCAAAACAACCCCCTGTCCTGCGTTTCTCCTCCACGCCCGATCCAAGTGCTTACGGACCCTGTGTTAACCTTCCATGGTGCCTGTCTTTAGGGATCCATCTGCCCTTTACCCAGCTGTATGTCAGGTGACCATGTCTGTGCTTCACTTTCTTAGTAACCTCTGTGAGTTCCCTTTAGCACAACACGAGTGCCAGTTTTAGATTTTGGCGGACAGGATGCCCGTCACCGTTATGATGGAGTAACTTGTCTGCCAGTATCTAAATCAGGCCCTAAATGAGGCTAATGTTTGATCTCTTTTATTGTCTGCTGCTTGATCATTTCATTTCCAACAGCTAATCTCAGATCTGCCTCTTGTCCCTTATAGGTTGCCACAGCATCCTGCCATAGATCTGCAGCCATGCTGCTGTGCCTTACCCTTTTGGCTCTCTGTCTCATTCCCAGAGTGCGCACACAGTTCCCACGGGACTGTGCTACTCAGGAGTCCTTAGCTAACAAGCACTGCTGCCCGACTTGGAACGATGGCAGCAAATGTGGGAACGCTTCTGGGCGCGGGTACTGCGGACCATGTCCAGGCTTCCAGGATGAGCTTAACCATCGAGTGGAAGATAAACGACTGAATTGGCCAAGGAACTTCTATGATGAAATCTGTATATGCAACTATCCTTATTCTGGACCTGATTGTGGGAGGTGTATGTTCAACCACCATGGAGGAAACTGCACAGAGAAGTATGTAGTTGTTCGGCGGGAAATTCGCGACCTCTCCTGTAGGGAGAGGGTGGACTTCATCAATGCCTTAAATTTAGCTAAAATGACCATGAGTAAGTCATTTGTTATTCTAGCTGGTGGGACCATGGAGAATGATACAACAACATATACCTTTAAAAATGCTTCCATCATGGATTGCCTCGTTGCGTCACACACCCTCAACTCAAAGTATGTGCTTGAAAATGGCACCTTTACGCTCCAGGATCTCATCCACCGAAGCTCAGCGTTCTGCACTTGGCATCGCTATTACATTCTGAGTCTAGAACAGGAGTTACAGGAGCTCAGCTTTAACCCTCAGATATCCATGCCCTACTGGGACTGGACGAAAGACAATCACACCTGTGGTATCTGCAAGGATGACCTTGTGGGAGCAATCAACCTGGATGGATCCCTTAGCCCGTACAGCATCTTCTCTAACTGGAAGGTAAGTTGTCACCCTACACCTACCCAGGGCAGACCCACAAAACTAGTGCACTGTGGCAAATGATGGGGTGTGAAGTACGTGTGACCTGTGATGCTAAAAGGTCAGACACAAGCTTTCAGCATTGACTTGATGTAGGTCACCTATGAAGCCACTACGTGCCTGTAGAGCATTCTTACTGGCCACAGGCTGTGTTCTTGCCTCTAACCTCTTTTTCTTTGCATTGGAAGTTCAATAATCCATAGGTTCCCCAAGGTTAGTAAGCCTGCTTGTTTCTCATGTTCCAGAGCCCCTAGCTATGCCACATTCGCCTTTTACCTTTGACCTTTGACCCCACCACTAACTCGGCAGGTGACGTCACCTGCAAAGAAGCACCACTAAGATGTGGGATTCACCTGGTTTTTCATCTCCACCACAAGACAGCAGTAATGTCTTCAGACTGTCGTAGTTTGGACTCTTGCTCTGGGCAAGACTGCTGGTTTAAGGATGACAGTACTTTTGTTTGTAGGCGACTGCGTCTTTCCTACAACAAGTCGCAACTGTTATCCCAACCTTACCGGCTCACTAGCAGCACCTCACCAGAAACGCAATAGTAAAAGGTGATTTATGGCAGCCCTTTACACATGGACTCGAAAATAAGGCATCTCAGGGAGTGTCGTGGTTAAACTGAGATTACCCTTTTCTCACAGATATATTATGTCTCATACAAACAGAGGCAATGACACAGATGCAGTAAAGTTATAATAGTTTTTTATTTAACATAACTGCAATTTGCGATAAGTTGCATGGACTGCAATGATTAGGATAATGAATATAGCAAGTAACAGTATTGTGAAGACAAGAGTCATTGTTACGAAGACCCCCACCATTTTGCAATACATAGAAAAGATATATGAGATGTAAGATACCCTACTATCCTAAGAAAAAGGCCTAACCTCCTACCTAAAGGAGAGCTGGGTTTGTTAAACCTAATCTGCCAATGCCATGTCCATGAGAGGAGCCCCCAACCCTCGTTACCTTGGAATGAGGTCTCTATCTCAGACTCCTCAGGGACACGAAGACTGGGTCAGCGTCAAGATGACGGCAGCATCGGTATCAGCGATGGTGGCGATGCCCTCTGGTCGGAATCCCTCTGATTATCTGTCTAAAGTGTGATGTATTTATACAGATCTACAAGGTCCCCTGACTTAGGTGTGTTCCTAAACAATAGATAACAGGCATGCTTGGGACGGCAATTAATATCAACAATCCCTTGAAATTATAGAGAGGGAAAATCCCTAAGTGTGAACACCTACTGTTTGTTTGTCTTTGGTGCTTGATCTTGACGCCTTGGCACAGTGACACTGATAATGTAACTCATAACAAGTGGCCTCACTATAAACAAGGCAACCATCTTAGAACAAATAAATAATTAAATGGGCTAAGACAGAGCAAGCTAAGTAGGTTAAAAGTCACTAGGTGACGGGGGCACGAGTCTACAAGCCAGAGGCTAAGCTAACTCCTGCTATACCATTAAAACGAACTAGGATTCACTACAAGACAATGCTATTAATGCTGCAGGTGGTTACTGTGGTATTTACTGCGGTTTACTGGTATGTTCCAGTACAGCTACTTATGTATCTAGTTAAATAGGCAGATTTTATTGATTTTCTGGATCACTGGCAGAATATCGTAAACAAAAATATTGTGTGGACAGAATATTGTGTCAAAATTACAGAGTAGGTAAGTATAGATTTATCATTCTTAACCCCCACATCCACACCCTGTAGGAGGCTGGCCTGGTTTGCAGTGGGTACCTTGGGTACTTACACCTTACACCAGGTCCAGTTATCCCCTGTTAGTGAATGTAGTAGTGTTCTAGCAGATTAGGCTGATAGGGGTAGCTATAGCAGAGCAGCTCAGGCTGAACTAGGAGACATGCAAAGCTCGTGCAATACCACTTATAGTTACACAGTACTTATACACAAGTAAAAACAATACTCACTGTTACCAAAAATAAAGGTATTTATTTGGGTGACACAGTACCAAAAATATCTTAGAGACAATACTCCTTCTGGATTTAAGTAGTGTACACAATATATACACTAGACACCAAAATTAGACAAGTAAATAGTCATAGACCAATGCAAACAGTAGGAAATCCTATAGAATACAATGGGAGAAAGTAGGTCTAGGGGCAACACAAACCAAATACTAAAAAAGTGGAATGTGAATCACAAATACCCCCCTAGACAAGTGTAGTGTGTGTAGAATCGCTGGGAGAGTAAGAATACAGTAAAGGTAAGTAAATTACCCCACCCCAGAGCCCAGAAAAGCAGGAGTAAAGTACTGCAAGTTTCCTTACACACTACACCTTGTTTTTGGGATTTTGCAGCAGCCAACCAAGTCTGCAAAGAACTGCTGGATGATTGGACCTGAAGACCTGCAAAGGAAGGGGACCAGGTCCAGAAGTCGAAAGAAGTTCCAGGAAGGACAGGAGCCCCTGCCAACCCAGAAGAGGGTGCAAAAGAAGAGTCCCTGGTTAATAGAAGACTGCAGAAATGCACCGTAGGAAGATGCCAGTGGGTTGCTGCATGATGCAAAAAAGTCCCACGGCATGAAGATTGTTGTAGATGAGATTTCGTGTAGGAAGGTGTCAACAAGCCTTGGCTACGGCAAAAGTGTGTTTTTCATCAATGGCACTGGATGGACCCAGGAGGGACCTGGGGGCCTCAACTCTGTGTGAGGAGGAAGAGAGGGCTCTCGGCACTTTAGAGAGCCCTCAGGATGCCACCAGTACCCCCAGAAGCTGCAGGATCCGGGTTCAAAAGAGGTGCAAAATGCAGTTGATGCAGCACAACAAAAGAAGGTCCCACGCCGCCGGAGAACAACTCAGCGAGTTGATCATCACACAGTGGAGTGCTGGGTACCTGGGCGAGGCTGTGCACCAAGGAATTTAGCAAAGAGTCCACAGAGGCCTCAAGAGGCAAACACGACACAATACACAGGGGTACCATCGTTCTCGGGGAAGGCAAGGTCTTACCTCCTCCAAATTGCATCAGCAGGACCTCAGGACAGTCTATGTCGATGATGTCCACCCTCTTTGTCCTTATAAGTATGCTTATCGTCGTGAGAGGAGTCCCAGGGTACCGGTTGTCACCTTGGAAGGTGCCTGCTTGGAGCAGGGGAGTGACTCTGTCACTCCAGGGGAGATTTCTTCAGTCCTTCTGGTGCAGGATGAAGACAGGGAGTACCCAGAGCATGCACACAATGGAAACTGTTGCAGTTGCTGACTTGGAGCTGTGTTTGCTGAAGAAAAGTGTCTCTTGTAGACACTTTGTTGCAGTTACAGCGTTTCTTGGAGCATGGTGCGGTTGAATCGAGGACATGAAGTTGTTGCAGAGGATTCTGAAGGAAACTTGCAAGCAGAATCTGAAGAGGACCCACAGGAGAGACCCTAAATAGCCCTGAGAAGGGGATTGGCTACCTTATCAGGTATGGACCTATCAGGAGGGGTCTCTGACGTCACCTGCTGGCACTGGCCAGTCAGAACCCTCCAGAGTGCCCCCACACCTTGCAAAGCAAGATGGCTGAAGTCTGGGACACACTGGAGGAGCTCTGGGCACCACCCCTGGGGTGGTGATGGAATGGGTAGTGGTCACTCCCCTTTACTTTGTTCAGTTTTCCACCAGAGCAGGGGAGAAGGGGTCCCTGAACTGGTGTAGACTGGTTTATGCAAGGAGGGCACCATCTGTGCCCTTCAAAGCATTTCCAGAGGCTTGGAGAGGCTACCCCGCCAAGCCTGTATCACCTATTTCCAAAGGGAGAGTGCGTAACACCCTGCTCTCAGGAGAAATGCTTTGTTCTGCCTTCCTGGGACTGGGCTGCCCAGACCCCAAAAGGGCAGAACCCTGTCTGTGAGGTGGCAGCAGCTGTAGCTGCAGTGCAAGCCTCAGAGAGCTGGTTTGGCAGTACTAGGGGTCCATGGTGGAGCACCCAAGATGCATAGAATTGGCTCCCCAATACCAGATTATGAATAGGGGGACAATTCCTTGATATTAGACATGTTACATGGCCATATTCGGAGTAACTATTGTGAAGCTACATATAGGTGTTGACCTATACAAAGTGCACATGTGTAATGGTGTCCCAGCACTCACAAAGTCGGAGGAAATGGTCCTGAACTATGTGGGGGCACCTTTGCTAGTGCCAGGGTGCCCTCACACTTAATAACTTTGCACCTAACCTTCAGCAAGTGAAGGTTAGACATATAGGTGACTTATAAGTTACTGACGTGCAGTGAAAATAGCTGTGAAATAGTGTGTTTCACGCAGGCTGCCATGGCAGTCCTGTGTAAGGGTTTGTCTGAGCCCGCGATGGGTGGCGATGGGTGGCAAAAGAAATGCTGCAGCCCATATGGATCTCCTGGAACCCCAATGCCCTGTGTACCTAGGTACCTTATACTAGGGACTTATAAGGGGGGAGCAATATGCCAATCGAAATTGGTCAATGAAGACACTGGCCTACAGTGACAAATTTAAAAGCAGAGAGAGCGTAAGCACTGAGGTTCTGGTTAGCAGAGCCTCAGTGACACAGTTAGGCACTATACAGGCATACACATTAGGCAACAAACTATGAGCACTGGGGTCCTGGTTAGCAGGATCCCAGTGAGACAGGCAAAACACACTGACATATAGGTTTTTATCTATGAGCACTGGGATCCTGGCTAACAGTATCCAGTGACACAGTAGAAACACACTGACGGCGCTCACAAACAGGCCAAAAGTGGGGGTAACCATGCTAGAAAGAGGCTACTTTCCTACAAAGCCCCAAAAGAAATGTTAGGAAAGAGGGACTGAGTTTTAGAGCACATGTGGCCCAAGCTCCTGGAGGACACAATTTTTTAGCTATCCCAGAAGACTCTGCAGGAAGGAGAGGACGCCGCCGAATACCTGCACTTCCAGATCCACACCGACCCCAAGACCACCCTCAGAGGCACCCTCATCTACAGACCCCCGGGACCACGGGCACAGTTCTGCGAAGACATCACGGACTTCATCAGCCCCCACGCCCTCCCCTCCGCCGACTACATCCTCCTCGGGGACCTCAACTTCCACCTGGAGAACAACAACGACCGCAACACCACCGCCCTGCTGGACAACCTCGCCAACCTCGGACTAAAGCAACTGGTCAACACCCCCACCCACTACGCCGGCCACACGCTCGACCCCCTCTTCTCATCCAGCAAGCACGTCACCTTCAGCCACTCCACCGGACTTCACTGGACTGACCACAGCTGCGTCCACTTCAGCTTCAAAAAGAACACGGTCCACCACCACCCGAAGCAGGTTCCCCACAGAAACTGGAGCAAAATCACCGTCGACCAGCTCGCCACCTCCCTCAGCCAGAACCCACCTGTCAGGACAACGGACCCTAACACAGCAGCCCTCGACCTCACGCAGTGGCTGACCTCCTGTGCCGACGACCTCGCCCCACTGAAGAACCCACTCACCAGGCCCAGAAGCAAGAAGGCCCCCTGGTTCACAGACGAACTCAAAAACTCCAAGAAGGCCTGCCGCACCCTCGAGAAGGCATGGCTCCTTGACAAGACCGCCGACAACATGACCGCCCTCAAACTCGCCACCCGCAGACATCATCAGCTCATCCGCACAACCAAGAAGAAATCTCTGAAGGAACGACTGGACAAGAACGCCCATGACAGCAAGGAGCTCTTCAACATCGTCAAGGAGTTCTCCAACCCCAGCACCGGCAACAACGACATCACTCCCTCACAGGACCTCTGCGACTCCCTCGCCTCGTACTTCCACTGCAAGATCGCCAACATCCACAACAGCTTCGGCGTTCCACCCCGGCACCCATCGGTCGAACCCACGCACCTCGCCGCCATCCTCCAGACATGGACCGAGGTGACCCCCGAAGACACAACACGCATGATGAACACCATCCACTCCGGATCGCCGACAGACCCGTGCCCCCACCATGTCTTCAACAAGGCCGCCTCTACCATCGCACCCCACCTCCGAGACATCATCAACACCTCCTTCGACACAGCCACCTTCCCGAAGAGCTGGAAGCACGCCCAGCTCAGCGCACTGCTGAAGAAACCAACAGCGGACCCGACCGACCTCAAGAACTTCCGCCCCATCTCGCTCCTTCCCGTCCCTGCCAAAGTCATCGAGAAGGTCGTCAACAAGCAACTGGCCGCCTTCCTCGAGACGAACGGATCCCTCGACCCATCGCAGTCCGGATTCAGAGCCAACCACAGCACCGAGACCGCCCTCATCGCAGCCACCGACGACATCCGAGCCCTGCTCGACAACGGTGAAACAGCGGCACTCATCCTCCTAGACCTCTCCGCAGCATTTGACACTGTCTGCCACTGCACCCTAGTCCAACGCCTCAACGACACCGGCATCCAAGGGAAGGCCCTGGAATGGATCATCTCATACCTCTCCGGCAGAACACAGAGAGTACGCCTCCCTCCATTCCTCTCGGAGGCCACCGAAGTCATCTGCGGCGTCCCGCAAGGATCATCGCTCAGCCCCACTCTCTTCAACATCTACATGAAACCCCTCGCTGCCATCGCACGCCAACACAACCTCAACATCATCTCCTACGCCGATGACACCCAGCTGATCCTCTCCCTCACCAGAGACCCCGACACCGCCAAAACCAGCCTACACGAAGGGATGAAAGACGTCGCCAAATGGATGGACATCAGCCGCCTGAAATTGAACACGGACAAGACAGAAGTTCTCATCCTGGGACCGTCGCCCTCCGCATGGGACGACTCTTGGTGGCCCCTGGCCCTAGGCACCACTCCCAAGCCAACGGACCACGCACGCAACTTGGGCGTCATCCTGGACTCCTCCCTCTCGATGACCAGACAAGTCAACGCCGTCTCCTCAGCTTGCTTCCACAACCTCCGCATGCTCCGTAAGATCTTCCGATGGATCCCGACCGAGACCAGGAAGACGGTCACCCAGGCCCTCGTCACCAGCAGACTAGACTACGGAAACACCCTCTACGCCGGTACAACAGCCAAGCTTCAGAAAAGACTTCAGCGTATCCAGAACGCCTCCGCCCGACTCGTCCTGGACGTCCCCCGACGCAGCCACATCTCAAGCCACCTGAGAGACCTGCACTGGCTCCCTGTCAACAAGAGGATCACGTTCAGACTCCTCACCCACGCACACAAATCCCTCCACGACCTGGGCCCAAGGTACCTCAACGACCGCCTGACCTTCTACTCACCCACCCGCCAGCTACGCTCCGCGAACCTCGCCCTCGCCGTCGTCCCTCGCATCAAAAGAGCCACCGCCGGAGGAAGATCCTTCTCCTACCTGGCGGCTAAGACATGGAACTCCCTACCCGCCCACCTACGGCTGACCCAGGACCACCTCGCCTTCAGGAAACAGCTCAAGACCTGGCTGTTCGAGCAGTAGCAGACCCCCTCCCCCAAGCGCCTTGAGACCCTTCCGGGTGAGCAGTGCGCGATATAAATTCCTTGATTGATTGATTGATTGACAGGGGTAAGGAAGTGATGTGGCACGTCTGGATTTGCCAGAGGTAGAGGTCTGCTGGACACTTTCGCCCCCACTTAAAAGGTCCTGCACAGAGGAGAGCTCTCTCTCTTGGCTGTACTTCACTGCTGGACACTGAGCCAGCAGACGGACGTCATGGTCAACTGGAAAGAAGGACCCCCTGACTGGCCCCTGGGGCAGGTACTCTGCCCCTGAAGGACTTCAGGCCCAGTAAGGCACAGGCCAGGGCCAGGTAAGCTGGCTCCCTTACTCCCCCTGAGGCCTAGTTGGGGGAAAGACTGGGCTAGCGCAAGGCGAGCACGCTGCCCTGAAGGAAAGGAGGGCACCCAGAGGAAAGCCTGGTGCTGGGAATCATTGGGACTGGCTCCCTATAATCTTGGACCCTTCTAGGCCAGGAGGCCTAAGGAGAGTGCTCCTCGTGGCAAGGGCTCGTCACCACGAGTGAAACAACACCAGAACCATCCAAATCGGCCCTTGGGGGCCCAAGATATCCAAAGGAGAAGGTCTGTGATCTTTGACCAACTTCTGAGCGAGTGGCGAAGCGTGTGGGGTTCCGCCGCTGCTCCGTTCAATGCCTCTAGGGTGGGCCAGGGCCCTGGGGCTGTCCACAAAATGAAGCAAAACCAGGGGCTGCCGTCACGACCCCCATGAAGGCAAACTTAGAGGGCCCCGGACTCCATCCTGGGGCCCCATTGAGGAAGAAGATGGGGATTGCAGTCACAAGAAGCAAAGTCGGGGGACGCCATGACGTCCCCCGCGAAGGTGGCCGCGGGCTGAGAGAGAGCCGACGGCCGAAGACTAAGCAGGGGCCCTGGACCCCATTCCGGGGCCCTCCAGAAGACAAACTCCCATGAATATGGCCCAAGGGACCCTAGTCCCCATCCTGTTGCCCCATGAGGAGGTTGAGGGCAGGGAACACTGTTGCACTCCCCAGAGTGGTGAGAGGGGCCCCAGACCCCATCCTGGGGCCTGATGCAGCAGAGAAGGTTGGGGAGAGTGCCAACCACTCCCCCCCGGTGGCCCCGAGAGCCACCGCAGCAGCAGCATGCGTCTGCCCCCAGAAGCTGGCTGACACCCAGTGAAGGGTGTCTCCCGCTGCAGCACCTGGAGGTGCTGGCCATGAGGAGAACTGGCGGGTGCGGATGGGGGTGGGCTCCCCAAGCCACTCCCCAACAGCACTCACTAGTTGGGGGTATCTGGGTGGGACTGGACACCCCCCCCAACCATGAGGGCAGCTGGGGGTAGGCTTCCTGCGCTGCCCTCCAACAATCCTAGCATTTGCGGGGTGCCCCAGTGGGACACCCCCAATCCAAGAGGAATGCGACGGCGTGAGGCCGCATGAAACGAAACAGAGTGGCTCTCCCCAGCACAGTGGGAGAGCCACTCATTAAATATGCATATGTTCCATAAGGCCTTGCGAGGCCCAAGTCTTTTGGAACCCTGTGCTCAGCTCATGGTGGCCCCAGGAAGATGGGGGTCACCATCAACCAAGTCCCATTGTCGGGGGAGCTATAGGAACAGTGCAGCGTCCACCCAATAAAACGTTTATTTCCCCACCCTAGGTTGGGTGGGACAAAGGAAATATAACCCTTTGTGACCAAATGTAAAGCACCAGGATTTTTAGAACTTTTGTTTTGGGTTTGTGTGACTGTATTCTCTAGAGGTGTTGGAGAATATTACCCTAGATGAATCATGGGCATGATGTTACACCAGGGTAATCTAAAAGTAATCCAAAAATAATATTTACTGTTTAAATTATTTAAGCATGTCTTTATGTGTTTTTTGTAATGCTGATTTGCAGACCGATAACAACTTTTTTGCATAGTAGATGTGTTTATTTGTCAGATGTTGGTGCTTTCACTCTACATTACAGGCAAATGGTGCATTGGAAAACCAGGGTTTGTTTTGCCATGTGGGTGTTGGATTATATTTCCACTAGGGGGAGAAATGAGAGATTACACAATGTTATCCAATGGTAATTCCATCAATTTGTGTATATCTGTAAATTGTTGCATAGTATTGAGTAGGGTGTGTGTGCAATACATGTACTTTTACTTTATCAAAAGAAAAAGCACAGACTGACAATCATTTATTGGGTGCCATGCTTGTGTGCTCGTGAATGGGGATTACTGGCCCACATCACCTCCCTTGAGTAAGCCTTGGAGTGCTCTGCAACGCTACCCTATCAGAGTCAAGTGCTACAATGGGGTGTTTGGTTCCCAGTGGTGGTTGTGTGCGAACCCATTACTTGTGCAGGCCACACAACTAATGACCCACCTTCCAACAAGTGCCTTGGCCAGCCCACAGACACACACCAGGGGGTTGGAGACTGCATTGTGTGAGAGCAGGCACAGCCCATTCAGCTGTAAGTGACCACTCCTCCCTCCACTCTAGCCCATATGGCTCATCAGGCTACACCCCAGCTAACTTTGTGTCACTGTCTGGAGGGAAGTCATAGACAGTCCAACTGTCAGTCTGACCCAGACAGGGAATCCACAAACAGGCAGAGTCACACAATGGTTAAAGCAAGAAATGTCCTACTTTCTAAAGGTGGCATTTTCAAACTAAGGCCCATATTTGACTTTTTTGACTCAAAACTGCAGAATTCCTGCAGGAGTACCACCAAAATTTTGGCGCTACACCTGCAGAGTACATAGGAGCCCATTGTTTCAATGGCATGTCCCCTGTTACCTCCTACTCTGTGCAGGCATTAAAAGTGCCAGAAAAATGGCACGGAAATCTCGTAGATTTACTTGTGCTATTTTTCGCCCCTTCCTAACGGGGGAGCGCCCCTCTTGCATACATTATGCCTGACGCAGGCATAATGTAGCGCAAGGGTTTACAAAATGGTGCAAGGGTTTACAAAGTGGCGCAATGCATGCATTGTGTCACTTTGTAAATTTGACGCATCGATTTTGGCCTTGTTGGGCCACGTTAGCATGAAACAAATGACCGTATGTAGCACAAGGAGGTGCTAGGGGCTCTTAAATCTGCCCTTAGAAGCGACCATGTTCACACATTTGGCCTATTTATAAGCAACATAACTCTCGCTCATTTTTTCTTCAAATTCATGCAGATGCATTTCAGCAAGACATGTTAAGAGCTTCTGGTCCTGATTCCTGATGCCAAAAACTCTCCAGGTAGGCCACACAACAAATATGCACTATTCCATCTATGGCACTCCACAGAGCTACCCCTCTGCAAATGTGATTTGGAGCCTCTCACAGCTCTCCCCAAGACTATCTCCCTAAAGTCTGGATCCCTAGATGATGGATGTGCAGTCAGGACTCTAAAACGTTTAACTGCCTTTGTTACATCTGTTATCTTCATCCTTTACAGCTGTTTTTATCTGGCACTGTCCCTATGTCAATGGAAAGGGCCAGTCAACCCCCTTTTAGAAAGGTCAAAATGGAACGGCTCTTAATTAAGTCATGTAGATTAATGGCATAATTTTGGGCACAGGCATAACATGAAATTCCAGAAATTGTGCAAATTATGGCAGTATAATTTTAATTTTGGCCAGGCCCAACTTTATGTCCCTGCCTCCATTATTTTCCATGCTTCAATTTTTGAGGCAAATATATGTTGAAAAGAAGGCAGTCTTGTTGACTGCAACACAAAAGGATGATGGATGGACTGCTGAAACTTTTCAAACTCTCACCCCCAGTTAAAGATCTGGGTTAAATCCTTCATTCTTTTGCTCACCATGCCACCTCAGTTTGGACTCAGCCATATACTCAGTCTTGACCCTGCTCTCCATGAGAGGAGTCCAGCCCGAACTGCCAGGCCAGGTCCTTTCAGGACTGGAAATATGAATCCTCAGAACAGTTTCGGGGTATCATCCCACATCAGCCAGGCTAGCTTGAATCCAGGGGCACAGTGAAAAATGGACCCTGGCCACACCCTGGGTGAGCATTCCCTGGCCACTTAGGGCTACTTTAGCAGCACAAGAGGATGATGGACAGAGTGTTGCAACTTTTCAAACACTCACCCCAGTCACAGATCAGGGTTAAATCCCTTGTTATTTTGCTCACCATGCCACCCAAGTTTGGACCCAAATGCAAATCAGTCTCTCCAAGGGAACAATCCAGCCCAAACTGCCAGGCCAGGTCCTTCCTCGACCTGGAATAAGCATCGTGGGACCGGTTTCAGGGTATCACCACTCATCAGCCAGGCTAGCTTGAATCCAGTGGCACTGTGAGCAAGGGGCCCAATTTTGAGCATACCATTCCCACATAGGAAAACTTTAGCAACGTAAAAGGATGATGGACGGAGTGCTGAAACTGTTTAAACACTTATCCCCAGTCACAGATCTGGTTAAATCCATTGTTCTTCTTCTCACCGTACCACCCCAGTTTGAACTCAGCCAGATTAAAAACTGTCTTGACCCTCCTCCCCAGGGGAACAGTCCGGCCCAAACTGAAAGGCCTGTCCCTCCCTGGACTGGAAACAAACATCCTAGGATCGGTTTCAAGGTATCACCCTTCATCAGCATCGTGGCACCGGTTTCAGGGTATCACCCCTCATCAGCCATGCTACTTTGAATCCATTGGCGCAGTGAGAAAGGGACCCACATCTGGGAATAACCTGGCTACTTAGGGTGACTTTAGCAACATAAAAGGATGATGGATGGAGTGCCGAAACTGTTTAAACACTTACCCCAGTCACAGATCTGGGTAAATCCATTGTTCTTTCTCTCACCATGCCACCCTAGTTTGGACTCAGCCATCTACAAAACGGGCTTAACCCTGCTCCCCATGGGAACATTCCAGACCAAACTGTAAGGCTTGGTTCTCCCTGGACTGGAAACAAGCATCCTAAGACTGGTTTCAAGGTATCACCCCTCATCAGCCAGGCTAGCTTGAATCCAGTGGCACAGTGAGCAAGGAACCCAAGTCTGGATGTACCCTAGCCACTTAGGGAAATGTTAGCAGTCCAAAAGGTTGATGGATGGAGTGTTGAAACTTTTCCCCCCACTTAAAGGAAGGGGCTACTTATGTGGGTGGCACAATCAGTGCTGCAGGCCCGCTGGTAGAATTTAATTTACAGGCCCTGGGAACACGTAGACTTCTAAGTAAATCATATATTCCAATTGAGGATGAACCAATGTTACCATGTTTAACGGAGAGAGTATGTGCACTTTAGCACTAGTTAGCAGTGGTAAAGTGCTCAGAGTCCTAAAGCCATCAAAACCAGTGTCAGAAAAGTGGTGGCCGGCCGGCAAAACTTGGGGAATGACCACCCTAAGGTTTTCAGGTCTAACAGTATGCTTTACTCTGTTCATGCACCTTTCCCAATTTCCCCTGTACTGACATTGGTGACACATTTCTACTTCACTATTTCTTAACCAAGCAGGATTGAACTTCCTCCTAGATTTTCTTCCTATCATCATCACAAATGGGGCTAACCCTGTGGTCTAATTATTCATAACTCTATATGCCCACACGGCCTTTTGTAACCTTAAATGCCAATCACACCATTTGTTCATTGCTGCCTGAATTATACCTTTCACTACCCGATTAAACCTTTCTACAGTCCCATTACCACTGGGATTATAGAATGAAGTAGTCTTGTGTTTTACCTCCACTCTCTCAAAATATTTCCTTGCGGTGTTTGAAAAAAATTGCACTCCATCATCACTTAGTACTAGAGCTGGAATTCATTCTGAAACAAAAACCTTGTCCGTGAATTCCAATACCGTTAACGAATCCACTTGTTTTACTTTCTCTATCACCAGCCACTTAGTAAATAAATCCATCAATACAATCACATACTCTTGGAACTCAAAAAATAGACCCAATAAATCTACTGCCACACATTTCCAAGGCAGTTCCGGAATCAGACACTCACTCCTATTGGGTTTCAAAGTACGTATTGATTTATCTGCATTAGAACACCTCACATGTCCTCAGAATTCTTTCTTCAGCCTTATCCACTCCTGGCCACCAGAGCACCCCTTTTATTCATGCTTTAGTTCTTAAAACACCAAAATGTCCTTCATGACATAAACTCAAAATCATACTTCATAATCCATAAGGTGGAACCAACCTGTTGCCTCTTAAAACTACTCCATCATCTACAGACACTGCCGACCTTACCTCCCAAAATGGTTTAGGTTCTTCTGAAATTTGTTCTTTCCTTGGCCAACCTTCACACAAGTATCTTACTACCTCCTGTAATACCTTATCCTTTCCATGTTCCAATTCCCATTCCTTCTTCTTTATTGCTGCCCCCCCAGAATCATCGACTATGAAAAGTTTGAATTCATTCCAGGGATCATCCTCACAAACCTCTAATGGAACAGAAAACCTTTAGACAAACAATCAGACATTATAATTTCTCTACCTTGCACATCTACAATATTATATAAATAGTCCTTCATTCTTCTCGATAATCTTGCCATTCTGGCTGAAGCATTCACACATCCCTCCTTATTTAATAATCTGACTAGTGATTTGCTGTCACATTTTATGGTCACTGGTTTACCCCAGATAAATGCTTAAAAATGATCTAATGCCCATGCACACGCTAATGCTTCCTTTTCAATCAGAGGATATTTTGTTTCAGTTCATGATAATGTATGTGATGCAAACAGAAAGATTTTCTCTTTCCCTTTGAAATCTCTCTTTGATAGCACCACACCTAACCCCTTGTTACTAGCATCCGTTGTGAGTGTACAATTCAAATTTGGGTCAAACCCTCCTAAAGCAAACAATTTTGTCAAAACCTCCTCAATATCCTTAACTTCAATTTCACATTTTGTGTTCCATTACCACTTTACATTTTTCTTCAATAGTTGGTGAATATGATATATTCGGTCAGAAAAATATAGAATATATTTTGCAGAGTACTCTTCCATTCCCAAGAATGATCTTACTTCATCCTTATTTTCTGGTTCAGAGGTACCCAGAATTATATCTACTAAGGAAGGGTTAGATCTCATTCCCTCTTCACTGATTATGTGTCCTAAATAAACCACACTTTTTTCAGCAAACTTACATTTACTCAACTCAGTAGTCAGCCCCAGACACACAAGAATCTCCAACACTGTTCTCAACCTCTCATCATGCTCTATCCTGTCTGCCCCAAACACCAATATATAATC
Organism: Pleurodeles waltl; assembly: GCF_031143425.1. Lineage (NCBI taxonomy): Eukaryota > Metazoa > Chordata > Amphibia > Caudata > Salamandridae > Pleurodeles > Pleurodeles waltl. The sequence goes on along the minus strand of NC_090447.1, from coordinate 8,814,943 downwards.
TTGAAAGAATCTCACACCATATTTGTTTCCAAATAAACTATTCATCAACTATTGAAACACAGCAGCTGCTGTTGCTAATCCAAACGGCATGTGTTTAAATTGATAGCACTCAAACGGTGTGATAAATGTCATATATTTCCTAGATTCAGTTGTAAGGGCTATTTGATGGTATGCGGACTAGAGGTCCAACGTGGAAAACCTTTAGCTCCTTTAAGTGATGCCACCATTTCTGTGATATTTGGAAGGGGAACCTGATCAATGACAATGTTACTGTTCATGTGGCGCAATTCTACACAAAGACGGATGTTCCCATTGCTTTTGTGTGCTATAACGACTGGCAAAATCCATTCCGATTTTTCTGCAGGTTCAATCACATCACATTCCGATAGCTTTTCCAACTCCTTTATTACTTCTTCTCTGATCGTAACAGGGATCATTCTTGCTTTATGTATCTTTGGTACTGCATCCTTCTTAAGTACAATGCTGTGCTCAAAATGTTTCAATAAACTCAAGCTTTTCGTAAATACATTCGGAAACTTTTCCATCACTGCTTTAGCTACTAAGTCTTCCTCTTCCGGTATTAAAACCTTTTCAGCACTATTAGGATTTAGAACAATATGTAGGTTTCCTTGATCTACCCAACCTAGGATGGGTTATGTTTAGCCACATACATTTCCCTCTAGCATTTCTGCCTTTAAAGGAAAAATCTTTCCATCTGTATCCCAAAATATCAATTTGTTCACCCGTGAAGCTTTTCGGGGCTATATCTGATAGCATTAGATGTGAACCAATTCTTTCGCCAAATTTTTTGTTCGATACATCCTCACTCACAATAGTAAATAGTGAACCAGAATCAGCATACATGTTGATTGCTATTCCTCCTATCAACATGTCACACAAAGGTTTATCTCTTATGCCTTTGTCATGAAAGTTTCCATATTTGCAATCTATGGTTAATTTTCTTAATTCAGCCACATTGTTGTCTACTGTTTCCTCTTTGTTTTGTTTTTGCTGAAAGAATTTATACCCTAATATGCCCATGCACACTTTAGGTGCAAAATAGGTGTCCAAATCTTTTAAAGGTGAGCTATCTGTCGGATTTCACCAGGAATTTTTAGACACGACAAAAACGCACCCACTCTCCCCCTCTTTAAGTTTGGAAAGACTTAAAAAATGTTGGATATACAGTATAACAAAATAATGTGATTTCCCTTACTTAGTACCCCTACTAGTCCGCATTCCTCCCCCTTTCCACTGCCCTTTTAGGCCATCTCGTGCACCCTTCTTGTCCTATAATGTATTTCAATATTATGTGCCAACCTGATGGATGGAAAATCTGACGCTCAAGCACTTCCAACCTTACTGAGCAAGTTCCGCCCATGATTACTAGAGCTGCGTGGACTGCATTCTTGCTTTCATCCAAGGAGGAGCTTTTCTCTAATGGGCCAGGGCTTCCTTGGTACCCCTTGGTCAAGTCTCTAACCAGATTGATGATCATGACGCATATGGTTATGTTCAACCTATTTGAGGACTAGTGATTTACCTCCTTCTCCAGGATCTTGCTCATTCACACAGAAACACCTGTAAGGAGTGTAGATCTTCCAGACGGATGAGTGAGGTGTTCCTCTCTTCCAGAGAAACAAAGCACCTGTAAGGAGAATAGATCTTCCAGATAGATGAGTGATGTATGCCTCTACTAAACAGAAGAAAGGCACCTGTAAGAAGTAGAGATCTTTTAAACAGATGAGTGATGTGTGCCTCTCTTACACAGAAACAAAGCACCTGTAATGAATGTAGGCCTTCCAGACAGATGTGTGATGTGTGCCTCTCTTACTGAGAAACAAAGCATCTAGAAGGGGTGTTGTCTATCTACACAGACAAGCAATTGGGGCCTCACTTACAGAGAAACTGAGCATATGTGAAGAGTGGAGGCCATCCACACAGACAGGTGAAGATTGCTTTTTTGACACACAAACAAAGCCTCTGTGAGGAGTGGGGTCACCTGTGCAGATGAGGGATATGTGCTTGTCTTACATATTTAATATCTGGCAGACGTGAACCCCATGTACACAACGGAGAAGTGGTTGAGACGTGCTCTCCTGCAAAGACACTCAGGGGCATATTTACAAGTGGTTTGTCCCACCGGTGATTCACTTATTTGACGCACCCGCAGCACAGGATGCAGGTCTATATCTACAAGGCCATGCAAAGCAACTTGAGTGGCTTTTGATGACCCTTGTAGATATGGAGTAAGTTGTGGTGGATTTTCCCATGCAACACCCATGGATTTAGATGCATTCTCAGATTTACAAAGACTTGTAAACCTGTGAAAGTGTCAAAAGCCTACGCCTCCACAGAGCAGGCGTAACAAGTAGAAATATCTTTATTTCTCCTTGTTTGCTGCTCTTTCTAAGTGTCCTGCATCCTGCAGCACACATATATAGGGGAATATACCTCAGGGGATTGTTTTTGTGCAGAAAGGTGTTCTTTCCAGCACAAAAAGTCATTCCTACAATGCAGACACCCTTGCACCATGATGCAAGGGTGTCTGCGTTGGCGCATGGCATCCAATTGTGCGCCAGCACAGTGGAAGAGGACAGGAATGTGCTGTGTCTCATAGATACATTGGGTTCCTGCCCTTTTTTTTTAATGCAGGTCAGTGTTGCAAGAAGCCTTACAGCGCTGACCTACACCAAAATATTGTAAATAAGCCCCTGAATTTCTGGTGGTGGAGCCTTTTCTCCCTCAGACCACCACACTGAGCACACCACACCTGGGAGTAAGCTGGTTGTGTAACAATGTACATGCTCTTACTCTCTTCCAGGTTGCTTGCAGTGATTCAGACGTTTACTCCTTCTGTATTGAAGATGAAAATGAATGTGAGATACCTCGTCTCTTTCGAGAACCTGGAGTGAATGCACCACATTTGCCTACCACAAATGATGTGAAGGAACTCATGAAGTGGCGACTTTACGACACACCTCCTTACAACTCTGAATCAAATATGAGCTTTAGAAATTGCTTAGAAGGTATGGTATATTGTCACTAGATTAGTGTTCATTTTAAACCATACTTCTCCCATTTTGTTTGCTTTATATTTTAAAGACCTGGGACAAAATGAATGCAAAAAGTAGTAAAACTGCACATGTAGATTTATGTCCATGTGCGGGTGCAGATTTACTACCTTTTAAGAATCACAAATATTCCCAGAAGTGTGCCTGGAATGTTGTTTCTAGAGATCCTTCTGGCCACATCATATGACTACTCAAGCGATAGATATTTGATAGATTATTCTGTAGATTCAACACTTGTTCCTGAAATTGATATTGGAGTTTAACTGCAATGGGTGCTCTGAAGACTGAAGAGACTGCTGAGTAAGTGCCATGCTTGCAGCCCTACCTCAGCAATTGTTTTGATTTTTTCAGAGTATGGTAACTAATTAACAATTTTGTTTAGAAATGAAACCCGCCTACCGTTAATTGTTTGGTCCCAATTACGCATTTGGCGGACGGACCACCAGACCGCCATGTTGGCAGTCCCAAAAAGACTGCTGCACCGGCGGTACGTAGCACGCTGTATTATGATGTATACAGGCAGAACCACTGCCCGCCAAGCAAAAAAGGCAGATCGACAGTGGCGAGATGGTCTGCTATGTAGGCATCCAACCCCCATCCCCGTCAGCACCGCCGCCAACCGCAGAGCCAATTACAAACACACAGTTGCCGTAGCAACTGTACACCTTGTCATGCACTTGCAATGGCAGTCTGCATGAGGCTGGTGTGGGCCTCTCAGAGTGGCACAGTTGGTGCTGCAGCTCCGGGGGCCGTCTTCCATACCCTTGCCCTAGGTACCAGGGATACCATTTACTAGGGACTTGCAAGGGAGGCTGAAGTTCCAATATGTGGGGCAGTTTGGGGGAAAGAGATCTGGCCCAGGGAACCTGTTTAGCAGGGGCCCAGGGCACTTAAAATTTTGAAACCAAATTACCTTCCAGGCAAAAAGTGGGGTGCAACCCAAGCAAAAAGAGGCCCTTTCTCACACTCCCTATTCACTTCCCCTGTTAATTAAGTTCCTTGTCCATCATGTCATGTACCAAAACTCCCTGTTTTTTCAGAAGATGAGTTGAGAGTCATGATGGAGGAAATCATAAGAGTACAGCAACAATGTTTTAGAGCCCAAGTCCAACACACTCCTCTCAGTAGGAAAATTGAACTGTGGCAAAGGATTGTTGACAGAGTGAATGCTGTAAGCACTACCCTGCGCACAAAGCAAGACATTAGGAAGGGGAGGAACAACCTCAGGGGCAAGGGCATTCCTTGGCCCGCAGGCAACAGATGGAAGCCAACAAGACTGGTGATGGCCTTCCAGTGCCTTATTATGTCGCATTTCCTGGGAGGAGAAAGTATTGGCCATTCTGCATCCTGAGGGCTTGACAGAAATACCTGGGGAAGAGGAGTCTGGTAAGTTACAGCACAAAACCTGTCCAAAAATGCAATGTCCTGCATGCTCACAGCTCACCTTTTGCTACTGTCTTGTCCTAGTAGTTCACCAACATTCCATACTCAGAGTGTCTGAGATGTAACATTGTCATTGTGTATTGTTGGACCCAACATCACAGCTACCAAGGCCCATCACATGCCATACGTCAAAATGGTATCTGTAAGTCTCACAATATCAAAAAACATCCCAGGACACATGGTATGTCACAAAACATAAATGTATGCTCAAACCTAAAAGCAGCCTGCCTACAGTTATTTAATAACCAAAATGTGACTTGTGTGTGTGACTCTAACCACCAGTCCAGTGTTCTCGTGTTCAAATACCCCTGTTTATTAATTCTCAATTGAAGAGTACTCACTTGGGAGGATACCATTTCTATGGTGTGTGTAGTGGAGGGAGTGACCTGACTGCAACTCCCAGAAGGCTTTGTGTCTGTAACTTCAACCACCAGTCCATTATTCACTTGTCCAATTGCCCTTGTTTTTTAACTCACTCTCAATCGAACTGTACTCACCTGGGAGGATACCATTTTTGTAGTGTGGGAAGTAGAGGGAGTGTCATGACTGCAACTCCCAAGAGGCCTTGTGTCTGTAACTCCAACCAGCAGACGAGTGTTCACTTACCAAAATCCCCCTGTTTTTAGCTCTCAATTGAAGTGTCCTCACCTGGGAGGATACCATTTGTATAGTGTGTGTAGTATAGGGTGTGACCTGACTACAGCTCCCAGGAGGCCTTGTGTCTGTAACTCCAGCCACCAGCCCAGTGTCAACTTTTTCAAATACACCTGTTTATTAACTCTCAATTGAAGAGTACTCACCTGGGAGCATACCATTTGTGTGGTTTGGGAAGTAGAGGGAGTGACGCGACTCCGACTCCCAGTAGACCTTGTGTCTGTAACTCCAAACACCAGCCCATGTTCACATGTCCAAATACCCATGTTTGATAACTCTCAATTGAAGTGAACTCACCTGTGACTGAGCAATATACAGATCATGCTCAACTCAGAGATGTGTCTGTCTACCAAGCTCCATATTGACCTACTACCCAGCATTAAACTATTGAGGACAGGAATGATACCTTACCAAGTGTGTACAATGATGCCCATATTTATATTTTTTAGCGCCGCATTTGCATAATTTGTTTACACAAAAGCAGCGCAAACTTACAAAATATAATTATATTTGGAACGTTTGCATTGCTTTTGCGTCAAAAAGTGACGCAAATGCGGCGCTAAAAAAGTATAAATATGAGCCCGAGCGTTACTAAGGCCTTGAGTTGTATCACCAGATTGGTAGTCTAGGAGGCTGGCCTGGCTTATAGTGGGTACCTAGTGGTACTTACACCTTGTGGCAGGTCCAGTTATCCCTTATTAGTATATTAGAAGTGTTCTAGCGGCTTAAGCTGATAGAGGTAGCTATAGCAGAGCAGCTTAGGCTGAACTAGGGGACATGAAAATCTCCTTCTATGCCACTTATATCACTTAGCACTATATCATAAGAAAACACAATACTCAGAGTTACTAAAAATAAAGGTACTTTATTTTAGTGACAATACGCCAAAAGTATCTCAGAGGATATACTCCCTTAGGAGGTAAGTAATATACACAAAATATACACACACAAACCAAATCAGGTAAGTAAACAGTTAGGAAAGAAAGTAGTGCAAACACTGTAGAACACAATAGAATGCAATAGGAGAAAGTAGGCCTAGGGGCAAAACAAACCATATACTCCAAAAGTGGAATGCGAACCACAAATGGACCCCAGGCTTAGTGTAGTGTGTAGAGGGTCGCTGGGAGTGTAAGAAAACACTAGGGGTGTCCAAGGTACCCCAGTTGGGCAATGCAGGACGGGTTGCTGGGGACCTGGGCTAGGCTGTGCACAAAGGAAGTCTTGCAAAAGTGCACAGAAGCCCGAGCAGCTGCAGTTCACGCAGTACACAGGATTACTGTCTGGCGTGGGGAGGCAAGGACTTTCCTCCGCCAAATTTGGACAGAAGGGCCACTGGACTGTTGAAGAAACTTGGACCCAGCTCCTGTGTTCCAGGGACCACGCTCGTCAGGATGAGAGGGGACCCAGAGGACCGGGAGTGTGCACCACCAGGAAACAGTCGAGAAAGCCGGCAGGATGAGGCTCTACAATGTTGCTGGTAGTTTTCTTGCTACTTTGTTGCAGTTATGCAGGCGTCCTGGAGCAGTCAGCGGTCGATCCTTGGCAGAAGTCGAAGAGGGAAGTGCAGAGGAACTCTGGTGAGCTCTTGCATTCGTTATCTGGTGAGATACCCACAGGAGAGACCCTAAATAGCCCTCAGAGGAGGATTGGCTACAGAGAAAGGTAAGCACCTATCAGGAGGGGTCTCTGACGTCACCTGCTGGCACTGGCCACTCAGAGCTGTCCATTGTGCCCTCACACCTCTGCATCCAAGATGGCAGAGGTCTGGGACACACAGGAGGAGCTCTGGGCACCTCCCCAGGGAGGTGCTGGTTAGGGGAGTGGTCACTCCTCTTTCCTTTGTCCAGTTTTGCGCCAGAGCAGGGCTCGGGGATCCCTGAACCAGTGTAGACTGGCTTATGCAAGGAGGGCACCATCTGTGCCCTTCAAAGCATTTCCAGAGGCCAGGAGAGGCTACTCCTCTCAGGCCCTTCACACCTATTTCCAAAGGTAGAGGGTGTAACACCCTCTCTCAGAGGAAATCCTTTGTTCTGCCTTCCTGGGACCAGGCTGCCCAGGCCCAGGGGGCAGAAACCTGTCTCAGGGGTTGGCAGCAGCGGTAGCTGCAGAGGAGACCCCGGAAAGTTAGTTTTGCAGCACCCGGGCTCTATGCTGGAGACCCGGCGATGCATGGAATTGTCCCCCCAATACCAGAATGGTATTGGGGTGACATTTCCATGATCCTAGACATGTTACATGGCCATGTTCGGAGTTACCATTGTGACGCTACATTTAGGTGTTGACTTATATGTAGTGCACGCGTGTAATGGTGTCCCCGCACTCACAAAGTCCGGGGAATTTGCCCTGAACAATGTGGGGGCACCTTGGCTAGTGCCAGGGTGCCCACACACTAAGTAACTTTGCACCTAACCTTCACTAAGTGAAGGTTAGACATATAGGTGACTTATAAGTTACTTAAGTGCAGTGTAAAATGGCTGTGAAATGACGTGGACGCTATTTCACGCAGTGGCAGTCCTGTGTAAGAATTGTCAGAGCTCCCTATGGGTGGCAGAAGAAATGCTGCAGCCCATAGGGATCTCCTGGAACCCCAATGCCCTGGGTACCTAGGTACCATATACTAGGGAATTATAAGGGTATTCCAGTGTGCCAATCAGAATTGTTAAAAATAGTCACTAGCCTGCAGGGACAATTTTAAAAGCAGAGAGAGCATAAACACTGAAGTTCTGGTTAGCAGAGCCTTAGTGATACAGTTAGGCACCACACAGGGAACACATACAGGGCATACTTTATGAGCACTGGGTCCTGGCTAGCAGGATCTCAGTGACACAGGCAAAAACAAACATACATACAGTAAAAATGGGGGTAACATGCCAGGCAAGATGGTACTTTCCTACAGGTAGCGACAGCAAACACATTGACACAGCACTGCACACATGATAACTGCAGTTACATATACAACAAAGTTCTGTGTTTGCCTGTATCTCACTCAACTAGGCCTCCTAATGGTCAAAGGCACCTGTTGCATCTACACTGTTTTGGCTTTGCTGTTGATAAGATGTCATTTCAAGCCCATCTTCCCAAGCGCAACTGCACATTTCATGAGCTGCTTGAGTCTAATAATCTAGGCAAGCTCTGCACATGTCATGTCAAATACTCCAATACCATAGTAACATAGTACAAAAGGCTAACCTGCAACTTACTAATGGCCAATGTCTCTGCTTACTGTAACACAAAACCTTTGGAGGTAGATGTCACACTTCATCCAGTAACAATGTACTTCCTTCATCAACAGGTGAAGCTGCCACTGGACACCTGGAGGCCACCCAACAGACTCCCACTACTCCCCCTAGAGGAAGCCCTCAGTGATGATGACACTCCTGGACTTCGGGATGTGGAGGACAGTCCTGAATCATCCAGGCGGCAATATTGAGACTCCATGTTGCCACAATGTCACCTCCCAGCCATGTTACATCAGCATCCAAGGCAACAATGCACCCCCCCAACCTGTGGACCTAGCAAAGTTTCCACCATCTTGTGCCTCCAGTCCTGGTTCTTGAGGTGCACCTTGACACTGCTGACACGGAGGGTCCAGGACCCAGTTGAAGATGGCACCCTGTGCCAACGGTGCATGCTCGTAGGGGTAGGGTGATTGGGAGGGATGCTGTGGGCCTGTGTAGTGAGGCAACTGGGGCTGCTGTCTGCCAGGACACCATCAGTCACGTCTTGGGGGTCTATCAGGAATCCCAAGGCATGATGGGCCAGGTGTTGACTGAACTCCGGGACATAAAGCAGCTGCAGACTTTTATAATGGACAAAATGGATGCCCACAACGACAACATGGGGACACCTATAGGGGTGCTGAGGTAAGTCAACACCACCCTGAGCAGGGCTTTCATCTCACCATCTACCCCTTTCTGTGTGGCTACATCACAGTCAAGTACATCTGTGGCACACACAGGAAGGGAGCCACTGCCAGAGGCACAACCAGCCTCAGACACCCCTGTCTCTGCAGCAGGTAATCCCCCCTCACAAACAGGGACATCCAGCAAAGAATGTAGATGGTGCGGATGACAAGACACCCACTGTAGGAGGCTGGCCTGGTTTGTAGTGGGTACCAAGGGGTACTTACACTCTGTACCAGGTCCAGTTATCCCTTATTAGTGTAGAAGAGGTGTTTCTAGCAGCTTAGGCTGATAGAAGGTAGCTATAGCAGAGCAGCTTAGGCTGAACTAGGAGACATGCAAAGCTCCTACTATACCACTGGTGTCATATGCACAATATCATAAGAAAACACAATACACAGATATACTAAAAATAAAGGTACTTTATTTTTATGACAATATGCCAAAAGTATCTCAGTGAGTACCCTCAGTATGAGGATGCCAAATATACACAAGATATATGTACACAATACCAAAAATATGCAGTAATAGCAAAAGGAAGTAATGCAAGCAATGTAGAATTACAGTGGATTGCAATAGGAGCACATAGGTATAGGGGCAACATAAACCATATACTCCAAAAGTGGAATGCGAACCACAAATGGACCCCAAACCTATGTGAACTTGTAGAGGGTCGCTGGGGCTGTAAGAAAACAGTGAGGGTTAGAAAAATAGCCCACTCCAAGACCCAGAAAAGTAGGTGTAAAGTGCACCTATATTCCCCAGAGAGCACAAAAGTCATGATAGGGGAATTCTGCAAGGAAGACCAACACCAGCAATGCAACCAAAGTGGATTTCCAGACGAGAGTACCTGTGGAACAAGGGGACCAAGTCCAAGAGTCGCGGCAAAGCCGAGAGTGGGCAGATGCCCCAAAATGCCAGCTGAGGGTGCAAAGAAGCTGCAACCGGATGGTAGAAGCTGTGGATTCTGCAAGAACGAAGAGGGCTAGAAACCTCGCACTTTAGAGGATGGATGTCCCACGTCGTGTAGAAGCTTGCAGAGGTGTTCCCACGCAGAAAGACCGCAAACAAACCTTGCTAGCTGCAAGGGTCGCAGTTAGGGTTTTTGGATGCTACTGTGGCCCAGGAGGGACCAGGATGTCGCCACTTGAATGAGGAGACAGAGGGGGTGCACAGCAAGTCAGGGAGCCCTCACCGAAGCAGGCAGCACCCGCAGAAGTACCGGAACAGGCACTTGGAAGAGGAGTGAACCAGAGCTCACCCGAAGACACCAAAGGGAGTCCCACGACGCCGGAGGACAACTCAGGAGGCTGTGCACTGCAGGTTAGAGTGCCGGGGACCCAGGCTTGGCTGTGCACGAAGGAAATCCTGGAAGAGTGCACAGCAGCTGGAGCAGCTGCAAATCAAGCGGTACCCAGCAATGCAGTCTAGCGTGGGGAGTCAAGGACTTATCTCCACCAAACTTGGACTGAAGAGTCACTGGACTGTGGGAGTCACTTGGACAGAGTTGCTGAGTTCCAGGGACCATGCTCGTCGTGCTGAGAGGGGACCCAGAGGACTGGTGATGCAGTCTTTTGTTGCCTGTGGTTGCAGGGGGAAGATTCCGTCGTCCCACAGGAGATTTCTTCAGAGCTCGTGGTGCAAGAAGGAGGCAGGCTTCCCCCAGAGCATGCACCACCAGGAAACAGGCGAGAAAGCAGCAGGATCAGCGATACAAGGTTGCAGTAGTCGTCTTTGCTACTTTGTTGCGGTTTTGCAGGCGTCCTGAGCAGTCAGCGGTCGATCCTTTGGCAGAAGGTAAAGAGAGAGATGCACTGGAACTCTGATGAGCTCTTGCATTCGTTATCTAAAGAATTCCCCAAAGCAGAGACCCTAAATAGCCAGAAAAGGAGGTTTGGCTACCTAGGAAGGAGGCTAGGCTAGCAACACAGGTAAGAGCCTATCAGAAGGAGTCTCTGACGTCACCTGCTGGCACTGGCCACTCAGAGCAGTCCAGTGTGCCATCAGCACCTTTGTTTCCAAGATGGCAGAGGTCTGGAGCACACTGGAGGAGCTCTGGGCACCTCCCCTGGGAGGTGAAGGTCAGGGGAGTCATCACTCCCCTTTCCTTTGTCCAGTTTCGCACCAGAGCAGGGCTGGGGGATCCCTGAACCGGTGTAGACTGCCTTATGCAGAGATGGGCACCACCTGTGCCCATCAATGCATTTCCAGAGTCTGGGGGAGGCTACTCCTCCCCAGCCATCACACCTATTTCCAAAGGGAGAGGGTGTTACACCCACTCTCAGAGGAAATCCTTTGTTCTGCCTTCCTGGGCCAGGGCTGCCTGGACCCCAGGAGGGCAGAAACCTGTCTGAGGGGTTGGCAGCAGCAGCAGCTGCAGTGAAACCCCGGGAAAGGTAGTTTGGCAGTACCCTGGTCTGTGCTAGAGACTCAGGGGATCATGGAATTGTCTCCCCAATCCCAGAATGGCATTGCGGTGACAATTCCATGATCTTAGACATGTTACATGGCCATGTTCGGAGTTACCATTGTGACGCTATACATAGGTAGTGACCTATGTATAGTTCACGCTTGTAATGGTGTCCCCGCACTCACAAAGTCCGGGGAATTTGCCCTGAACGATGTGGGGGCACCTTGGCTAGTGCCAGGGTGCCCACACACTAAGTAACTTAGCACCCAACCTTTACCAGGTAAAGGTTAGACATATAGGTGACTTATAAATTACTTAAGTGCAGTGGTAAATGGCTGTGAAATAACGTTGACGTTATTTCACTCAGGCTGCAGTGGCAGGCATGTGTAAGAATTGTCAGAGCTCCCTATGGGTGGCAAAATAAATGCTGCAGCCCATAGGGATCTCCTGGAACCCCACTACCCTGGGTACCTCAGTACCATATACTAGGGAATTATAAGGGTGTTCCAGTATGCCAATGTGAATTGGTGAAATTGGTCACTAGCCTGTTAGTGACAATTTGTAAAGAGAGAGCATAACCACTGAGGTTCTGGTTAGCAGAGCCTCAGTGAGACAGTTAGGCAACACACAGGGAACACATACATATAGGCCACAAACTTATGAGCACTGGGGTCCTGGCTAGCAGGGTCCCAGTGACACATAACAAACATACTGAAAACATAGGGTTTTCACTATGAGCACTGGGCCCTGGCTAGCAGGATCCCAGTGAGACAGTGAAAACACCCTGACATATACTCACAACCAGGCCAAAAGTGGGGGTAACAAGGCTAGAAAGAGGCTACTTTCTCACACCCACCACTTCCAGCAAGTTACCTCTTCCATAATGTCATCCTTTGTGTGCCACACATTGTCTCTGTTGACTCATCCTGAACCACTTTCCATTTCCAATAGGATGAGTAATCTGGACTTTGGACTGGTGTGGCATCTACTCTAATGAATTCATCCACAATGACTGACCCGTCCACTCCACTTTTATTTTCATTCATGCACAAATTTTAATTTATATATGTGCACCGAAATAAATACATCCATCACTAACTCATTGTCTGCTGTCTTTAATTTCACATTTAGCTATGTGGATATGCAAGACCATGTGAACTATACTATGCAGAGAACCTCATGGGATGTAACACCCAGACAGCTGGCAGTACGACAGTACATGATCACAGAGTCATCACACTCCAGTGCTTCTGCATCTGGTGGTATGACATCATTAATTATCAGTGATGTGCCACAGGCACTTTGGCCAACAATGATGTTGGACCAGGCCATTTTTGGAGGGTCACCCCAAACTTCTTGCCGCCATCCTATTTTTTCTGACCTGTTTTTGTTGGCTTTAGGACTCTGGGCAGTTAACACTGCTGACCAGTGCTAAAGTGAATATGCTCTCTGTAGGAGGCTGGCCTGGCTTGTAGTGGGCACCAGAGGTACATACACCTTGTGCCAGGTCCAGTTATCCCTTATTAGTGTGAAAGAGGTGTTTCTAGCAGCTTAGGCTGATAGAAGGTAGCTATGGCAAAGCATCTTAGGCTGAACTAGGAGACATGTAAAGCTCCTACTATACCACTGGTGTCATATGCACAATATCATAAGAAAACACAATACACAGATATACTAAAAATAAAGGTACTTTATTTTTATGACAATATGCCAAAAGTATCTCAGTGAGTACCCTCAGTATGAGGATAAGATATATACACAAGATATATGTACACAAACCAAAATTATGCAGGTTATAGCAAGAAAAGTAATGCAAGCAGTGTAAAGTTACAATAGATTGCAATAGGAGCACACAGGTATAGGGGCAACACAAACCATATACTCCAAAAGTGGAATGCGAACCACGAATGGACCCCAAACCTATGTGAGCTTGTAGAGGGTCGCTGGGACTGTAAGAAAACAGTGAGGGTTAGAAAAATAGCCCACCCCAAGACCCTGAAAGGTAGGTGTAAAGTGCACCTACAACCCCCAGAGAGCACAGAAGTCGTGATAGGGGGATTCTGCAAGGAAAAACAACACCAGCAATGCAACAACAGTGGATTTCTGGACCTGAGTACCTGTAAGACAAGGGGCCCAAGTCCAAGAGTCGCAACAGTGTTGAGAGTGGGCAGTAGCCCAGGAAATACCTGCTGAGGGTGCAAGGAAGCTGCCACCAGATGGAAGAAGCTTGGTGTTTTGCAAGAACGAAGAGGACTAGGAACTTCCCCTTTGGAGGATGGATGTCACGCGTCGTGAAGAAGCTTGCAAAGGTGTTCCCATGCAGAAAGACTGCAAACAAGCTTTGCTAGCTGCAAGGGTCACGGTTATGGTTTTTGGATGCTGCTGTGGCCCAGGAGGGACCAGGATGTCGCCACTTGGACGAGGATACAGAGGGGGCGCCCAGCAAGTCAGAGAACCCTCAAAGAAGCAGGCAGCACCCGCAGAAGTACCAGAACAGGCACTTAGAAGAGGAGTGAACCGGATTCCACGCGAAGTAACAAAAGGGAGTCCCACAACGCCGGATGACAACTCAGAAGGTTGTGCACTGCAGGTTAGAGTGTCGGGGACCCAGGCTTGGCTGTGCAGATAGGAAATCCTGGAAGAGTGCACAGGAACCGGAGCAGCTGCAAATCACGCGATACCCAGCAATGCAGTCTAGCGTGGGGAAGGCAAGGACTTACCTCCACCAAACGTGGACTGAAGAGTCACTGGTCTGTGGGAGTCACTTGGACAGAGTCGCTGAGTTCTAGGGACCACGCTGGTCGTGCTGAGAGGGGACCCAGAGGACCGGTGATGCAGTCTTTTGTTGCCTGCGGTTGCAGGGGGAAGATTCCGTCGTCCCACGGGAGATTTCTTCAGAGCTCCTGGTGCAAGAAGGAGGCAGGCTACCCCCAACGCATGCACCACCTGGAAACAGTCAGGAAAGCCGGCAGGATGAAGCGATACAAAGGTTGCTAGTAGTCGTCTGGCTATTTTGTTGCGGTTTTGGAGGCATCCTGATCAGTCAGCGGTCGATCCGTTGGCAGAAGGTGAAGAGGGAGATGCAGAGGAACTCTGGTGAGCTCTTGCATTCGGTATCTGAAGAATTCCCCAAAGCAGAGACCCTAAATAGCCAGAAAAGGAGGTTTGGCTACCTAGGAAGGAGGATAGGCTAACAACACAGGTAAGAGCCTATCAGAAGGAGTCTCTGACATCACCTGCTGGCACTGGCCACTCAGAGCGGTCCAGTGTGCCAGCAGCCCCTCTGTTTCCAAGATGGCAGAGGTCTGGAGCACACTGGAGGAGCTCTGGGCACCTCCCCTGGGAGGTGCAGGTCAGGGGAGTGGTCACTCCCCTTTCCTTTGTCCAGTTTCGCACCAGAGCAGGGCTGGGGGATCCCTGAACTGGTGTAGACTGGCTTATGCAGAGATGGGCACCTTCTGTGCCCATCAAAGCATTTCCAGAGGCTGGGGGATGCTACTCCTCCCAAGCCCAGACACCTTTTTCCAAAGGGAAAGGGTGTAACACCCTCTCTCTGAGGAAATCCTTTGTTCTGCCCTCCTGGGCCAAGCCTGGCTGGACCCCAGGAGGGCAGAAACCTGTCTGAGGGGTTGGCAGCAGCAGCACCTGCAGTGAAACCCCGGGAAAGGTAGTTTGGCAGTACCTGGGTCTGTGCTAGAGACTCGGGGGATCATGGAATTGTCTCCCCAATGCCAGAATGGCATTGGGGTGACAATTCCATGATCTTAGACATGTTACATGGCCATGTTCGGAGATACCATTGTGACGCTATACATAGGTAGTGACCTACGTATAGTGCACGCGTGAAATGGTGTCCCCACACTCACAAAGTTCAGGGAATTTGCCCTGAACGAAGTGGGGGCACCTTGGCTAGTGCAAGGGTGCCCACACACTAAGTAACTTAGCACCCAACCTTTACCAGGTAAAGGTTAGACATATATAGGTGACTTATAAGTTACTTAAGTGCAGTGGTAAATGGCTGTGAAATAACGTGGACGTTATTTCACTCAGGCTGCAGTGGCAGGCCTGTGTAAGAATTGTCAGAGCTCCCTATGGGTGGCAAAAGAAATGCTGCAGCCCATAGGGATCTCCTGGAACCCCAATACCCTGGGTACCTTAGTACCATATACTAGGGAATTATAAGGGTGTTCCAGTATGCCAATGTGAATTGGTGAAATTGGTCACTAGCCTGTTAGTGACAATTTGGAAAGTAAAGAGAGAGCATAACCACTGAGGTTCTGGTTAGCAGAGCCTCAGTGAGACAGTTAGTCATCACACAGGGAACACATACAGGGCACACTTATGAGCCTTCTGCCAAAGGATCGACCGCTGACTGCTCAGGACAGCTGCAAAACCGCAACAAGGTAGCAAAGACGACTACTGCAACCTTGTATCGCTGATCCTGCTGCTTTCTCGCCTGTTTCCTGGTGGTGCATGCTCTGGGGATAGCATGCCTCCTTCTTGCACCAGGAGCTCTGAAGAAATCTCCCGTGGGACGATGGAATCCTCCCCCTGCAACCGCAGGCAACAAAAGACTGCATCACTGGTCCTCTGGGTCCCCTCTCAGCACGACGAGCGTGGTCCCTGGAACTCAGCAACTCTGTCCAAGTGACTCCCACAGTCCAGTGACTCTTCAGTCCAAGTTTGGTGGAGGTAAGTCCTTGCCTCCCCACGCTAGACTGCATTGCTGGCTACCACGTGATTTGCAGCTGCTCCGGCTCCTGTGCACTCTTCCAGGATTTCCCATGTGCACAGCCAAGCCTGGGTCCCGACACTCTACCCTGCAGTGTACAACCTCCTGAGTTGTCCTCCGGCGTCGTGGGACTCCCTTTTGTGTCTTCGGGTGAGCCCCGGTTCACTCCTCTTCCAAGTGCCTGTTCCGGTACTTCTGCGGGTGCTGCCTGCTTCTGTGAGGGCTCCCTGACTTGCTGGGCGCCCCCTCTGTCTCCTCATCTAAGTGGCAACATCCTGGTCCCTCCTGGGCCGCAGCAGCATCCAAAAACCCTAACCGCGACCCGTGCAGCTAGCAAAGCTTGTTTGCGGTCTTTCTGCGTGGGAACACTTCTGCAAGCTTCTACACGACGTGGGACATCCATCCTCCAAAGGGGAAGTTTCCAGCCCTCTTCGTTCTTGCAGAATCCACAGCTTCTACCATCCGGTGGCAGCTTCTTTGCACCCTCAGCTGGCATTTCCTGGGCATCTGCCCACACTTGACTTTGTCGCGACTCTTGGACTTGGTCCCCTTGTTCCACAGGTACTCTCGTCCGGAAATCCACTTTGGTTGCATTGCTGGTGTTGGTCTTCCTTGCAGAATTCCCCTACCACAACTTCTTTGCTCTCTGGGGAATATAGGTGCACTTTACACCTACTTTTCTGGGTCTTGGGGTGGGCTATTTTTCTAACCCTCACTGTTTTCGTACAGCCCCAGTGACCCTCTACAAGCTCACATAGGTTTGGGGTCCATTCGTGGTTCGCATTCCACTTTTGGAGTATATGGTTTGTGTTGCCCCTATACCTATGTGCTCCTATTGCAATCTACTGTAATTCTACATTGCTTGCATTACTTCCTTTTGCTATTACTGCATATTTTTGGTATTGTGTACATATATCTTGTGTATATTTGGCATCCTCATACTGAGGGTACTCACTGAGATACTTTTGGCATATTGTCATAAAAATAAAGTACCTTTATTTTTAGTATATCTGTGTATTGTGTTTTCTTATGATATTGTGCATATGACACCAGTGGTATAGTAGGAGCTTTGCATGTCTCCTAGTTCAGCCTAAGCTGCTCTGCTATAGCTACTTTCTATCAGCCTAAGCTGCTAGAAACACCTCTTCTACACTAATAAGGGATAACTGGACCTGGTACAGAGTGTAAGTACCCCTTGGTACCCACTACAAGCCAGGCCAGCCTCCTACATTGGTTGTGCAGCGGTGGGATAAGTATTTGTAACTACTTACCACTTTGTCATTTTGTACTTTTCATAAGAGAATAATATACAAAACAAGTTCAGTGTATGTACACCTAACCAAAAAGTTTTGCTTTTCTTCTCTTACACTATCTGCTAAGTGATGAAAAGTACCTCTAAACTTTCAAAAAGTTTCTAAAAAGTTGATTTAATTTTTTTCTGTTTCCTTAAAAAGTCCTGAAACTTTTTCTCTCTTTTATCTGTCCCTAAACCTTTCTTCTATCATGCCTGATGTAGAAACTTCAACTAACTTGGTCAGCTCAGCTTATGACCACCTTAACTGGAAGGGTTTAAGGAGTCTCTGCATTGATAGAGGTTTAGGGGTGGGAAAGAATCCCTCTAGAGAATTATCTGTTAGACCTGACAGCCTTAGGGTAGTCACCCCTAACTTTTTGTCTGCCTCCCTCCACTTTTGGGATACTGTTTTTGCTGGTTTTTAGACTCTGCGCACTTTACCACTGCTAACCAGTGATAAAGTGCATATGCTCTCTCCCTTTAAACATGGTAACTTTGGATCATACCTGATTGAACTATTTAATCTACTTATAAGACCCTATTAATGTGCACTACAGGTGCCTAGGGCCTGTAGATTAAATGCTACTAGTGGATCTGCAGCACTGGTTGTGCCACCCACTCAAGTAGCCCCCTTACCCTTGTCTCAGGCTTGCCATTGCAAGACCTGTGTGTGCAGTTTCACTGCCACCCCGACTTGGCATGTAAAAGTACTTGCCAAGCCTAGAACTCCCCTTTTTCTACATATAAGTCACCCATAATGTGTGCCCTAGGTAACCCCTAGAGCAGGGTGCTGTGTAGGTAAAAGGCAGGACATGTACCTATGTAATTATATGTCCTGGTAGTGTAAAACTCCTAAATTCGTTTTTACACTACTGTGAGGCCTGCTCCCTTCATAGGCTACCATTGGGGCTGCCCTCATACACTGTTGAAGTGGCAGCTGCTGATCTGAAAGGAGCAGGAAGGTCATATTTAGTATGGCCAGAATGGTAATACAAAGTCCTGCTGACTGGTGAAGTCGGATTTAATATTACTATTCTAGAAATGCCACTTTTAGAAAGTGAGCATTTCTTTGCACTTACATCTTTCTGTGCCTTACAATCCACGTCTGGCTGGGCTTGGTTGACAGCTCCTTGTGCATTCACTCAGACACACCCCAAATACAGGGTACTCAGCCTCACTTGCATACATCTGCATTTTGAATAGGTCTTCCTGGGCTGGGAGGGTGGAGGGCCTGCTCTCACACAAAGGACTGCCACACCCCCTACTGGGACCCTGGCAGACAGGATTGAACTGGATGGGGACCTAGTGCACTTCTTAGCCACTCTTTGAAGTCTCCCCCACTTCAAAGGCACATTTGGGTATAAAAGAGGGCCACTGCCCTACCTCATCAGACACTTGCTGGAGAAGAAACCTGAACCAGAAACTACATCCTGCCAAGAAGAACTGCCTGGCTGCTCAAAGGACTCACCTGCCTGCTTTCTACAAAGGACTGCTGCCTTGCTGTTGTCCTGCTGCCTTGCTGAACTCTTGTCTGGCTGTGAAAGTGCTCTCCAAGGGCTTGGATAGAGCTTGCCTCCTGTTCCCTGAAGTCTCAGGACCAAAAAGACTTCTCTTTTTCACTTGGACGCTCCGTGCGCCGAAAATTTCGACGCACAGCTTGTTCCGTGGCGAGAAAAACGCTGCACACCGAAGCTGACCGACGCGACGCTCTGGGGACGATCGAAAATCCGACCCACGGCTTCGCAAGGGTAACGCCGCCCGACCTCTAGAGGAGAAATCGACGCGACGCCTGCCGTGAGATCGTAATTTCAACGCGCAGCCCCGCAGACCGACGTCTAGAGGAGAAATCGACGCGACGCCTGCCGTGAGATCGTAATTTTGACGCGCAGCCCCACAGACCGACGCGCAGCCGGAGAACAAGCAGGAAAATCCACGCACAGACCCGGGACATCTGGTAATCCCCGCGATCCACAGAAAGAGACTGTCCGCGCGCCAGAAAACGACGCATGACTTCCCCGCGTGGAAAATAACGACGCGAGTCCGTGTGTGCTGGGGAGAAATCGACGCACACACCCTTTTTCCACGCACCTCTTCCTTTGTGGCCCTCTGAGGAGATTTTTCCACTCCAAACCAGGTACTTGTGCTTAAAAGAGACTTTGTTTATCTTCTAAAGACTTAAGACACTTTATATCACTTTTCAGTGATATCTCTACAATTTCCCATTGCAACTTTATTCTTTTTGACCTACAATTATCCTGATAAATATTATATATATTTTTCTAAACACTGTGTGGTGTATTGTTGTGGTGCTATATGGTGGTATTGTATGATTTATTGCACAAATACTTTACACATTGCCTTCTAAGTTAAGCCTGACTGCTCATGCCAAGCTACCAGAGGGTGGGCACAGGATAATCTTGGATTGTGTGTGACTTACCCTGACTAGAGTGAGGGCTTTTGCTTGGACAGGGGGTAACCTGACTGCCAACCAAAAACCCCATTTCTAACATTATCTAACATGCTTATTGAGAATGATAAGGCCTTAGCTGGCACATCCATTGAGAAGTTAGGAGATGGTTCACACTCTGACTCAGGGGCACCCACAGTAAGAGTGTTAGAAGGTGACCTTCCCAACCTGCCCCTTAGTGGACCATCTAGCATAGCTGGTAGTAATGTGAGCTCACATCACAGTAGGGATATTATTCCTGCAGGCCAGGTTGCTAGAGTGCCAACTGTTAGGGAAAGGTCTCCCTCTGTTCATTCACACCATTCTTCTATGTCAAAACATTCCCAACCCACCCACCCTGAGTCCAGGCTGAAGCTTAAACAGCAACAGCTGGCTCTAGACAGGGAATCTCTAGACTTAGAAAAAGAAAGACAGATGTTGGGGTTAGGACCCCATGGTGGCAGCAGCAGTATTCCAGATAGTAATCCTGTGAAAGAGCATGATTCTAGGAATCTGCATAAGATAGTTCCCCCTTACAAGGAGGGGGATGACATTAACAAGTGGTTTGCTGCACTTGAGAGGGCCTGTGTTGTTCTTATGATATTGTGCATATGACACCAGTGGTATAGTAGGAGCTTTGCATGTCTCCTAGTTCAGCCTAAGCTGCTCTGCTATGGCTACCTTCTATCAACCTAAGCTGCTAGAAACACCTCTTCTACACTAATAAGGGATAACTGGACCTGGTACAGAGTGTAAGTACCCCTTGGTACCCACTACAAGCCAGGCCAGCCTCCTACAGCATCTTCTTGGAGGTAAGCTCTGTGAGGGGGCAACTATTGTGCCATAAACCTTCACAAACCTCCTGCAGTAATCAGGTAAGCCAAGGAATGCCCTGACGTGTGTCTGGGTAATGGGGGCTTCCCAAGCCAGAATAGTCTGGATTTTCGGTTGTTGAGGTTGTACTTGGCCTCCAGCAACCAGGTGGCCCAAGTACACAACTTTACCCTGCCCTATCTGGCACGTACTGGTCTTGGAAGTGAGGCCTGCGTCTGCAGAGCCTCAAGGACCTTACCCAGGTGGATCAGGTGATCCTGCCAGGTGGAACTATAGACAGCTATGTGACCTATATAAGATGCACTAAAAGTTTCCAGTCCAGCAAGGACTTGGTTCACCAACCTTTGGAAGGTGCATTCTTTAGTCAAAAGGGCATAACAGTGAACTGATAATGCCCACTAGGAGTAGAAAATTCTGACCTCTCTTTTGCCCATGGGATCATACCACTCTGCCAGTACTCTGATGTGAAATCAAAAGTTCCCAGATACTTGGCTTACCCTAATCTGTCAATGAGCTCATCAGCTCTTGGGATTGGGTGTGCATCTGTCTTTGTCACTAAGTTGAGACCCCTGTAGTCCACACAAAACCTAATTTCTTTCTTGTCACCCTTGGAGTGAGGTTTGCGGACTAACACAACTGGGATAGCCCAGTGGATCTCTGAGGGTTCAATGACATCCAATCCATCATTTTCTTGACTTTAGATTCTATGCTTACTCTGTCATGGTCAGACTGTCTGTAAATTTTGTTCTTGACATGCAGGCTGTCACCAGTGACCACATCATGGGTACACCAGTTTGTCTTCCCAGGGGTCAGAGAGAATAGCCCAGCATACTGGTTGAGGACTTGCCTACAATCAGCATTCTGTTGGTCTGAGAGGGTGTATGACAAGACCACTCCAACTACAGAACCGTCTTGTGGTTTGCTGGAGAGGAGATCAGTAAGAGGCTCACTCTCATCCTCCTGTCCATCATCTGTAACCATGAGCATGGTCACATCAGCTCTGTCATGAAAAGGTTTTAGGTGGTTGACATGCATGATTCTTTTTGGGTTCTTGCAACTGCCTAGGTCCACTAGATAAGTGCCCTCCCCTTTTCTCTCAAAAATGGGATAGGGCCCAGACCATTTGTCTTGGAGTGCCCTTGGAGCAACAGGCTCCAACACCCAAACTTTCTGCCCTGGTTGGAACTCCACCATAGCAGCTTTTTGGTCATACCAAAGCTTTGGAAGCTCTTGGCTGGCCTGAAGATTTTTGCTGGCTTTCTCCATGTACTCAGCCATCCTAGAACATAAGCCAAGCACATAGTACACAATGTCCTATTTGGCTTCTTTGACAGGTCTCTCCCAGCCTTCCCATACACGACTTAGTGGTCCCCTAAAAGGGTGCCCAAACAAAAGCTCAAATTGAGAGAAACCTACTCCCTTTTGTGGCACTTCCCTGTAGGCAAACACCAGGCAAGGAAGTTGGACATCCCACCTCCTTCTGAATTTTTCAGGGAGTCCTCCAATCATGTCTTTTATGTGATTGTTGAACCTTTCCACTATCCCATTGGTTTGTGGATGGTATGGGGTATTGAATTTATAAGTCATTTCACATTCCTGCCAAATGTGTTTCAAGCATGCAGATATGAAGTTTGACTCCCTGTCTGATACTACCTCCTTAGGGAACCTCACCCTGGTAAAGATATCCATGAGGGATTTTGCAACTGCAGGTGCAGTTAGTGTCCTAAGGGGAATAGCCTCAGGATACCTAGTGGCATGGCCCCCTACCACTAAGATATATCTATGTCCTGATGCTGTTTGAGGGTTAAGAGGGCCAACAATGTCAACCCCTGCCCTTTCAAAGGGCACCCCAACCACAGGTAGTGACATTAAGGGGACCTTTAAGTGCCCACCTGCCTTGCCACTGGCTTGGCAGGAGGGACAGGTCTGACAAAAGTCCTTCACTTTTTGAGACATGTTTGGCCAGTAGAAGTGATTAACCAACCGACTCCAAGTTTTATTTTGATCCAGAAGCCCTGCTGGGGGAATGTCATGGGCTAAAGTGAGAATAAAGTCCCTGAACGTCTGTTGCACTACCACCCTCCTGGTTGCACCAGGCTTGAGGTCTCTGGCCTCAGTGAACAGGAGCCCCTCCTCCAAGTAGAGCTTGCTGTCTCAGGCCTTCAAGAGTTGGACACTCTCTTTGTACCTGGCACAGATCTTCCCTAGAGGGCCCCCCTGGGCCCAAGAGCTCTGGGTGATAAGGCCCAAGCTCTTCAGGTTAATTTCCCTGTAAGGTGGGTGACTCCTCCTCCTGGGAAGAGGGGTCCTAACTTGGGATCTGCTTTGAAGCTGGTCCCCCAGTCTTCCTGCTTTCTCTCTTGGGAGGCTGGTCCACCATTTCAGGATCCAGCTTTCCTTTTTCTCTCTGAAGTCTGCTCTGTGCCCTAGTCTTGACACAAGCCCACTCAGGGATCCCAAGCATTGCTGCATGGGTTTTTATCTCTACCTCAGCCCAGGGGGAATGCTATAGGTCATTACCAAGTAGTCAATATACATGGATGGATGAGGACACAACCACTTCTTTCTGCTCTGCTACTCCTCCCCATTCAAGGTTTACCAATGTCATGGGGTGGAACTTGGTCTCGTTGTCAGCATTGATGACAGAATAAAACCTCCCTACCAGGAACTGAGTTGAAGGGATCAGGTGCTGAGATACCATAGTGATACTAGCCCCCAATCCCCTCAGAGCTTCTATATTTCCCCATTGATCAGAGGGTGCTGCCTGTATTTGTGCATATTATTAGGCTAGGCAGCACAGGATAAATCCACCCCTCCCTCAGTGACTAATGTTGCCTCTGTGGAGACACTGACATGGTCAGGTCACACCTCTGACCCCATTTGGATATTGGCAACAGCATTTACTGCAGGTTGACTAGAGACTTTCTTTTTGTTTTTACAGCCAGAGTCTCCAGTTTGATGCCCTTTGGTTTTGCAATCTTGGCACCAATCCTTGCTGGGGTCAAACTGTCTCCCTTTGTGCCCTCCCCTGGACCATTAATAGTCTCTGGGTTCACCCTCCCGTGCAGATTTTTGGGGGCCTTCAGAAGACTCTTTGTTGTTTTTACCCTGGCTCCCATCTTTCCCTTAGGGGGGCGTTTTGGCCTCTTTCTTTTGGTCTCCCCCACCAGCTGTAGTTTTGACCAAGTGATCTGCCTCCCCCCAATTCTTGAGGGTAAAGTGGACCCAGGTTTACCAGATGTTGATGTAGCCTATAATTGGAACAATTACCCAACAGATGCTCCTTCACAAACAAATTGTACAGCCCATCATAATCTTGTACCTTGTTCCCAGCTAACCAACCACGCAGCATTTTTAGTGAATAGTCCACAAAGTCAACCCAGGTCTGGCTAAGGGGTTTTCAAACCTCCCTGAACTTTATTCTGTACTCTTCAGTTGTAAATCCAAATCCCTCAATTAGGGTACCCTTCATGAAGTCATAGCATTTAGAATCTGCCTCATTCAGTGTCAGGAGTCTATCCCTGTACTTTCCTGAGAATAACTCCCACACCAATGTTTCTTTTCGATTTCCCACCCAATACAGGCTCTTTCAAAGGCAGAAAACCATTTCACTATATCATCCCCTCCAGTGAAGGGAAGGACAACTCCTTTTGGAAGATTAATGTTGAAAGCTTTTTCCTTCAATACTTGTATGCTGCCACCAGAGATGGGTGCCAAGCCCAACTCTTTTCTTTGTTTTTCTATCCCCAAAAGCTGACTCTCTAAAGCCAATCTCTTGTTCAGCCTGACAATGTCCAGGTCTGTTTCTGTGGGTGCTCTAGAGCTGCTGTGGGAAGAGGAGCTACCCTCATCCCCATTCCCCACAGGATCTTCATCTCCTCAGATGCATCATCATTATTTTCTGCTGGGGGATGATCTCTTCCACGCAGGGCCACCAGAAAGCTGAGTTTCTCCATTTTGGGTTTTTTACCAGTATGAATTTTGTACAGCTTGCAGAGGTTCCTTAATTGGTAATAAGAATATGCCTCATAAGGTTCCAGGTTGAGCTCCTGGTTTCTGGACTCTGTTTCTGACATTTTCATCTTACTAAAGTTGGAACCTTTCTGGAATTTAGACTTTCCCTTTTTGGATAACCAACTAAAGCAAGGACTTTTAAAACTTTCTCTAGAGTTGGTGGGACCTAACCAGGGTCCTAACAATTTTTGTTAAAATTTGCAACAGAAATGTTAGTCAATTAGAAAATCAAAAAGTAATTATTTAAAGACAATTTACAAGAGTTAATCATGTGTTCACACAATTGAAAAAGTGGTATCAGCAAATGCGAAGTCTTTATCCCACTGCTGATGCACCAAATGTAGGTTGCTGGCCCTCTATGTAGTGTGCAAAGCTAGGTACACTGTGCAGGGGGTTCAGGCAACCACACGATGATTTCCAGAGGTAAAAGTTAGACCACCTAATGCTCCAATTTTTAAGGTAGCTGGTTGAGAAGTTAGGCTAATCCCGGAGATGTGCTAAGCATTTCTTGTACTCACAAATCAATCATGCACCACAAACACTCACTGAATAACTCGAGATCAGAATTTATAAAAATACTTCACGCTTTTATATAATTTTTAAGACCAAGATCTTTAATATACGTTAAGTGCTTTTTGAGATATGACTTTTCAAAGTTTCAATAAAGTTAGTCTTTCTTTGCATGATTGTGCACCGTAGTAACCAATAGGCAGTCTCTTTTAAAAATGTATTAAAAATCGTAGAGTTGTGTTACCAGTCTCTTCTTTTGCAGGATGGTCGAAGTAATCAGGGGGCACACTTTTCCAGCTGGAGAGCATTGGGCAGCTCCCGATTCCAGCGGGAGCTTGGCTGGAAGGTCTCTTGGGACAGGCACAGGGCCTCTTTGAGGGGCCACCTTGAAAAGGAGCTGGTTTGCAGATTGAAAGATGGTACCTTGGGGTCCCCATGGGCTGTTGAGGTCACATGGGGTTAGGGACTCGAGGCACACAGCAGATTCCGTGATGCAGGGCTCATAGCGGCCGGATGCAGGGCGAGTTGGAGGTCTTGGATGCTGTGCGCAATGGAGCCCCTTGGAGCTGGAGGCAAGGGTCCTTCCAGGGGCCTTGCAGGACGATGAGGGCACTCTGGTGGGAGGTCGAGGGTGTCACTGAAATCCCTCAAATGGGGCTTCCTCCTGGTCCAGCTGCAGCTCTGGGTGAGCTGTTTTTAGGGGTGCCTGACATGTACTGACCAGTACCTGGGGTATTGGCACAACTCGGCCACAGGAGGGTGCTGTGCCACCAATGCTGGCACACTTGCAGGTCTTATCCAGGCTGTTGTTGGTGTGTCATTGGGTCCAGCTGCAACTTCCGGTTGCGGAGATATCGTCCAGCCAATGAAGTGACCCTCACTGTTTTTTTGGGTCCTTGCAGGTTTTTTTAGTTTCTTGAGTGGTGCCTCCACTCAGGAGGGAGATTTAGGCTATTTGCAAAGCCTGGTGGTCCTCTGGGTCTCTTGATCTCAGTCCAGTGGTCAGTTGCTCCGCAGTGGCGATTGTTGGGGCTCTAGTGCAGCAATCAGAAGTCTTGGAGCCTCTTCTGGTGCACAAGGTCCTCTGTTCTCAAGATGTCAGGTTCCTTGTTGCTGTCTTCTTTTCTTCCTGATGAATCTGCTTTCTTGGTATAGGGGAGCCCACTAAATACTGAATTTAGTGGCGCTTTAGGGGGAACCTGTTAGTGTCCAATGGGGCACTTACCCTGGGGTGGCTACACCCCCTACAGTGACCATTTCCTGTGGGAAGAGTCACTTCCCTAAACCTCATTGGATATTTTACTGCCATCCAACATGGAGGAAAATGAAATGGGGAGTCCACTTCGCCTGCAAGCCCTTAGGGGTGGTGCATGCTCAGTGAGACCCCTCCTCCTCCTCTTTGTGTGGTGTCCCGCCTTTGCTCCCACCAAAAGTGGGGGTTGACAAAGAGGGAAGCCATCTGCTGCTAGCAGCAGGCTGTGGCTCGAGTTTCAAGAGCAGTAGCCCTTTGAAGCTCACTGCCAGGAGAGTGCACATTTCTGAGGGAGGGGGTGTTAGCTCCTCCAGCCAGGAAGGGCATTGTTTTAGAAACCAGATAGCCAGGGCTCTCCCCAAGGTCTGTATACTGGCTGTCTGGAAGTGGCATGCTGGATAGAACCAGTCAGCAACTATGCCAGTAAGGTTAGCTTTTTGCAGGGGGCACCTCTAAGGTGTCCCCTGGTTACAGTTAGGGTCAAGTCCAATACTGGTACTAGTTGGAATTTAGCATTTGATACCAAACAACCCAGGGTGTAGAGTGTAACTGGGGGACTCGTGTTTGACCTGTGGCCAGTACATATACTTAAAATGGCTGCTCTGTTCACTCACTGTGTCCCAGGTTTGGCAAGGACACACTGGGGGCATATTGCTCATGCAAATATGCCCTCACTTTATAGTATGGTGCACCATGCCTTAGGTCTGGAAGGCCTGCTAGAGGGGTGACTCACCCATAACATATGCAGTGTAAGGTGGGCAGGGCACACGGGGAGTATGCCATGTCGAGTTTACCTTGTTAGGTTTGCCCCAGTACACTCAGCATGCAATGGCAGTGCAGGGTGTATCTGGCTACAGGGCCCTAGAGGGTGGCACAATCAGTGCTGCTGCCCTCAGGGGCCTACTCTTAATATCCCATGCCCTGGATACTGGGGTGCCCATTTACTAGGGACTTGCATTGATATGTAAGAGTGTATCCAAGTGTGCCAAGCATCACAATACATTTAGGGAAAAAGCTCTGACCCAGGCACTACAACTCCTAGGACGCATCAACATCAGGCAAAAAATGGGGGCTAACCATGCAAAAACAGACCTCCTCTCACATTGGTTTTTAAATTGTCAGTTTGAAAATGCCACTTTTAGAAAGTTGTCATTTTCTTGCTTAAACCATTCTGTGACTCTGCCTTCTTGTGTATTCCCTGTCTGGTTCATACTGACAGTTGGGCTATTTTTGAATGTCTACTAGATAGTGACACAAAAGGAGCTGGGGTGTAGCCTGCTTACCCTGATGGGTCACTGAGCTAGAGTGGAGGGAGGAGCTAACACTTACACCTGAATGGGCTGTGCCTGCCATCATACAATGCAGCCTCTACCCCCTGGTGTGTGTCTGTGGCCAGGCCTGGGCAAGGTAGGATCTTGTGAACAACAGAAACTTTCCTTTGAAGTTTGCCTACTTCAAAGGCAGAAAGGGTTATAAGTAGTGGACCCAAAACACCAGATTGTCAGATCACTTCTGAAACCAACAGGAGCCTCTGCCAAGGAGAAGAGCTGAGGAGCTGGAGAAGGAGTACTGCCTCATTGCCTGTGACATGCTTTGCTGGATTGGTCTGCAGTTGCTGCTCCTAACTAAAAGAGGACAAAGACTAGACTTTGTGGTATATCACTGCTTGTGAAATGTCTCCAAGGGTTTGGACTGAGCTTGCCGCCTGTTTTGAAGTCTCAGGGCCATCAAAGACTTTCTCTGCTAGCACCCGCTGAAACTCCTACCATGCCAAGTGGTGCCCTATCCAGTCCCTGAGCCCCCGAAAGGTGAGGCTAGTGGAACCAGGGTAGAAATCCACACACAGGAGCCAAGAGGGGAAAATTTTGACACAGCTGTAAAAATGACACACCACCTGCATTGCGGCTGAGAAACCCATGCATCACCTGCATCACGGCTGGGAAATCAACGCAACACCCACTTACGGCTCCTGAAATTGACACAAGCCCTACGCAGCACGGTTCCTCATCACCATGCGGCCTGATTTCATACGCATTGTAGCTGGGTGTTAAAATCAATGTGAACCTGCCCGACCCGAGGTGCCCATCCAGAAATCGACGCATCGCTCTCTTGCAGGAGAGAAAAACTACACCTTGCCTCCCCGACTGAAGAAGAAATGACGTACGGTCTCACTTGAGAGTAAGGAATTGATGCTTCGCTGGTTTTTCAGACGCATGCTTGCCTGTGCAGCTTTATTTCGCTGCCTATGAAATAAAGAGATAAAAAAAATACAGAAACCATACGGAAAACATGGAGCCTCGTATGTTTTCAGTAGTTGACCGGTGACCTTGAGGTGGGGTAAACAATGGAAAAGGAATGATAAAGGCATGCCTTTCACTAATTAAATCAAGCTAATTTTAAAAGGCAAACCCACAAACCAACTAAACTCATGGGCTTGACATGGGCGTAGTTAAAAGCCTACAGAGAGATTACACCAGGGACGGAGCGCTTTGCGCTCGACCCTAATTACACCATAGATAACTTTGCATTTCGTAAGCCTTCACTGTATGTTTGCCACATATGATCAAAAGTGTGTTCCGTGAAAGTGGCAAAACTTTAATTGTCAGTCAGGTCTAAGTGTGGAGTCTGTACTGTGGTAGTTGCATGTAGGGACTGTGTACAGTGAGTCAATGTTGCAGAGTGTAAATGTGTTTGTCCAGTCAGACCAAGGGAGTTTGCCCTGCAGAAGGCCACAATGGTGTGTTGTGTTTCACTGTGGCTCACATCACAGTACATGTTGCTTGAGACTTGGCTGCCTGATTTCAGTTGGCTTGCTTAGTCATTGTAGGCTAGGAGCAAAGTAGTGGGTTAGTCTGCAGAGGACTCCAAAAGTGTGTAGTCATGTCCCTATTCTCATCAACATATGCGTTTTACACTTGTGGTGTGTTGACAAGTTGGAAATGTTGTTCTTGGTGTTTCTGCCATGTACGTGACACAGCCATTTAGGAAAAATTGTGTTTGTAATCTTTTGATTTGTCTCTTGGTCCATACAGGTTTCTATTCTTGAGACTCTAATCAGGAAGCCATCCTATTAGAGCCTGGAAGTCTTAGGTCCAAGCAGAAGTGCAGGTCTCAATCAACAGGGCAGTCCTCTGAGAGTACAAAGCAGTCCTGTTGGAGTAGCAGGGCAGTCCTCTGAAGCACACAGCAGGCCACAGGCAGAAGGGCAGTCATTTGAGAGTCCTTCCACATATCCACAAGTAAACTGAAGAGTTGGTCTGAGGGTCCTATTTTATACCTGATGCCCACTTTGAAATAGGAGAAGCTTCTGGAGTTTTCCCCTCAACAGAAGTTTCTGGAGTTTCTTGCCTCCCTGTCCTGATTCCAGGATGACTGGAGTTACAGTAGCCTAGTGTGAAGTTCTTTGTGTGTGTTGAGGCAGCGTTTTTGAAGTCTAAATGGAGCTGTTTTCAGCTCCCCCCATGCTGCCAGAGTGTACCATCCTGCCACCACCCAGTCTTCATATTGTGTGGCTGTCTAGGAGGACTCACACATAGTCATATGTCGCTGGAACAGGCTGCAGGCACCAAATGATCAGGACAAGAAAATGGCAACTTTCAAAAGGTGGCATTTTAAGAATTTCAACATAAAATCTTAATTTACCATTAAATAGGATTTTAAAATAAATTCTTTAGACACCAAACATGTGATATATCCCCGTTTCCACTCAAATGTTATCACTTCCTAAATGTAATAAGGTAACCCAATGTTATTTCATAGTAGAGGTAGAACTCATAGCAGTGAAAAAACACATTTAGGAAGTTTTTTACTACAGGGACCTGTAAAACCTAAAAGTACATGTCCAATTTTTTAACTACAATAGACCCTACCCTATCGGCTGTTTAGGGCCTGCCATGATGTGACATAAGTTTTAAAAATGGAGTTTCAGACTGGCAAAGGGGTTATTTTGCCAGGTTGAAGAGGTGGTTTAAAACTGCACACAGACTGCAAATAGTGGGCCTGGGGCATGGTTAAAAACCTACATAAGTGGGTGGCAGAATAAGTGCTGCAGGCCTACTAGTAGCATTTAATTTATAGGCCCTGGGTATGTGGTGCACAACCTTACTAGGGACTTATAAGTAAATTAAATAGGCCAATAAGCTATAATAAACAAAATAGGCCAATCAAGTGTAACCCAATTTTTCTAGGTTTAGAGGAGTGAGCACAAGCATGTTAGAACTTGTTAGCAGTGGGAAAGTGAATAGCGTCCTAAGGCCAAAAATAAATAAATTCAGCAAAACAGGAGGGGTGAAGGCGAAACTTTGGGGGAAGACCAACCCAGTGCTGAGGGGTCTAACCATTCTATTTTTTTTTATTTTAACCTATTATTTTTTAACTCTTGCTGTAAGTGAGTCTTCCCTAACGGAGCCTCAGTGACTGACAACTTCTATTAAAGTCGATTTGAAATGTTGTGTTTAGTGCTTAACTTTTAAAATAAGGTCTGCATGGGTTACACCTGAACACTTTATGTTGGAAAGTGCCACTTTTGGCATGGTTAGTCCCCCCACATTTTGCCTGATACTGATGCTGACTTGACTGGGAGTGTGCTGGTATCCTGCTAACCAGCTCCCAGCACCAGTGGGAACCAGTGTTCCCAAAACATGTACCATTGTTCCCACAATTGTCACACCCCAGGCTCACAGCTAAGTCCCTTCTAAAAGGTACCCATGGCATCAGAGACCCGGTAACCAGGGAAGGTCCCCAAGGGCTGCAGCATATATTATGCCACCCTTAGGGACCCCTCACCAAGCACATGTGCACTGCGATTGCAGCTTGTGTATGCGGGTGGGGAGAAAAAGACAAGATCGACGTGGCACTCGTCTCAGGGTGCCATGCACACAAAGAACTGCCTGTGGCATAGGTAAGTCATCCCTCTAGCATGCCTCACATCCCTAAGGAAGGGTGCACAACACCACAGGTGAGGGCATAGCTGCATGAGCAATTTGTCCCTACAGTGTCTAAGTCCATTTGTAGACATTGTAAGTGCAGTGTGGCCATATATAGTACATGGGCTGGGAGTTTGTCATTAGAATGCTACAGCTCCATGATGGCTTCACTGAAGTCTGGGAAGTTTGGTATCAAATGTTTCAGCACAATAAACCCACACTGATGCCAGGGTTGGATTTATTGAAAAATGCGCTGAGAGGGCATTTTAGAGATGCCCCGTGTATTTTAGCCAAACATCTGGTGAAGAACTGACCGGTCTGTGCCAGCCTGCCACTTCCAGACAAGTTTCTGGCCACATGGGGTGAGAGCCTTTTTGCTCTCTGTGGCCAGAAACAAAGCCTGCACTGGTTGGGGTTGCTTCACACCAACCCCCCCCAGGAACTGTAACAGCTGGCGGTGAGCTTCAAAGGCTCAGGCCTCTTGTTACAGTGCCCCAGGGCACACTTGCTAGTGGAGATGCCCACCCCCTGGACAAAGCCCCACACTTGGTGGCAAGTCTGGTGGGAAAATTAGGAAAAAGAAGCAGGAGTGACCCCTTCAGATAGGACCACCCCTAAGGTGTCCAAAGCTGATGTTACCCCTTCCCTACAGAATCCTCCATCTTGGTTTGGAGGACAGGGACCAATAGGGTTAGGTCTGTGCCCCCCCCCAAAGGGAGTGGGCACCGGAAGGGGGTTGTCACCCTCAGGGACAGAAGCCATATGCTACTGCCCACTGACCTCTGTATCTCCACTAAATCCAGGATTTATGGGCTCCCCTGAAACTAGCTCATCAGATTCCTGGCAACCTCAAGAAGACAACAAGATCATTCGCCTGTCTAGCAGCCAGGACATGGAACACACTACCTCTCAAACTCAGGGAGACCGCATCATTGAAGCAGTTCAGGAAGGACCTTGTTCGATTGAGCAGCACGCCCACAAACAGTGCCTTAATACCCTACAGGTGATTAGCCACGATTTAGAAATCACTGATTGATTGATTGATTGATTGATTGAACAAGAAGAAAGAAGGATATCTAAGCTGACCAGCAGCAGAGAAGACCGAAGACATCACCTGCTTTGGCCCCAGCCCTACCTATTTGTCTCCAGCTTCTGAAGCCCCTGCTACAAGGTGATGCATCCAGCAGGACCAGCACCTCCTAAAAGCCCCAAGAGGACTGCCTGAACCCCAGAGGACCAATCTCTTCCATTGAGAGAGGCCCTGTCCAGAAGGAAACTCCAGCAAAGGACTCCAGAACTGCCCCAGATCCGTGATTCCTGCCCACTCTGCATCCGACACCCTCGGCCCATGTCCAGGTGGCCCACCAGTCCAGAGCAGGTCCCCAGGGGATTCCAACCTACTGTTCACCTGGGTAGACCCCTCCTGGTCACCACAATGACACCTACAGCCTGAATCCAGAGGACCCCCCTGACCGCGAGATAACCGGACAAAGATCCCTGACACCTAAAGGTACCTCTGTACCCGCAGCCCCCTGGCCTTGGGGAATCTGACCACAGATCCAGCAACACTCAGCAGGTGGCTCTCCACCTTTGTCCAGCCTGTGGTTTTCTGGACCTGACCCCATGGACCTAGCTTGCAGCATCATTGTGACGCCCGGGGTCCCCACTATTGAAAAACATTGGGAGCCCGACGCTAAGTTTGCATCCTGCACTCGGCCGATCTTGTGCCGCTGATGGTGTACGTTTGATGCTGACCTGTGTTCCCCAAACCGGTGCTCTCCTAAACCCCCCCAGGTCTGCCCTCTGAAGAAGCTGGTACTTACCTGCAAGCAGAAGCCTCAAGTCTCCATAGAAACCCATTTTAAAATATTGCAACAACTTTGACCCCTGCACCCAGCCGGCCCCGTGTTCCTGGTGGTGTGGAGATCATAACCCCTGGAGACTTGAACTGCAAGTCTTGTACTTACCTTGAAACTGTACCAAATTTTATTTCTCTCTTAGAACTGTCAACCTTTGAAATAGATTATTGATATTTGTTTGAAAACCGTAGAACTTGCCAAATTGAAACAAAGTGGTGTTGATACATATGCTTGTTACTTACTTGCAAATGTACTTACCTGCAAACTGAATCTTGTGGTTCTAGAAATAAAGTAACAAAGTATGTTTTTGCTATTTAAAAACCACTGGCCTGGAGTTAGTCTTTGCGTGTGTGTGTACAACAAATGCTTTGCACTACCCTCTGCTAAGCCTAACTGCTCGACCACACTTCCACAAAAGAGAGCATTAGTATTATCTACTTTATCCTCTGTTAAACCTCTGGGAATCCCCGGACTCTGTGCAAACTATGGCCCAGATTTATGTTAAAGTGGCTCAGAGTGGTGCTGCACCAAAATTAGCAGCGCTGCGCTGTGCCACTTTAGAAACGCAGTGGTGTGTCTTATTTAGAGGAATACGGCGATCCCCTGTGTTTTCCTCTTTGCTGGTGCTGTATTTAAGCTGCCTAACGACAATGCAGGCATTCTTGAACGATAGTGGAAGAGTGTCTACATTGAGGGGATAGAATGTGTCCATTCCTGCACAGAAACAATCGTCCATGGTATTTTGCTTTTTCTATGTGTGCAGAACGCAGCACACATAGTGAAAGAAAAAAAACGAGGAGGAATAAAAATATTCCTCCTTGTTTTGCCAAACGCCACCCCTGTGGTGGTGTTAGTTTTTGGCGCTGCCTCAGGTTTGCGACAACTCGTAAATCTGAGGCAGCGTCAAAAGCAATGGGTGTTGGGGTCGAACGCCCACAGCAACACCCGTTGCACGCTCCTCTGATGCAGAAAACTAAGTCGGAGGGGTCCATATTTACTAGGACGCATAACGCCACAAAAAAGTGGTGTTACACCTCCTTGTAAATATGGAGCAGTGCTTAGTGCCACCGGAGCGTCACAGAAAGTGATGCTCGGGTGACGCTAGGGGCTCTTAAATATGCCCCTACATCTCATTTTGATAAAGTATATACAGAGCCAGCGTCCTACACTTTAGCACACATGTATGCACCTTTGGCCAGGCGGTGCATGGAAAACTGTTGTCTGACTCTGCCTAGTATTTGTGCAGAAATAGCAGTGCTGCAGATGTGCTCCAATGTAACTAGGTTATGGCCTATTAAGAGCTAATAATTCATGTGTGGATAGGGTATGCCTGAAACATAACTTTTGATTAGCACGAGGTAGAAAAGTAATTTCTGCGTCATTTACTAACCAAGTCTGGATGGTATGCCAGAGTCTGTTTTGACGTTTGTGTGTTTGTTGAGGCACTTGTAAAATGGTGTTTATTTGCTATTGGAAGAAGAAATCCATCTTAGGAATGAGAGTCCTCATGGCCAAGGCAGTGGAAGTGGGTGAAGACTTCATTAATGAAGTACCTGCATCTCACTGCAAGCACTGTCAGGGTGTTTCCATCCATGTGGGACAAAGAGACGGGAGATAGATCTTTGGCTTCTGCTACACACTTGGGTTTGCTTGAAGTTTGGAGGGATGAAAGCTTGGAGGAATCTGCCCCAATGCTTCTAGGCCGCCATTTTGATTCTTTCCAGAATGCTATGCAGTGGAGGGTAGGTGTGCTAGGGAGTGTGAAGGAAAAGTGTTCCCATCCACTTCTGTGGACTTGCTCTAGTCGTGGGTGCCCTAGAAGAAGGTACCTCGGGCTCATGGGCCCATCAGCCCATATTTATACTTTTTTAGTGCCGCATTTGTGTAATTCTTTTACGCAAAAGCGGCATAAACTTACAAAATATAATTGTATTTTGTACGTTTGCACCACTTTTCTGTAAAAAAATGATGCAAATGCGGCACAATAAAAGTATAAATATGGGCCCAAGTATCATGCAGGCAAGGAGAGTGTTCTGCTTTGAGAACCATAGGATGCTACTGGAGAAAGAGCACAGGTCAGGGGAAGACCAAGGGCTGGACAGGATGGGGCCCAGAGTTTTACAAACAGCTTCTGTTGACAAGAGGAAACAGCATTGTACTGGGCTGTAAAAAGTATCAAGGATGAAACCATCAATAACTTGGGCCCCGATTCACAAACTGCATTTTATTGTACAGAAAACAGCATCACACTAGTACTCGCAATGGACTATGAAATGCTATTGACAAACCTGGGGTCTGAGACCTCTGCCTCTCCCATCTTTTCAGTGCAGAGATCTAGGCCAAGGTGGTGGAGGTTTCCTTGCAAGAGGGGATACGTTGTTGCAGAATGTAGGAGAAACGTGGGAGTGGCTGGAAAATGGGGACTACTTAATACTAAATAGAAGGGGTTTAGGAAACCACATGGATGGGCTTTCTGAGGAACTTGCTCCTACTAACACAAGTGTAAGACCATCTCAAACTACATTTCTAAAGTTACTACAGCCCTAATGTGGTCAAAACAGGCTTACGTGTGCTTCGGCCCGGCCTTGGAGTAGGTGACCCACCACAAACGGTCACTCGCAGGCACTTTCTGTTCAGTAGACCTTGTTTGTTTCTACGTGTAAGTGCCTGGTATTAGCTAATAATGATAGGATGAGTAGCAGCCTAAACTGCTAATCTGTTTGTTTTGCAGAGCCAAGATTTTATTGCGTTTGAAACGTGCTCGTAAGGTACACTAAATGGTGCTTTGATATACTTTACGTTAGGGAAAATCCATAGGTGGTACTAGGGCAATGCTTAATTTGTGCTTGTTGTTTCCGGTGCTGAGCACCGGCCCTTATTTTCGAGGGCCGGCGTTTATTCTTCTACCTCAAGCATTTCCTGAGAGCAAAAGACGCACATGGGAAAGACGAAGGAGGAGAAAAATGAAAAAGCATCACAATGGGAGAAAGTAGAAGGCTGCAGGAGTGAGCTGAAGGGGTAGGGAGTGGCTTTAAAGGTTCTGAAGAGGGCCGCGATGGCTTCAGGATTACGCTGCTTCAGTATTCCGTGCTCGCACTCTTAATTGCAGCAGGTGCATGTTTCAGAGGAGAGCTCTGAGCACCCGCACGTTTTTATTTACAAATTAAGCACTGTACTAGGGTGTTCCAATGCTATCACCAATGTTATTTAAGCAAAGGCAGATCTACTAATATTTTTGGACCTGGATTTGCATCTTAAAATCAAACAACACCTCAATGGTGCCAATGCACTACTATTGTGGTAAAAAGTTACACCAACATATCAAAAGAAACAATTCTCTGATGTTCTCTGTGAAATGATACAGTTCATCCACATGAAACACTGGGGGTGATTCTCACCCTGGCGGGCGGCGGAGGCCGCCCGCCAGAGTGCCCCCCTCCAAAATACCGCTCCGCGGTCGAAAGCTCTTCTACTGCAACCTTGTATCGCTGATCCTGCCGCCTTCTCGACTGTTTCCTGGTGGTGCATGCTCTGGAGGTAGCCTGCCTCCTCTCTGCACTAGGAGCTCTGAAGAAATCTCCAGTGGGTCGACAGAATCTTCCCCCTGCAACCGCAGGCAACAAAAGACTGCATCACCGGTCCTCTGGGTCCCCTCTCAACACAATGAGCGTGGTCCCTGGAACTCAGCAACTCTGTCCAAGTGACTCCCACAGTCCAGTGACTCTTCAGTCCAAGTTTGGTGGAGGTAAGTCCTTGCCTCCCCACGCTAGACTGCATTGCTGGGTACAACGTGATTTGCAGCTGCTCCGGCTCCTGTGCACTCTTCCAGGATTTCCTTCATGCACAGCCAAGCCTGGATTCCCGACACTCTAACCTGCAGTGCACAACCTCCTGAGTTGTCCTCCGGCATCGTGGGACTTCCTTTTGTGTCTTCGGGTGAGCTCCGGTTCACTCCTCTTTGTAGTGCATGTTCCGTCACTTCTGCGGGTGCTGCCTGTTTCTGTGAGGGCTCACTGACTTCCTGGGCGCTCCCTCTGTCTCCTCATCCAA
The DNA here is from genome assembly GCF_031143425.1 of Pleurodeles waltl. Classification (NCBI taxonomy): domain Eukaryota; kingdom Metazoa; phylum Chordata; class Amphibia; order Caudata; family Salamandridae; genus Pleurodeles; species Pleurodeles waltl. Next base: position 8,777,544 of record NC_090447.1, on the reverse strand, counting down.
GTGGCGACATCCTGGTCCCTCCTGGGCCACAGCAGCATCCAAAAACCCTAACTGCGACCCTTGCAGCTAGCAAGGCTTATTTGCGGTCTTTCTGCGTGTGAATACCTCTGCAAGCTTCTACACGACGTGGGACATCCATCCTCCAAAGGGGAAGTTTCTAGCCCTCTTCGTTCTTGCAGAATCCACAGCTTCTACCAACCGGTGGCAGCTTCTTTGCACCCTCAGCTGGCATTTCCTGGGCATCTGCCCAATCTCGACTTTGTCACGACTCTTGGACTTGGTCCCCTTGTTCCACAGGTACTCTCGTCCGGAAATCCACTTTGGTTGCTTTGTTGGTGTTGGTCTTCCTTGCAGAATTCCCCTATCACGACTTCTGTGCTCTCTGGGGAATATAGGTGCACTTTACACCTACTTTTCAGGGTCTTGGGGTGGGCTATATTTCTAACCCTCACTGTTTTCTTATAGTTCCAGCGACCCTCTACAAGCTCACATAGGTTTGGGGTCCATTCGTGATTCGCTTTCCACTTTTGGAGTATATGGTTTGTGTTGCCCCAATACCTATGTGCTCCTATTGCAATCTACTGTAACTTTACATTGCTTGCATTACTTCCTTTTGCTATTACTGCATATTTGTGGTATTGTGTACGTATGTCTTGTGTATATTTGGCATCCTCATACTGAGGGTACTCACTGAGATACTTTTGGCATATTGTCATAAAAATAAAGTACCTTTATTTTTAGTATATCTGTGTATTGTGTTTTCTTATGATATTGTGCAAGTGACACTAGTGGTACTGTAGGAGCTTCACTCGTCTCCTAGTTCAGCCTAAGCTGCTCTGCTAAGCTACCATTATCTATCAGCCTAAGCTGCTAGAAACACCTCTTCTACACTAATCAGGGATAACTGGACCTGGCACAGAGTGTAAGTACCCCTTGGTACCCACTACAAGCCAGGCCAGCCTCCTACATGGAGGCCATGATCTGCATAATGTCTCCCATTGTAACCTATTAGCGGCATGGTAGCGGTAACTCTTGGGGCATGGGGCACTTGCTTACAAATATTGGTGCTGGCACACTGGAGGTGATTCATTTGATGACAGAGGTCAATCGACGGAGCCAACCACAATAAAATGCTGGCCTCACACACTTCACTTCCGATACCCCTGGCATTTTGGTGAATTGACGTTCATGATGCAAATTAGTGCAAAGCAGTGCAAACCCTATTTGCACTATTCTAAGGACAGCTTCCTGATGAAAAACGTTTTGTGCTGGAATGTAAAAATGTTATCAAGAGTTTGCTGTGTTCTGTGTCACTGTGTGTGACTGAGGCGGTGCAGGTTCTTGATGAATCTGCCCCAAGGGCGATCAGTGCCTATCTGGAGCCCTTCAGCCTGCTTCAGAAAGGGTTTCTTCTGAATTCGGCAACTGCAGCCTCTAATAGCAACCTTATACACTGAGGTCTGCTAAATGTCCTGTGCATGTCTTTAAGGAGAGGGTTTGATTGGATGATCTGTGTCATGTCAGAGGAATATCTTTATATTTGAACATTGTGTCATTTTAAGTTTAGGAATGACCATGGCTGTGGCTGACGTAAGAGACAGTGGGGGTCATTCTGACCCCGGCGGTCATGGACCGCCGGGGCCAGGGTTGGAGGGAGCACCGCCAACAGGCTGGCGGTGCTCCACAGGGTATTCTGACCGCGGCGGTTCAGCCGCGGCCAGAAAGGGAAAACCGGCGGTCTCCCGCCGGTTTTCCGCTGCCCTGGGAATCCCCCATGGGGGATTCTGGCACCCCATACCGCCATCCTGTTCCTGGCGGTTCGCCCGCCAGGAACAGGATGGCGGTATGGGGTGTCGTGGGGCCCCTGGGGGCCCCTGCAGTGCCCATGCCAATGGCATGGGCACTGCAGGGGCCCCCGTAAGAGGGCCCCACTTTGTATTTCAGTGTCTGCCTTGCAGACACTGAAATACGCGACGGGTGCCACTGCACCCGTCGCACCTTCCCACTCCGCCGGTTCAATTCTGAGCCGGCGTCCACGTGGGAAGGATGATTTGCACTGGGCTGGCGGGCGGCCTTTTGGCGGTCGCCCGCCAGCCCAGTGCAAATCCCAGAATGGCATTGGGGTGACAATTCCATGATCTTAGACATGTTACATGGCCACATTTGGAGTTACCATTGTGACGCTGTACATAGGTAGTGACCTATGTACAGTGCACACGTGTACTGGTGTCCCCGCACTCACAAAGTCCAGGGAATTTGCCCTGAACGATGTGGGGGCACCTTGGCTAGTGCCAGGGTGCCCACACACTAAGTAACTTAGCACCCAACCTTTACCAGGTAAAGGTTAGACATATAGGTGACTTATAAGTTACTTAAGTGCAGTGGTAGGCCTGTGTAAGAATTGTCAGAGCTCCCTATGGGTGGCAAAAGAAATGCTGCAGCCCATAGGGATCTCCTGGAACCCCAATGCCCTGGGTACCTCAGTACCATATACAAGGGAATTATAAGGGTGTTCCAGTATGCCAATGTACATTGGTGAAATTGGTCACTAGCCTGTTAGTGACAATTTGTAAAGAAAGAGCATAACCACTGAGGTTCTGGTTAGCAGAGCCTCAGTGAGACAGTTAGGCATCACACAGGGAACACATACATATAGGCCACAAACGTATGAGCACTAGGTTCCTGGCTAGCAGGGTCCCAGTGACACATAACAAATATACTGAAAACATAGGGTTTTCACTATGAGTACTGGGCCCTGGCTTGCAGGATCCCAGTGAGACAGTGAAAACACTCTGACATATACTCACAAACAGGCCAAAAGTGGGGGTAACAAGGCTAGAAAGAGGCTACTTTCTCACACTCCAGTATGTGAAGGGTGCCTGCAATGACATAGGTCTGCAATGCATTGCCTGCAGCATGCTAGCACGAGCAGGTTACACACAATGGAAGAATCACAAGCATTATAACACCTTCATACCAGTGCTCACTTACATTCACTCACTCACACTCATTCTCACACACTCTGATCGATGTTCACTCACTTGCACTCATTCATTCTCACCCACTGTCTTGCACTCACTCTTAATCACTCATTCACACTCACTCTCACTCATTTTTAATCTGATCCACTCATGCTTTCTCACTGACTTGCACTCACTCCCACTTTCTCGTTCATTCTCACTCACTTTCCCTTCATCTCACTCACCCATTCTCCCTCATTCGTTGAAGCTCACTCTTTCACATTCACTCAGTCTAGCTCACTCATACTTCCTCACATATTCACTATTACTTACTCTCACTGTTAGAAATTGGATGTCTGTTGGCAGAAGTATGCACCCTGTCCTAGTCAGGGCAAATAGGAAACACACCCTAAATTATCCTGTGCTCACCCTCTTGCAGCTTGGCAGGTTTAACTTAAGAGGCAATGTGTAAAGTATTTGGGCAACACGTCAAACAGTAAAACAGTACAAACACCACACACAAAGATACCACACATGGGTAGAAACATAGAGCTTACTTGATGAAGAAAGCAGGACCCAAATGACAGGAATCCAAGAAGTAGAAGTTGACTATGAATTTTTAAAGAATAAAATGTCATAGTGCTTAAAAGCATAAAGTGCCAATCGGGGCAATCTGGTCATGCTAGACCGGACGAAATCCAAAAGTTCAGACTGCAATGGAGCCCAGGTCAGATACAGTACCAGACAAGTACAGCTGAAGTTTTTTCTTCTCAGATTCGAGCCAAGAGTCCTCTCCACAGGGAAGAAGATGCCGGTAGTAGTCAGTGGGTGCAATTGGTCAGTCAGGCATCACAGACGAGGGAACTGGAGCCTTGCGGTCACAAGCAGCGATGCATGCTATATGAAGAGACAAACTTGCAGTAGCTCCTGCTGATTCTTCTTCGAGAAGTGTGATTCCCATGTGAGCTGGCCCGTTTAGGTCCCGAAGAACCCAAAACCTTGATTTCAGGAGCCAAAAAACACTTCCAAGGGCCCAAGACTGGAGAGACGCCTCTTGGTGGTCAGGAGGTAGATGAAAATGGGTCCCTGACCCATAGCTGGTGAATTGGAAGTTTATTTTGTCCTTGAGACTTCAGAAGAACAGGAGACAAGCCAGCAAGCCCTTGGAGTCACTTTGGTCCTGGGATGTAGTGATGTAGGTCCAGTCCTTCTCACTCCCAAGCAACAGGGCGACAGGCAGCAGGTCAGCTCAGCAAACCCTGAGTCCAGCAGAGAAGCAGCTCAGCAAAGTGGCAGTTCTTGTAGAAGCTAGAAGCACAGCATTCCTTCTTCCTGGCAGAGTATCCACAGGTCCAGAAATGTAATGAGTTCGTGGTGTCAGAGGTCCTGTTCTTATGCCTAGTTGTGCCTTTGAAGTGGGGGGGACTTCAAAGAAAGGTCTTTGAAGTGTACAGAAGTCCCCCTTACTGGCTCCAGACTCATGACAGAGGGGTATGCAGCCCTTTTTGAGAAGCAGGAAGTTGCCCAGTGAGGTGTCAGACCCTCCCTCACATCCTCCCCATGATGGCCCATTAGGATGTTGATAGTTTCTCAATCACACCTAAGCTCCCTTTGTGGGTGGCTGTCTAGCGAGAATTCACAAGTCCAGCTGTCATCCCACCCCAGACATGTATTGGAGACAGGCAATAGGCACGAATGGCTAATGTAAGTAAATGTCAACGTTCAAATCAGACATCTCCGCAAGCTGTGATTTAAAATTATGAGTTCAGAGACACCACTTCTTTCTTCCATATTGGAAATGTAGGAAGGTAGCCTCTTTTTAGCATGGTTCCCCCCACTTTTTGCCTTATGTCAGTGTGTTTCTGACGGTGCTCACTAGGATCCTGCTAACCAGGACCCCAGTGACTGTGCTTCCTTTCCCTAAATTCAGCTGTTCATGGTTTTTACACTCCACAATTGGAGTACTGGTGTGCCCATGTTAGTGACTAGTATATGGTACCCAGGTACCCAGGGCATTGGGGCACCAGGGGTACCCCATGGGCTTTTTGTACAGAATGGGGTGTATTAAGAGGGTAAGAAAAGGTGCACCAAGGAGAGTATTAACGATAAATAACTAACAACTGCAGACTCTTAATACAACGGTGCACTACTATGGGGAACACACCCAAACCCCAAATTCCTGACTGTGCTACCAATCGGGTAACCTAAATAATATTTGTGGCACCCGTTGTTCTAAAGTAAAATTAATTAGAATAAAACATCAAATTACATCACATATACATTACTCTTCGAATATATCAACACAGCCACTTGCTAGAATCTATAGTTATTTAATATTGCAGCCTGTGTGAAAGGGTGCATGCACCCTTCTCACTACAGGTCACTGCACCAGGTCACTGTACGTCATCCCTATGGTATGTCCTCCTAGCCCTGAGGGCAGGGTGCAAGTATATGTATGTGAGGGAACCCCTGCATGAGTAGAGGTGCCCCTACGAACTCCAGTTTCATTTTCATGGACCTTGTGAGAGCGGGGATGCCGTTTTACATGTGTACTGGGCATAGGTCACTACCTATGTTCAGCTACATAATGGCAACTCTGAACCATAGGCATGTTTGGTATCAAACATGTCAGAATCATACCCCAATACTGTTGCCAGTATTGGAAGTATGATTCCATGCAATCTGGAAGCTTCTTTGAGGACCCCCAGCATTGCTCTTATCAGCTTCCTGGGGATTTATGGGCAGGCCAAGCTGCTGCCACCCCTCAGACAGGTTTCTACCCTCCTGCTGCTTGATCAGCTCAATCCCAAGAAGGCATAACAAAGGATTGCCTCTGGGAGAGGGGGTAACACCCTCTCCCTTTGAAAATAGGTGCTACATGGCTTGGGAGGGGTAGCCTCGCCAAGCCACTGGTATCCTTTGAAGGGCACAGTTGATGCCCTCCTTGCATAAACCAGTCTACACCAGTTTAGGGACCTCCAATCTCTGCTGTGGCGCTAAACTGGACAATGGAAAGGGGAGTGACCACTCCCCTGTCCATCACCACTCCATGGATGGTACCCAGAGCTCCTCCAGAGGGTCGCTTGATTCTGCCATCTTGAATCTAAAGTGGGCAGAGGCCTGTGAGAGCATCAGAGTTGCCGGTCAGGCAGGTGATGTCAGAGCCCCCTCCTGATAGGTGGTCACCTGGCTAGGTGACTAGTTCCCCTTCCAGGGCTATTTAGGGTCTACCTCTTGGATGGGTCCTCAGATGCGGCTTGCAAGATTCAAGCAGGACTCCGCAGCAACCTCTACTTTGACTTCTGGTCACTGGAACTGTGACTGGACCCTCCAGGAGCTGACAATCTGCATCAACGACAAAGACTTTGCTTCCGACATTGTTTCCACAACTCCTTTCAACTTCTGCAACCTTTCCCTGGCTGTGCATCCTCTGAGGGTGGCAAGTCCTCAGTCTGCATGAGAAGCAAGAAAGAAACTCCCTTGGAGAGAAGGAGTCACTACCCTGAATCCGCAGGCACCAACAGCAATGATGACTGGCTGCGTGGATCTCCTCTCATCCTGAGCTCCCTGGATCCTGCATTACGGGTGGTGGTCTGGAGTGGTCCCCTTGGTCTTCTCTACCAGCTGTCCAACCTTGGTGGAAGTAAGCCCTTGCCTTCCTATGCAGGACAGTACCCCTATGCCCCAAGTCTATTGCACCTACCAAGGCTTGTTGGCATCTCCTCCAAGGCATCCTCAGGCTCTGTGTAGCCCCAGCCCTCTTCCCTGCAATGCCCAGCCCTCTGCATGCTCCTCCTGCGGCATGGGACCCTTCTTCAGTTGTGCTCGTGGGTTCCTCTGCGACTCCTGGGTTCTCTCCCAGTGGGTGTCCTGTCAGGGCTGCCTTTTTTTCTGTGGACTCCCTGCCTTGCTGAGGGTCCCCTGAGACTCCATTCCATGGCTTGAGTCCTCCAGGACCCTGCTGGTCCCAGGCAGCTCCACCTTTCTTCTACAGCAACTCTTGCCTTTGCCATGGCTTGTTGGTGGCTTTTTCCACACCACAGACAGACTGCAATCTTCCATCTGGCATGTAACATTGACTGCATCCTCCAGAAACTCTTCACCGACTCCAGTGCTACATTGCTGACCACCTTCGAACTACCGTCAACCAACTCCTGCAACCATAGACGGGTGGGTAACAGCTCCTGCCACCACCAGACACTCCTGCGACTTCTGGACTTGGTCTTCTTTTCCAGGTCTTCCTCTTCAGGAATCCATCGCTGGTTTCTTGCAGTCTTGTCTGGGTGTTGCATCATCTTCTTTTTAGCACTTTTGGGTTGTTTGGGGAAATTCAGTAACTTACTCCTTTCTTCCTGGTCATTGAGGGGCACTGTGGTACTTACCTTTGGGGTTTCCTAGCTCCCCCAGCTCCCTTCTACACATCTCACTTACCTAGGTTCGCATTTATTTTTTTTAGTATATGGATTGGGCTCCCCCTAGGGTCACTATTGTCTATTGCTATTTGCACTGTTTTCTACTAATTTGTCTGCCTATTTCTGTCTGCTAGTGTACATATGTAGTGTGTTACTTACCTCCTATTGGAGGGTTGCCTATCTAGTACTTTTTGGTAATTGTGTCATCCAAATAAAATATCTTTATTTTTGTAACACTGAGGGGTTATTACAACATTGGCGGACAGCAAGCGCCGCCCGCCAAGTTGTAACCGCCAAGCGGACGCCAATGCGGCCGCACTCACACAGTGCCCATTTTGACATCCCCACTGGGCCGGCGGGCGGAAACTGAGTTTCCGCCCGCTGGGCCAGCGGGGATGTGGGCCGCAACATGGAGCCGGCTCCAAATGGAGCCGGTGGTGTTGCGGCCGTGCGACGGGTGCAGTTGCACCCGTAGCACTTTTCACTGTCTGTATAGCAGACAGAGAAAAGCTGCATGGGGCCCTGTCAGGGGGCCCCTGCACTGCCCATGCCAGTGGCATGGGCAGTGCAGGGGCCCCATGACTCCCCATACCGCCATCCTTTTCCTGGCGGTTCAAACCGCCAGGAAAAGGCTGGCGGTCGGGGACTCGTAATACCCTGGCAGCGCTGCAAGCAGCGCTGCCCTGGCGGATTACTACCGCCGAGGCCATTGTGGCAGAAAACCACCGGCCCCCGTGGTGCGACCGCGGTCGTAATCCCCCAGGAAGCACCGCCAGCCTGTTGGTGGTGCTTCAGTCATTTTAGCCCTGGCGGTCTCGTACCGCCAGGGTCAAAATGACCCCATGTGTGTTTTCCTTCATGTGTGTAAGTGCTGTGTGACTACAGTGGTATTGCATGATCTTTACATGTCTCCTAGATAAGCCTTGGCTGCTCATCCAGGGCTACCTTTACAGAGCCTTGCTTCTAGACACTGCCTGAACTACACTAATAGGGGATACCTGGACCTGGTATAAGGTGTAAGTACCTTAGGTACCCACCACACACCAGGTCAGCTTTCCTACATTGGTGGTGAAGCAGTGGGATAAGCACTTTCAATTGCCTTACCACTCTGTCACTTGTTGCTTTCCACAGGAAAGGCCACCTCCTGACTAGGGGTATACAGTACACTTAGTAGCAGGGACTTAGGGAGTCATTAAGACCCCAGCGGTCAGCGATAATGTGGCGGTACGTACCACCAACAGGCTGGCGGTACTAACCACCACGGCAGTAACAGTGGCCGGGCTGGAGATATCCATCTCCAGCCTGGCGGCCGCCATTGTGCCACCTGCAGGATTATGACCCTGCATACCACCATGATTTTCGTGGCATTTGTAACGCCACGAAAAGCATGGCGGTAGGCCATAACAGTAACAGGGAATTCCTTCCCTGTCAGTGATAGGGGTCCCCCTCCCTTCCTCTCCAGTTATCCCCCACCCCACTACCTCTCCAAACCTCCTCCCCACATTCACTCTCCCTTCACACACACACAATCATGCATACACACACCCATTCCCACATGCTTACACACATGTATACTTCCAATCACACATAAATCCGCACACACCTCCAAACATACACGTAGACATGCATTCACATTTCACAACATACATGCACTCACATGTCTGTACATGCACACATGCGTTCATCACTCAACACACACCCGCATTCACGCACATACATACATTCACACACCCCCTTCCCCTGTCAGAGATCCGACTTACCTGGATCCAGGGGGTCGTCCGTCAAGAGACGGGATGGGGCGCTGCTACCGCCAGCAGAACATTGCCAGGCCATATAATTGGTCATAATAAGGCTGGCCGCAGTGTAATGGAGTGGTGCTGCTGTTGGTAGCAGCGCCACCTTACCGCCATTCGCCAGCATGGCCACAGCCAGATTTCTGACATTCTTGTGGCGAAAATCCAGCTGTGGTCATAATATGGCGGAGGGCTGGTAGCCCGGGCAACGGTCTTTTGACGGCCATCGCCACGGTGGTAGGGGGTTTTTCCTGCCAAAGTTGAAATGAGGGCCTAAGGGCCAGATGTAGCAAAAGACAATTTTGCGAGTTGCAAATTGCGACTCGCAAAATTGTATGCAGAAAGGTGTCTCAGACACCTTCTGCGACTCACTATGGTGTCACAAAGACCCACCTCATGAATATTAATGAGGTGGGTCGCCGTTGCAACCCCACAGCGAGTCCATGCACTCACAGGGATGGTGGCCTGCTGGAGACAGCAGACCTCCATGTCTGTGACTGCTTTTTTAATAAAGCAGTTTTTTTTTTTTTTGCAGCCCGTTTTCCTTAAAGGAAAACGAGTTGCAAAAAGAAAAAACTCCCGAAACCATTTGGTTTCGTTTTTTTCAGAGTAGGCAGTGGTCCATAGGACCACTGCCTGCATTGAAAAAATATTATTATTGTCATTCACAAAGGGGAAGGGGTCCCATGGGGAGCCCTTCTCTTTTGCGAATGTGTTACCACCAGTGTGACACTGGTGGTAACTGCGAGTTGGTTTGCAACCGCATTCGTGGTCACAAAGCAACTCAGCATGGCGATGCGGTCGCAAATAGGAAGGAAACACCCCTTCCTATTTGCGAGTCGCATCCTCAAATTGCGAGTCGGTACCGACTCGCAATTTGAGGATGTGCATCGCGTTAGGCCTTTTGCATGCCGCAAACTGCGTTTTTCGCAGTTTGCGACATGCAAAAGGCTTCCTACATCTGGCCCTTAGTCTCTCAAGTTTGGGTAAGATAGGGGTTTAGGCATGTCCCTTGCTCCAAACTTCTGTTGGGAGAATAGGAGTTAGGGTAGTTAAGAACACCTACACCACTCTAAAAACACACCATGGGCCAGATGTAGGTAGATTCCAATTTGTTACTTGCAAATTGCGTGTCAGAGAGACTCGCAATTTGCGAGTCGCAAATTGGAATGTAGGATGGTGTCCCTGACACCATCTGCGACTCGCAAAGAGGTCGCAAATGCTCACCTCATTATTATTTATGAGGTGGGTCGCAATTTGCGACCCCCTTGCGCGTGGCGGCATTCACAGGGATGGTGGCCTGCTGCAGACAGCAGACCACCATTTCTGTGACTGCTTTTTAATAAAGCAGGTTTTTTTTTTTGGTAATGCAGCCCGTTTTCCTTAAAGGAAAACGAGATGCATTACAAAAATGAAAAATGAAACGTTTTTGTTTAATTTTTTCAGAGCAGGCAGTGGTCTATAGGACCACTGCCTGCTCTATAAAAATGTTTGCAGTTCCATTCACAAAGGGGAAGGGGTCCCATGGGGACCCCTTCCCTTTTGCGAATGGGTTACCACCCATTTCAAATGGGTACAAACCGCGATTGGTTTGCGACCGCGTTTGCGTTCACAAAGCAATCTGGCGTTGCACTGCGACTCGCAATTAGGAAGGGGACTCTCCTTCCTTATTGCGACTCGCAAATCCATTTTGCGATTCGGTAACCAGGTTACTGAATCGCAAAACGGGTTTTGTGCATTGCAAAGTGCAGTTTGCATGTCACAAACAGCTAAATTCGCTGTTTGCGATGTGCAAACTGTTTCCTACATCTGGCCCCATATCTTTAGTGGGGAAGACATCCCAGGCCATGAACTCACCATATGTGGGTCTTATCTTCCAGGAGCTCAGGGAGTTGTGCTCTGAAAGGAACCTAAAGACAGGTAGTAACCCTAACAAGACTCTGCTTATGGGCCGGCTCCTGCAGGATGACCCGGACCATGCTGGTAGCCAGGAGGAGGAGGGGTAAGATGCAGACTCTGGCTCCCTAGTGTTAGAAAGACAGGACCTAGACAGGTCGAATGTTCAACAGGTTCCCTTAGAGGATCAGAGAGCCCTTAGAAATCCCCCCAGCCCTGCTGGGAGCACAACTGGTAGTGGGAGGGGAAGCCATACAAGTAGTGTTGTGTGGCCATGTTTGCTTTAGCTCCATGCACGTTATTTTAACATGCTAGACCAAGCCGCTGTGCACCTTAACCTAGATATATTTTATTCAGCTTCATTTTATTATTGTTACATTAACCACTTTTATGGTCTTGTTTTATTTTCTGTTAATCTGTTTTTGCCTAGGCCAGCACTCTGTTCTCAAACAAGACATTCTTGATCACTCTGTGCTTCTTCCAAGGCTACAGCACAGTACATTGCCAGTGAACGTGGTAGAAGTTTAGTCTCCAACACTCGTAGAAAACACACATCCTTACGTAGGGACATTTTCTCAGAACACCAGTTGTGTTGTTATAAAAACACTTCCTTGTCCCTTACACGTTAGAGGGAGATTCTAGCCAGAGAACCACGACTGTATGCTGATTGCCGAATGCTTCGCTACAGATGCTAACGCAGACCGCAGGTGTTTGCTCAGGTATGGGGGATGATGCTTTCCCAGGGAAACCTGAAGGGCAGAACTAGAACTTAACATGCTGAGCTCTATTATAGCCTAGGCAGGAGTTAGTCTATTGACCATAGTAACAATATGTTAGCGTTATTTCTATGCTTCACTCTTCTAGTCACGATTTTAATATTGTTATGTTGTGTTGTCTTGGTTATTGCAGCTCACGCTTTGCTATCTAAGATGCAGTTGTTTTATTAAACTCATTATTGGAACATATACTGCCTCTATTTGTCATTTACATATGAGACTAAGGTAACTGAGAGAAACGGATGAGACCTGAGGGGACACGGCTTCCCTGAGAAACCAAATATTTCATGCACTTGGCTGCCCAGTCATCCCTATCCTTGGGTAGAGATGAGGCACTGCTAGTTAGCCGGAGCAAAACCCAGATTGGAGCGACAGGCGTCACCCGCAGTGGATTAGAATTAGTCTTCCACATGCGGGCGATTCTGCCACTCAAAAATCCAGTAGTCTCATTAGACGTGACAGTACGACCCCCTTTGTGCCCAGAAGGTTGTTTGAGAGGGTTACTAAGAATAGGGACAGATCCTTCTCTGCTCAACTTCAGGTGAGGATTCCCTAGACAGGGAGCTCAGGCAACTGAGACTGGAGGAGGCCAGGCTGAGGCTGCAGCAGTAACAGCTAGCCCTACATAGGGCGGCCTTGGCAGCAGAGAGAGAGAGGCAGAGTTTGGGGTTAGCACCCCATGGTGGCAGCAGTTTTAGTTTCAGGGAGCACTGTATTAGGGAGGACTCTTTTGACTCCAGAAATGTAAAAAATGGACAACTACTCAGGGCTCAAAACACCTCTTCTGGATGGATTTGGTCTCACCACTGAACAATGCTGGATAAAGATCAGGGAGACCAGGAAAGAGTCCTCCCAAGACTGGGTAGATTTGCGTGGATTGTTCTGTGAAGGTTCTAGTTGGCTGGTTGCATGGGAGCAACATCAGTGATTATCAGGGCTTATACAACTTAATTTTGAGAGAGCATATTTTGAACAACTGTGTGTCTGATTTCTTGCATGAATACCTGGTGGACTCTGATCTGACCTCTCCCCAATAATTTGGAAAGAATGCAGACAAATTAGTCCTCTCCAGGGTCAGTAGTAAGGCTCACACAGGGGGTGACCACAAGAAAAAGAAAGCAGGTAAGTATTAGGATAAGGGTGGGTACAAAGATAAAAAAGAGTCCTCATCAGGCCCACAAAGCTCCTCGGTGGGTGGGAACAAATCCTCCTCTTCCAACTACAAAAAAGCCTTTGTGCTATGTTTGCAAAAACAAAGGCCATAGGGCAGGGGACAGCTCCTGTCCTAAGAAAGGTCCTAAGGTCCTAAGAAAGTTTTCCACCATTACTATCCCCCACTCCCACTCCTAGTGCCCCTAGCAATAGCAGTGGTGGTGGGACTGTCGCATAGGCTCTCATTATTCTAATGAAACTACTGGATTTGGGCAGCAGAATCGCCTGTGGTGTGGGAGACTAAGTTTAACCCACTACAGATGACACCTATCGGCCTAATCTGGGTTTTGCTCCAGCTAACTAGCAGTGCCTCATCTCTACCCAAGAGATGATTGGGCAGCCGAGCGCATGACCCAATTGACTCCTCAGGGAAATCGTGGTCACTCAGATCGCATCAGTTTCTCTCAGTTACATTAGACTCATTAGACTCATGCGCTACTATAGAAGTGCTATGATTGCTGCAGGTATATCAACCCACTGCGTTACTGTAGAAGAGCTATGATTGTGGCAGGTCTATCAACACACTGCGCTACCATAGAAAAGCTATGATTGCAGCAGGTCTATCAACCCACTGCGCTAATATAGAACAGCTATGATTGCTGCAGGTATATATACCCACTGCGCTACCGTAGAAGAGCTATGACTGCAGCAGGTATATCAACCCACTGCGCTGCAATAGAAGGCATCTGATTGCAGCAGGTATATCAACCCACTGCGCTACTGTACAAGAGCTATGATTGCTGCAGGTATATCAACCCACTGCGCTACCGTAGGAGAGCAATGATTGCTGCAGGAATATCAACCCACTGCGCTACCATAGAAGAGCTATGATTGCAGCAGGTATATTAACCCACTGCGCTACTGTAGAAGAGCTATGATTGCTGCAGGTATATCAACCCTCTGCGCTACCATAGAAGAGCTATGATTGCAGCAGGTATATCAACCCACTGCGCTACTGTAGAAGAGTTATGATTGCCGCAGGTATATCAACCCAGTGCGCTACCGTAGAAGAGCTATGATTGCTGCAGGTATATCAACCCAGTGCGCTACCGTAGAAGAGCTATGATTGCTGCAGGTATATCAACCCAGTGCGCTACCGTAGAAGAGCTATGATTGCTGCAGGTATATCAACCCAGTGCGCTACCGTAGAAGAGCTATGATTGCTGCAGGTATATAAACCCACTGCGCTAACATGGAAGAGCTATGATTGCAGCAGGTATATCAACCCACTGAGCTACCGTGGAAGAGCTATGATTGCAGCAGGTACATCAACCCACTGCGCTACTATAGAAGAGCTATGATTGCTGCAGGTATATCAACCCACTGCACTACCAGGGAAGAGCTATGATTGATGCAGGTATACCAACCCACTGCGCTACCGTAGAAGAGCTGTGATTGATGCAGGTATATCAACCCACTGCGCTACCAGGGAAGAGCTATGATTGCAGCAGGTATATCAACCCACTGCGCTACCATAGAAGAGCTATGATTGCTGCAGGTATATCAACCCACTGCGCTACCATAGAAGAGCTATGATTGCAGCAGGTATATCAACCCACTGCGCTACCGTAGAAGAGCTGTGATTGATGCAGGTATATCAACCCACTGCGCTACCATAGAAACGCTATGACTGCAGCAGGTATATCAACCCACTGCGTTACCATAGAAGATTTATGATTGCAGCAGGTATATCAACCCACTGCGCTGCCATAGAAGAGCTATGATTGCAGCAGGTATATCAACCCACTGTGCTACTGTAGAAGAGCCATGATTGATGCAGGTATATCAACCCAGTGCGCTACCGTAGAAGAGCTATGACTGCAGCAGGTATATCAACCCACTGCGCTACCGGAGAAGAGCTAAGATTGCTGCAGGTATATCAACCCACTGTGCTACTGTAGAAGAGCTATGATTGCTGCAGGTATATCAACCCACTGCGCTACCGGAGAAGAGCAATGATTGCTGCAGGTATATCAACCCACTGCGCTACCGTAGAAGAGTTGTGATTGATGCAGGTATATCAACCCACTGCGCTACCATAGAAGAGCTATGATTGCTGCAGGTATATAAACCCACTGCGCTACTATTAAAAGAGTTATGATTGCTGCAGGCACATCAACCCACTGCACTACTGTAGAAGAGCTATGATTGCTGCAGGTATATCAACCCACTGCGCTACCGTAGAAGAGCTATGATTGCTGCAGGTATATCAACCCACTGCGCTACCATAGAAACGCTATGACTGCAGCAGGTATATCAACCCACTGCGCTACCGTAGAAGAGCTATGATTGCTGCAGGTATATCAACCCACTGCGCTACCATAGAAGAGCTATGATTGCTGCAGGTATATCAAACCACTGCGCTACTGTAGAAGAGTTATGATTTCCGCAGGTATATCAACCCACTGCGCTACCATAGAAGAGCTATGATTGCAGCAGGTATATCAACCCACTGTGCTACTGTAGAAGAGCCATGATTGATGCAGGTATATCAACCCAGTGCGCTACCGTAGAAGAGCTATGACTGCAGCAGGTATATCAACCCACTGCGCTACCGGAGAAGAGCTAAGATTGCTGCAGGTATATCAACCCACTGCGCTACTGTAGAAGAGCTATGATTGCTGCAGGTATATCAACCCACTGCGCTACCGTAGAAGAGCTATAATAGCTGTAGGTATATCAACCCACTGCGCGACCGTAGAAGAGCTATAATAGCTGTAGGTATATCAACCCACTGCGCTACCGTAGAAGAGCTACGATTGCTGCAGGTATATCAACCCACTGCGCTACCGTAGAAGAGCTATGATTGCTGCAGGTATATCAACCCACTGCGCTACTATAGAAGAGCTATGTTTGCTGCAGGTATATCAACCCACTGCGCTACCGTAGAAGAGCTATGATTGCAGGAGGTAACTTAACCCACTGCGCTACCGTAGAAGAGCTATGATTGCTGCAGGTATATCAACCCACTGCGCTACCGTAGAAGAGCTATGATTGCAGCAGGTAACTCAACCCACTGTGCTACGGTAGAAGAGCTATGATTGCTGCAGGCATATCAACCCACTGCGCTACCGTAGAAGAGCTATGACTGCAGCAGGTACACCAACCCACTGCGCTACTGTTGAAAAGCTATGATTGCAGCAGGTATACCAACCCACTGCGCTACCGTAGAAGAGCTATGACTGCAGCAGGTATATCAACCCACCGCACTACCGTAGAAGAGCTATGATTGCAGCAGGTATATCAACACACTGCGCTACCGGAGAAGAGCAATGATTGCTGCAGGCATATCAACCCACTGCACTACCGTAGAAGAGCTATGACTGCAGCAGGTACACCAACCCACTGCGCTACTGTAAAAGAGCTAAGATTGCAGCAGGTATATCAACCCACTGCGCTACTGTAGAAGAGCTATGAGTGCAGCAGGTATATCAACCCACTGTGCTACCGTAGAAGAGCTATGATTGCAGCAGGTATATCAACCCACTGCGCTACCGTAGAAGAGCTATGACTGCAGCAGGTACACCAACCCACTGCGCTACTGTAGAAGAGCTATGATTGCAGCAGGTATATCAACCCACTGCGCTACCATAGAAGAGCTATGACTGCAGCAGGTACACCAACCCACTGTGCTACTGTAGAAGAGCTATGACTGCAGCAGGTACATCAACCCACTGCACTACTATAGAAGAGCTATGATTGCTGCAGGCATATTAACTCTGTGATCTGGCTTAGATGAGATATATTTAGAGATACACAGCACTATAAACTCTCCTCACTGATGCATGAAACTGGCGGCTGCTGCAGAAGAGTCTTCCGCCATCTTGGTTTCCAGGGATGCGCACGAGGCCCAGTGCGGCTGGTGTGGCTGAGGTTCTTTGTTTATTATGTACTGTGATATCAAATGCCAGGCACTGGTCCCAGGAGTGCGGCGTTAACACAAACTAAGGGCCATATTTATACTTTTTGACGCAAAACTGCGCTAACGCAGTTTTGCGTCAAAAAAATTAGCGCCGGCTAACACCATTCTGAAGCACCATGCGGGCGCCGTATTTAATCAATGACGTTAGCCGGCGTTAGCCGCCGGCGCTGCCTGGTGTGCGTGAAAAAAAACGACGTACACCAGGCAGCGCCGGCGTAGGGGGATATGGAGCTTGGGTGTCAAAAAATGGGGCAAGTCAGGCTGAGGCAAATTTTTCACCTCAACCCGATTTGCGCCATTTTTTTCGACTCCCAACCCCCATAGAAATGACTCCTGTCTTAGCAAAGACAGGAGTCATGCCCCCTTACCCAATGTCCATGCCCAGGGGACTTATGTCCCCTGGGCATGGTCATTGGGCATAGTGGCATGTAGGGGGGCACAAATCAGGCCCCCCTATGCCACAAAAAAAAAATATATATATACTTACCGGAACTTACCTTAATGTCCCTGGGATGGGTCCCTCCAGTCTTGGGTGTCCTCCTGGGGTGGGCAAGGGTGACAGGGGGTGTCCCTGGGGACATGGGGGGGCACCTCTGGGCTCCTTCCGAGCCCACAGGTCCCTTAACGCCTGCCTTTTCCAGGCGCTAAAAAACGGTGCAAAAGCGGCCGTACGTCATTTTTTTTGACCCGCCCACTCCCGGGCGTGAATTTTGCCCGGGAGTGTAAATACGGCGCACATGCCTCGGAGTCAATTTTTTAGACGGGAACGCCTACCTTGCATGTCATGAACGCAAAGTAGGTGTCCATGCTAAAAAATGACGCAAACTCCATGGACTTTGGCGCTAGACGCGTCTAACGCCAAAGTATAAATATGGAGTTAGTTTTGCGCCGGAATTGCGTAAAAAAAAAACGACGCAATTCCGGCGCAAACAGAGTATAAATATGCCCCTAAATATCTTTGTATCTCTCTTCTCTTCCACCAGCAATATATGTGGACATTAGCTAGACCTGGCAATACAGGAAACTAAAGCTCATATCTATACTTGTTTTATGCCGCATTACCGTCATTTTTGACACAAAAGCGGGGCAAACTTACAAAATACAATTATGTTTTCTAATTTTGCGCGACTTTTGCATCAAAAAGTGACACCAATACGGTCAAAAAAAGCATAAATATGGGCCTTAGAGCTCTCTCCTGCACGTACATTATCAGAAAAGGGTGTTTTGCACTTTGATAATTGCCAGAAAACAGTTGGAAATATAAGGAATTCTTTTTTTAAAGGATGCATTTGTACAAAAGCAGCCTTCACCATTTCAGTCTCCGGGGGAAACGCAGGATGCAGCTGTGCGGGTCTGTTCATTAATTACACTGATATGGAATGGCAAAGGCTGGTTTCAGGAAGTTTAAAATATCTTTATTTTGCAGCCGGAAAAGAATAATAATAATGATATTCCTGTTTGTTTCATTTGTTACTGTTTTCCACAGTCTCTCATGTTTGGGCGTATTTTGTGAAGTGCGTGGTACACATCGGAGCATATTGGGTGGCGCTGCCCCAAACTGGCATCGTAGTACACCGTCATTTCCAAAACACAGGGATGCGCAGCATTTACTAGAATCCGGCGCACTGCTGTGTTTCCCCCTGTGCCGGTGTTTAGTTTGCTGAACTGTAGTGCAAGGACAGCTGTGGTGAGGAGGAGATTGTGTTTGTGCACAAAAGCAATTTTAAATGGTTATTTGCTCTTTCTGTGTCGGCTGCAGAACGCAGCACACGTTGGAATTGCAAAAAACGAGGATAAATGAAAGCATTTCGCCTCATTGCGCCATGCCAATGCCACCCCTTGGGTGGGGTTAGATTCTGGCGCTGCCTCAGGTTTACAAAAAATTGTTAATCTGAGGCAGCGTCAAAATGCTCTGGGCCTTGCTGTGCACGCCCCTTCCAAGCAAAGTGCTGCGTGTTAAAGGGCCATATTTACAAGGAGTTAAGCAGCAAAATGTGGCTGAACGCCTCCTTGTAAATACGGCGCAGTGCTCAGCGTCACTTAGGGCCGTATTTATACTCCGTTTGCGCCGAATTTGCGTCGTTTTTTTCGACGCAAATTCGACGCTAAACTAACGCCAACTAACGCCATATTTATACTATGGCGTTAGAGGCGAATAGCGCCAAAGTTCCCGGAATGTGCGTCATTTTTTAGCGTGAACCCCTTCCTTGCGTTAATGATATGCAAGGGAGGCGTTCCCGTCTAAAAAATTACTCCCAGGCCTTTACGTGGTATTTATACTCCCGGGCAAAAGTGACGCCCGGGAGTGGGCGTGGCTAAAAACGGCGCATTTGCGCCGCTTTTTAACGCCTGGGTCAGGCATGGCGTTAAGGGACAAGTGGGCTCAAAATGAGCCCAGAGTGCCCTCCCCTGCCCCCAGGGATCCCCCCTGCCACCCTTGTCCACCCCAGGAGGACACCCAAGGCTGGAGGGACCCACCCCAGGGACATTCAGGTAAGTATTTTTTTTTGTTTTTTTAATAATTTTTTTTGGCATAGGGGGGCCTGATCTGTGCCCCCCTACATGCCACTATGCCCAATGACCATGCCCAGGGGACAGAAGTCCCCTGGGCATGGCCATTGGGCAAGGGGGCATGACTCCTATCTTTACAATGATAGGAGTCATGTTGATGGGGGATGGGCGTCGAAAATAAATGGCGCAAGTCGGGTTACGACGATTTTTTCGACGTAACCTGACTTGCCCCATTTTAAGACGCCCATGCGCCATTTTCCCCCTACGCCGGCGCTGCCTGGTGTACGTGGTTTTTCTCGCGCACACCAGGCAGCGCCGGTCTGCTTGCGCCGGCTAACGCCATTCAATAAATACGGCGCCCGCATGGCGCTGCAGAATGGCGTTAGCCGGCGCAAAACTTTTTGACGCTAAACTGCGTTAGCGCAGTTTAGCGTCAAAAAGTATAAATATGGGCCTTAATGTGGTGTCCGGTGGCGGTAGGGCTCTAAGTGCCCCATTGTTTGCAGCATGTATATTAACCCTCTGCGCTACCTTATGTGAGCTACAACTTCCAGTGCATGAAACTGTGAACTCTCACCAGCAGGCATATTATTTAATAGAAGCATTTTGGCAATTTTTAAATTGCCTGCAAACTGTTTCAATTACAAGTAACTTTACAATTGTTTTTTAAATTATACTCTTTATTTCTGACATCAATTTTTTGTTAGAAACACACCAAAGATAGATTTATGTCTTTACCCGATAGCCAGTAATTTTGCGTAGAGTAAATTAAAGAAGCATTGAGCATCTTATTTCTTTTTAGTTCAAATTAAAGCAGGTAAACATCGAAAGTTCCAACAAACACCTAGTAAGCTTGGTAAACAGTCTCCTGTCTCGGTGTTTTCCTTAGATGTGTCCTTTGACAAGTCAGTCAGTGTCTGTTTGTGAATGACATACACATCAGCTCAGTCCAGACAGGGATCTCTGCTGTTCTTTTACATAGGAAAGCAGCCTTCGGCTCCAAACGTTTACAAGGTGTTCAGGGTCTCCCTTCATGTTACTCTCTTGTGCTGCAGCCATCTCGGGTCGATCAAGAGAAAGTTGTGAGCGCGTGTCAATCACTTGTCTGCTCAATGTCCCCCTCTCTAATCTGCATCACGCATTGTCTGCTCAGTGTCCCCTTCTCTAATTTGCATCACACATTGTGTGCTCAGTGTCCCCTTCACTAATATGGTTCACGCCTTGTCTGCTCAGTGTCCCCCTTCTCTAATATGAATCATGTGATGTCTGCTCAATGTCCCCTTCTCTAATATGAATCATGTGATGTCTGCTCAATGTCCCCTTCTCTAATCTGGATCATGCATTGTCTGCTCAATGTCCCCTTCTCTAATATGAATCATGTGCTGTCTGCTCAATGTCCCCCACGCATTGTCTGCTCAATGTCCCCTCCTCTAATATGGTTCATGCCTTGTCTGCTGAGTGTCCCCTTCTCTAATATGGATTACACGCTGTCTGCTCAATGTTCCCTTCTCTAATATGGATCACACGCTGTCTGCTCAATGTTCCCTTCTCTAATATGGATCACACGCTGTCTGCTCAATGTTCCCTTCTCTAATATGAATCACACGCTGTCTGCTCAATGTTCCCTTCTCTAATATTGTTCATGCCTTGTCTGCTCAATGTTCCCTTATCTAATATGGTTCACACCCTCTCTGCTCAGTGTCCCCTTCTCTAATATGGATCATGTGATGTCTGCTCAATGTCCCCTTCTCTAATCTGGATCATGCATTGTCTGCTCAATGTCCCCTTCTCTAATATGGATCACATGCTGTCTGCTCAATGTCCCTTACGCATTGTCTGCTCACTGTCCCCTCCTCTAATATGGCCCACACATTGTTTGATCAATGTCCCCTTCTCTAATATGGATCACACGCTGTCTGCTCAATGTTCCCTTCTCTAATATTGTTCATGCCTTGTCTGCTCAATATTCCCTTATCTAATATAGTTCACGCCCTGTCTGCTCAGTGTCCCATTCTCTAATGTGGATCATATGATGTCTGCTCAATGTCCCCTTCTCTAATATGGATTACGCTTTGTCTGCTCAATGTCCCCTTCTCTAATATGGATCATGTGCTGTCTGCTCAATGTCCGTCACACGTTGTCTGCTCAATGTCCCCTTCTCTAATATGGATCACGCATTGTCTTCTCAGTGTCCTTCACACGTTCTCTGCTCAATGTCCCCTCCTCTAATATGGATCACCTGTTGTCTGCTCAATGTTCCCTTCTGTAATATGGATCACACGTTGCCTGCTCAATGTCCTCTTCTCTAAAATGGATCACGCTTTGTCTGCTCAATGTTCCCTTCTCTAATATGGATCACGTGTTGTCTGCTCAATGTCCCTTATGCATTGTCTGCTCAATGTCCTCTTCTCTAATATGGATCATGCGTTGTCTGCTCATTGTCCCCCTTTCTAAGATGGATCCCGCGTTGTCTGCTCAATGTCCCCTTCTCTAATATGGATCACGTGTTGTCTGCTCATTGTCCCCTTCTCTATATGGATAACGCATTGTCTGCTCAATGTCTCCTTCTCCATTTGGATCATGCGTTGTCTGCTCAATGTCCCCTTCTCTAATATAAATCATGCATTGTCTGCTCAATGTCCCCTTCTCTAATATGGATCACACCCTCTCTGCTCAATGTTCCCTTCTCTAATATGGATCACATGTTGGGGGTGTCTGCTCATTGTCCCCTTC
Source organism: Pleurodeles waltl (assembly GCF_031143425.1). Taxonomy (NCBI): domain Eukaryota; kingdom Metazoa; phylum Chordata; class Amphibia; order Caudata; family Salamandridae; genus Pleurodeles; species Pleurodeles waltl. The sequence goes on along the minus strand of NC_090447.1, from coordinate 8,755,329 downwards.
TCTATATGGATCATGCATTGTCTGCTCAATGTCCCATTCTCCAATATGGATCACACATTGTCTGCTCAATGTCCCCTTCTCTGATATGGATCACACTTTGTCTGCTCAATGTCCCCTTCTCCAATCTGGATAATGCAATGTCTGCTCAATGTCCCCTACTCCAATCTGGCTCATGCATTGTCTGCTCAATGGCCCCTTCTTTAATATGGATCACATACTGTCTGCTCAATGTCTCCTTCTCTCCTTCTTTAATATGGATCATGGTCTGTCTGTGCAATGTCCCTCATGCATTGTCTGCTCAATGTACCCTTCCCTATTCTGGATCACGTGGTGTCTGCTCAATGTCCCCTTCTGCAATCTGGATCATGAGATGTCTGCTCAATGCCCCCTTCTCCAATCTGGCTCATGCATTGTCTGCTCAATGTCCCCTTCTCTAATATGGATCACACGTTGTCTTCTCAATGTCCCCTTCGCTATTCTGGCTCACGTGTTGTGTGCCTAATGTCCCCTTCTCTAATCTGGATCACACATTGACTGCTCAATGTCCCCTTCTCCAATCTGGATCATGCAATGTCTGCTCACTGTCCCCTTCTCTATATGGATCATGCGTTGTCTGCTCAATGTCCCCTTCTCTAATCTGGATCATGCATTGTCTGCTCAATGTCCCCTTCTCCAATCTGGCTCACGCATTGTCTGATCAATGTCCCCTTCTCTAATATGGACCACGTGCTGTCTGCTCATTGTCCCCTTCTCTATATGGATTACGCGTTGTCTGCTTAATGTCCTCTTCTCTAATCTGGATCATGCAGTGTCTGCTCAATGTCCCCATCTCTAATATGGAGCACATGTTGTCTGCTCAATGTCCTTTTCTCTAATCTGGATCACGCAGTGTCTGCTCAATGTCCCCTACTCCAATCTGGATCATGCAATGTCTGCTCAATGTCTCCTTCTCTAATATGGATCACATGCTGTCTGCTCAATGTCCCTCACGCGTTGTCTGCTCAATGTCCCCTTCTCTAATATGGATCACGCGTTGTCTGCTCAATGTCCCCTTCACTAATATGGATCACACGTAGTCTGCTCAATGTCCCCTTCTCTAATATGAATCACGCGTTGTTTGATCATTGTCCCCTTCTCTATATGGACCACTCGTTGTCAGCTCAATGTCCCCTTCTCTATATGGATTACACGTTGTCTGCTCATTGTCCCCTTCTCTATATGGATTATGCATTGTCTGCTCAATGTCCCCTTCTCTAATATGGATCACGCGCTGTCTGCTCAATGTCCCCATCTCTATTCAGGCTCACGTGTTGTCTGCTCAAAGTGCCTTTCTCTAATATGGATCATGCGCTGTCTGCTCAATGTCCCCTTTTCGAATATGGATCACGCGTTATCTGCTCAATGTCCCCTTCTCTAATCTGGATCATGTGATGTCTGCTCAATGTTCCCTTCTCTATATGGATCACGCGTTGTCTGCTCAATGTCCCCTTCTATAATATGAATCACACTTTGTCTGCTCAACGACCCCTTCTATAATCTGGATCAAGCGTTGTCTGCACAAAATTTTGGTATCCAATGTCAGCGGCTGCTTACAGCAATGCAGCCAACCAGAACCTTGAAATAAATTCTTTCTGCCTGTGGAGAAGGAGGCCATTAATGACATTTCTGTATGTTTCATCTGTTACTGTTTTACGCACTCTTTCATGTTTGGGTAGATTCTGTGAACTGTATAAGACACGTTGTTTGCTGCAGGTGTATTCACCCTTTGCGCTACCTCACATGAGCTGTAACAGCTAATAGATGTTACTCTGTTTCTTTTTGAACCAGGTATTATAATTAATAGAAGTATTTTGGTACTTTTCGAATTGCCTGGAAACTGTTGATACCTCTGCAGTATAAACCCGGCCGCTCGCTGCAGAAGCTGCCCCCGCGCTTCCAGGGGAAGCGCCCGATGCCCCGTGGGTGGTGTGGCTGAGTTTGCTTGTTCATGATTTACATTGATATCACATGCCAGATACTGGTTCCAGAAGTGCATGTTACCACAAACTACACATATATTTTTCATGGCGCCAGCAGCATGTATATTTGCCCGCTGTGCTACCTTACATGTGCTAAAATTTATAATCCACAAAACTCTGCATTATCTCCAAAACATACAATAATTAGTCAAATAATTTTGGCACTGTTAAACCTGACTAAAAAATGTTGGAAAGACGAGGCGCTCTGCAGTTGTTTTCAAAATTATGCTTTGTTTTTAAAACCTGCACCCCAAGGAAAAAGCGGGCGCCAGCCTGTAGCTTCCTGGGCAAATACATGATCCCCGGTACACCTAGTGTGTCTGTGTATGAGTTATACTGACATGTAATGTCAGAGGCTGGTTCCAGGCCAGGGCCCCAGTGCTCATAAGTGTGCCCTGTATGTGTTACCTGTGTTATGACTAACTGTCTCACTGAGCCTCTGCTAACCAGAACATCAGTGGTTATGCTCTCTCTGCTTTCTAAATTGTTACTAACAGGCTAGTGACCAATTTCACCAATTCACATTGGCATACTGGAACACCCTTATAATTCCCTAGTATATGGTACTGAGGTACCCAGGGTATAGGGGTTCCAGGAGATCCCTATGGGCTGCAGCATTTCTTTTGCCACCCAAAGGGAGATCTGACAATTCTTACACAGGCCTGCCAGTGCAGCCTGAGTGAAATAACGTCCATGTTATTTCACAACCATTTACCACTGCACTTAAGTAACTTATAAGTCACCTATATGTCTAACCTTCACCTGGTGAAGGTTGGGTGCAAAGTTACTTAGTGTGTGGGCACCCTGGCACTAGCCAAGGTGCCCCCACATCGTTCAGGGCAAATTCCCCGGACTTTGTGAGTGCGGGGACACCATTACACGCGTGCACTGTACATAGGTCACTACCTCTGTACAGCGTCACAATGGTAACTCCGAACATGGCCATGTAACATGTCTAAGATCATGGAATTGTCACCCCAATGCCATTCTGGCATTGGGGAGACAATTCCATGATCCCCCGAGTCTCTAGCACAGACCTGGGTACTGCCAAACTACCTTTCCTGGGGTTTCACTGCAGCTGCTGCTGCTGCTGCTGCCAACCCCTCAGACAGGTTTCTGCCCTCCTGGGGTCCAGCCAGGCCTGGCCCAGGAAGGCAGAACAAAGGACTTCCTCAGAGAGAGGGTGTTACACCCTCTCCCTTTGGAAAAAGGTGTCAGGGCTGGGGAGGAGTAGCCTCCCCCAGCCTCTGGAAATGCTTTGATGGGCACAGATGGTGCCCATCTCTGCATAAGCCAGTCTACACCGGTTCAGGGATCCCCCAGCCCTGCTCTGGCGCAAAACTGGACAAAGGAAAGGGGAGTGACTACTCCCCTGACCTGCACCTCCCAGGGGAGGTGCCCAGAGCTCCTCCAGTGTGCTCCAGACCTCTGCCATCTTGGAAACAGAGGTGTTGCTGGCACACTGGACTGCTCTGAGTGGCCAGTGCCAGCAGGTGACGTCAGAGACTCCTTCTGATAGGCTCTTACCTGTGTTGCTACCCTATCCTCCTTCCTAGGTAGTCAAACCTCCGTTTCTGGCTATTTAGGGTCTCGGCTTTAGGGAATTCTTTAGATAACAAATGCAAGTGCTCATCAGAGTTCCTCTGCATCTCTCTCTTCACCTTCTGCCAAAGGATCGACCGCTGACTGCTCAGGATGCCTGCAAAACCGCAACAAAGTAGCAAAGATGACTACTGCAACCTTGTATCGCTGATCCTGACGCTTTCTCGCCTGTTTCCTGGTGGTGCATGCTCTGGGGGTAGCCTGCCTCCTTCTTTCACCAGGAGCTCTGAAGAAATCTCCCGTGGGTCGACGGAATCTTCCCCCTGCAACCGCAGGCAACAAAAGACTGCATCACCGGTCCTCTGGGTCCCCTCTCAGCATGACGAGCGTGGTCCCTTGCACTCAGCAACTCTGTATTAGTGACTCCCACAGTCCAGTGACTCTTCAGTCCAAGTTTGGTGGAGGTCAGTCCATGCCTCCCCACACTAGACTGCATTGCTGGGTACCGCGTGATTTGCAGCTGCTCCGGCTCCTGTGCACTCTTCCAGGATTTCCTTCGTGCACAGCCAAGCCTGGGTCCCCGACACTCTAACCTGCAGTGCACAACCTTCTGAGTTGTCCTCCGGCGTCGTGGGACTCCCTTTTGTGTCTTCGGGTGGACTCCGGTTCACTCCTCTTCCAAGTGCCTTTTCTGGTACCTCTGCGGGTGCTGCCTGCTTGTGTGAGGGCTCCCTGACTTGCTGGGCACCCCCTCTGTCTCCTCATCCAAGTGGCGACATCCTGGTCCCTCCTGGGCCACAGCAGCATCCATAAACCCTAACCGCAACCCTTGCAGCTAGCAAGGCTTATTTGCGGTCTTTCTGTGTGGAAACACCTCTGCAAGCTTCTTCACGACGTGGGACATCCATCCTCCAAAGGGGAAGTTCCTAGTCCTCTTCGTTCTTGCAGAATCCACAGCTTCTACCTTCCGGTGGCAGCTTCTTTGCACCCTCAGCTGGCATTTCCTGGGCATCTGCCCACTCTCCACATTGTTGCGACTCTTGGACTTGGTCCCCTTGTTCCACAGGTACTCTCGTCCAGAAATCCACTTTGGTTGCATTGCTGGTGTTGGTCTTCCTTGCAGAATTCCCCTATCAAGACCTCTGTGCTCTCCGGGGAATATAGGTTCCCTTTACACCTACTTTTCAGGGTCTTGGGGTGGGCTATTTTTCTAACCCTCACTGTTTTCTTACAGTCCCAGCGACCCTCTAAAAGCTCACATAGGTTTGGGGTCCATTCGTGATTCGCATTCCACTTTTGGAGTATATTGTTTGTGTTGCCCCCATACCTATGTGCTCCTATTGCAATCTACTGTAACTTTACATTGCTTGCATTACTTCCTTTTGCTATTACTGCATATTTTTGGTATTGTGTACATATATCTTGTGTATATTTGGCATCCTCATACTGAGGGTACTCACTGAGATACTTTTGGCATATTGTCATAAAAATAAAGTACCTTTATTTTTAGTGTATCTGTGTATTGTGTTTTCTTATGATATTGTGCATATGACACCAGTGGTATAGTAGGAGCTTTGCATGTCTCCTAGTTCAGCCTAAACTGCTCTGCTATAGCTACCTTCTATCAGCCTAAGCTGCTAGAAACACCTCTTCTACACTAATAAGGGATAATTGGACCTGGTACAGAGTGTAAGTAACCCTTGGTACCCACTACAAGCCAGGCCAGCCTCCTACACTGGTTGTGCAGCGGTGGGATAAGTACTTGCAACTACTTACCACTTTGTCATTGTGTACTTTTCATAAGAGAATAATATACAAAACAAGTTCAGTGTATGTACACCTAACCAAAAAGTTTTGCTTTTCATCTCTTACACTATTTGCTAAGTGCTGAAAAGTACTTCTAAACTTTTAAAACGTTTCTAAAAAGTTGAAAAAGTTTTTTTTTTCTGTTTCCTTAAAAAGTCCTGAAACTTTTTCCTCTCTTTTATCTGCCCCTAAACCTTTTCTATCATGTCTGATGTAGGAACATCTCTTAATCTGGTAAACTCAGCTTATGACCACCTTAACTGGAAGGGTTTAAGGAGTCTCTGCATTGACAGAGGTTTAGTGGTGGGAAAGAACCCCTCTAGAGAATTATTGTCTAACATGCTTATTGAAAATGAGAAGGCCTTAGCTGGCACTTCAATTGAGAAGTTAGGAGATAGCTCACACTCTGACTCAGGGGAGCCCCCAGTAAGAGTGTTAGAGGGTGCCCTTCCTAACCTGCCCTTTAGCAGAGCACCTAGCATAGCTGGTAATAATGGAAGATCCCATCACAGTAGGGATATTTTTGTTCCTGCAGGCCAAGTTGCTAGAGTGCCAACTGTCAGGGAGAAGTCTCCCTCTGTTCATTCACATCATTCTTCTGTGTCAACGCATGCCCAACCCACCCTGATGACAGAATGTTAGAAATGGAACTCAATAGATTGAGAGTGGAAGAGTCCAGGCTGAAGCTTAAACAGCAACAGCTGGCTCTAGACAGGGAATCCCTAGACTTAGAGAAAGAGAGACAGAGGTTGGGGTTTGGACCCCATTGTGGCAGCAGCAGTATTCCTTATAGTAATCCTGTGAAAGAGCATGATTCTAGGAATCTGCATAAGATAGTTCCCCCTTACAAGGAGGGGGATGACATTAACAAGTGGTTTGCTGCACTTGAGAGGGCCTGTATGGTACAGGGGGTCCCTCAAATGCAGTGGGCTGCTATCCTATGGCTATCTTTCAGTGGAAAGGGTAGGGATAGGCTCCTTACTGTAAAGGAAAGTGATGCCAATAATTTTACAGTTTTGAAGAATGCACTCTTGGATGGATTTGGCTTAACCACTGAACAATATAGGATTAAGTTCAGAGAAACCAGAAAAGAGTCCTCACAAGACTGGGTAGACTTTTTTTACTATTCAGTGAAGGCCTTGGAGGGGTGGTTACATGGCAGTAAAGTTTCTGACTATGAAAGTCTGTATAATCTGATCCTGAGAGAGTATATTCTGAATAACTCTGTGTCTCATTTGTTACACCAGTATCTAGTGGACTCAGATCTGACCTCTCCACAAGAATTGGGAAAGAAGGCAGACAAATGGGTCAGAACAAGAGTGAACAGAAAAGTTCATACAGGGGGTGACAAGGATGGCAAGAAGAAGGATGGTAAGTCTTCAGACAAGGGTGGGGACAAATCTAAAAATGAGTCTTCATCAGGCCCACAAAAACACTCTGTTGGGGGTGGTGGGTCCAAATCCTCTTCTAATCAAGTAAAGAAACCATGGTGCTATTTATGTAAAGTAAAAGGCCATTGGACAACTGATGGCAGTTGTCCAAAGAAAAGCACCAAGCCTCCCACTGTTGCGCCACGGCCGCAAGCGCGGGCCGCGGCGGTGCAACATTCTGCAGCTGCGGCGGCCCGTGGGTGGGCCGCAGGGGAAGCTGCAGCTCAAGTCAAGGGTTGCGGCACTCACCGCTTCCCTTTTCTGCGGCCGCGGATTCCGGGGAGGACGCGGCAGGATCTGAAGACCCGAATCGGGTCTCGGTCCTCGCCGCACTTGCCGCGCTTAGCGCGCTAGTGATATTTTCATACAGTGGGATTCCCAGTACCCCTCCTTTTCACCACTTACCAGCCACACAAGCAAAAGCTGGATTTTTGCACATGATTCTCTTTTATGCCTTTCTTTCTCTTTCCCAGCATGCTGCTCACTTCCTCTCTTCCCACATGCATTGTTTCTCTTCGTTTAGATGCATGTTCTTTATTCATTGTTATAACCTCTTCCCCAATCCAAGATGGTGGTGTTTCTACTTCCTGTTTTCTACTTCCTGTCTAGGGGTATATAAGGGGAATTCAGATTCTTGCTCATTGCGTTGCAACACTCCTTTGGTGGTAGTCACGCTCCGGCTGGTTTTCTCTTGTGGATCCAGTTATTCTTCACCTCTCTTCGTCTCCAGTTTTCCTGTACTCTCGGATCTTCAGTTCTAACGTCCTTGTGTCCTCCTTCTGTTTCAGGGAGTTCCTGTTGGAGGTTTCTTACCCTTTGGGGGTTTTTCCTCTGGGACTCCTTCTGGAGGGCATGGACTGTGGTGGCTTGCTTCTGTCAAACAGCACCGTGGCTACCGGAAGGGGTCGCCCCTACGTCGGCCAGAGCAGAACCTACCGGAATCGGGGTCGTTCCCCAACTCTCATCAACTTCAACGGTAAGCCCAGTGTAAACCGTGACAGATTGCAACGCCCAAAAATCCAGTTGCAGTCCGGAACCATGGATAATCCAGTGATGAATACAGAACCCACCAGCCAGACCCTGCTCATGACTATTCAACAACAGGCTCAAGAACTCCAACAGCTACGTACTGAAAACACCGTCTATCAACAAGCCTTTGCATCCAGGACCACTGATGTTCCCTCGGTATCTGCCACTACACCTCGTTTCTCCGGAGATCCTAACAAATTGAGAGAATTCCTGGATGCCTTGACGGTCTATTTCGCTTTTCGCCCCTCACAATTTGTGCAAGACAAGACCATGGTGGGGTATTTGATTAGTGCCCTATCTGGGCCAGCCTTGGCGTGGGCCACTCCTTTAGTGACAAGAAATGACCTTTGCCTGTCTAATTATTCCAACTTTGTCACTACCTTTAAACAGATGTTTGAGCGCCCTGGACTCGAGTCTTCAGCAGAAGAAGCTCTCTGCGATATCCAACAAGGAAATCAAGATGTATTACAATACATCACCCGTTTCAGACAATTGGCAGCAGAAACGTCCTGGGTGGAACGTACCTTGGTGACTCTGTTTCGCAGGGGTCTCATAGAGGACATTAAGGATGAACTGGTGCACTCTGCTAGAATAGAGAACCTTAAAGGGTTGATGGATCAGACCCTGACGATAGAATATCGGTTGAATGAGCGAAGAATGGAGAAAAAGAAGAGTCGTTTGCCATCACATTCAGTGACATCTTGCACCTTCCTCCATCGTACCGAAGAAGTCCATCCTGAACCTAAGGGGGCTACAGAGGAAGAGCCGATGCAAATCGATACAGCTCGAGGACCTTTATCAGCTAGTGAACGAGAACACAGACGAAGGAAGGGACTTTGGGGGTGATTCTAACCCTGGCGGTCGGTGATAAAGCGGCGGCCAACCTGCCAACAGGCCGGCGGTCCAAAAAATGGAATTCTGACCCTGGCGGGAACCGCCAACACAGCCCGCCACATTAACACTCCGACCGCCACCGCGGTACAGACAAACAGCGCGGCGGTCACCGCCAACAGGCAGGCTGCAGACAATGTACCGCCCACAGTATCACAACTCACCAATCCGCCACCTTTTCCGGGGCGGGAGCCCCGCAGATAAAAACACGGCGGAAACAGACTACGGACGGGAAAACGCTCACCAAAACACACTCCACGAGTACGGAGGACAGCATGGAACCCGAATTAAACATCCTACCTGCACTCGTCTACCTGCTCATCTACCACGAGTACGAACTCCGGCGCAGACGACAACGGTGAGTACTGCACCTACGACACACGGGAGGGGGGAGGACGAAAGGTTACGGGCACACACATATGCGACCCCCACCCCCCCAAACTATGTACACACCAATGCAGAGCAACAATGCACAGTGACACCACCCAAACCCCCCTGAAAAATGCAAAGACATAATTAAATTTTGAACCAAATTTTTATATAAAAAATAGACTCTGAGACGTATCGGCAACTATGCAAAATATCCATAACAAAATAATACTATACACACTGCCATGGCGAACCGAGGCAATTAGTCCGCTACATCCAAGTCAAATGGAACAGTCCGTGGGCTACAGTGTAGCGACACAAGGGCAAAGCCCACACAGGAGACCTGAGTCCTTTGGAGAGAACACTGCAGGGGCATCTGATGAAAATACTACAGGCACCTCAGGGGGAAGCGAAGGGGGGGGCACCACAGCCACATGAGTCCACGACGCAAGATCCACGAAGGGGCCACCATGCCCACTGTGCCATCCTGGGGAGTGCAAAGCCACAGTCTCTCAAGTCTCTACAGTGGGTGGCTTGCCCACTGTACCATCCTGGGGAGTGCAAAGCCACAGTCTCTCAAGTCTCACAAGTGGGTGGCTTGCCCACTGTACCATCCTGGGGAGTGCCAAGCCACAGTCTCTCAAGTCTCTACAGTGGGTGGCTTGCCCACTGTACCATCCTGGGGAGTGCAAAGCCACAGTCTCTCAAGTGGATAACAGTCTCCACTGGTCAAGGAGGAGGCATGGGGGGCACAGTGAACCATAGACAGTGCTTGAGATGAAGGGGCCCAGCGGAGCGGTGCTTGAGACGGCGGGGCCCAGCGGAGCGGTGCTTGAGATGAAGGGGCCCAGCGGTGCTTGAGACGGCGGGGCCCAGCGGAGCGGTGCTTGAGACGGCGGGGCCCAGCGGAACGGTGCTTGAGACGGCGGGGCCCAGCGGAGCGGTGCTTGAGATGAAGGGGCCCAGCGGAGCGGTGCTTGACAGGAAGGGCCCAGCGGAGCGGTGCTTGAGACGGCGGGGCCCAGCGGAGCGGTGCTGGAGCCGGCGGGGCCCAGCGGAGCGGTGCTTGAGATGAAGGGGCCCAGCGGTGCGGTGCTTGAGACGGCGGGGCCCAGCGGAGCGGTGCATGAGACGGCGGGGCAAAGCGGAGCGGTGCTTGAGACGGCGGGGCCCAGCGGAGCGGTGCTTGAGACGGCGGGGCCCAGCGGAGCGGTGCTTGAGATGAAGGGGCCCAGCGGTGCGGTGCGTGAGACGGCGGGGCCCAGCGGAGCGGTGCTTGAGACGGCGGGGCCCAGCGGTGCGGTGCTTGAGACGGCGGGGCCCAGCGGAGCGGTGCTTGAGATGAAGGGGCCCAGCGGTGCGGCGCTTGAGACGGTGGGGCCCAGCGGTGCGGTGCTTGAGACAGCGGGGCCCAGCGGAGCGGTGCTTGAGATGAAGGGGCCCAGCGGAGCGGTGCTTGAGACGGCGGGGCCCAGCGGAGCGGTGCTTGAGACGGCGGGGCCCAGCGGAGCGGTGCTTGAGATGAAGGGGCCCAGCGGAGCGGTGCTTGAGACGGCGGGGCCCAGCGGAGCGGTGCTTGAGATGAAGGGGCCCAGCGGAGCGGTGCTTGACAGGAAGGGCCCAACGGAGCAGTGGGTGCTCTTCTGCACGGCGGGCCCTGTTCAGCGGTGCCTATCTTCACAGCGGGCCCTGTTCAGCAGTGCTCTTCTGCACGGCGGGCCCTGTTCAGCGGTGCCTATCTTCACGGCGGGCCCTGTTCAGCGGTGCTCTTCTGCACGGCGGGCCCTGTTCAGCGGTGCTCTTCTGCACGGCGGGCCCTGTTCAGCGGTGCTCTTCTGCACGGCGGGCCCTGTTCAGCGGTGCTCTTCTGCACGGCGGGCCCTCTTCAGCGGTGCTCTTCTGCACGGCGGGCCCTGTTCAGCGGTGCTCTTCTGCACGGTGGGCCCTGTTCAGCGGTGCTCTTCTGCACGGCGGGCCCTGTTCAGCAGTGCTCTTCTGCACGGCGGGCCCTGTTCAGCGGTGCACATCCAGTAGGTTCAAGGGAGCCAGACCTGGCCTGGACTCCGTGCTCAGACGCCCTCCGGCCATGATGTTCCTGGCCCCTTCGGTGACGGAGTCCTGGGCCCTTTGGTGTCCTCCTTTACAGCTGGGATGTGGCATGTGGGGCCCACCTGCTCCGCGCTCCTGCTGGCTGACGTCTCCGCCCTGCTGCCCTTACGCTCCTTAGATGGGGCTCTCGGGCCCTTGCCTCCCCTAGACGTAGTGGCTGGTGAAGTGGGCGAACTCTGCTCCTTGGGGGCAGCCGTGTCAGTCTTCGCACGGCGGCCCTTGTGTTTCCTGGTCCTCTTGCCGGGGGGGGGCTGGATGTGTCCTTGCTGCTGATGGAGGTGTCACTGCTGGCAAAGGGTGGGCTCCAGAACCCATGCACAACAGTGACACCCGAAGTTGGGCTGGTGGTGGCTGTGGTGCTCTTGGGACTCTTTGCAGATGGAGGGGGTAGGTCATCGGAGGGGAAGAGGTCAAGATTAGCCAGGAAAAGCTTTTTAGGGCCAAGGTAAAAGGTAGAAGTGGAGATGGAAGTGGAGGAAGAGGATGTGGTTGTAGGAGAGTCAGGTGTGCTGTCATTGGGTGAAGGTGCAGGTGCTGTAGGCTGTTGTGAGGTGGATGTCTGTTGGGTGGGTGTCTGCCTGCGTTTGTGTGTCTTGGAAGGGGTGGTGACAGACACAGTGGGAGAGGACACAGGGGACGTGTAAATGGCAGTGGGGGTGGTGACTGCACGCGTGCGGACTGTACAGGAGGGTGTGGTGGTGATGGTAGCACTGGCTGATGTTGGTGTGCATGCAGGTGTGAGTGGAGACGTCACAGGGAGGGAGGAGGGAGACGAGGAGGAGGGGGACACAGGGGTGGTAGTGACTGTTGGGATGTCTGCATCTGTGTGTTGCTTGGGTGAGTGTTTGTGGGATCTGTGGTGCTTGTGTCTGGATGAGCTGCCCTTGGGTGTTGAGGTGTGTGCAGGCTGGTCTGATGGTGTGGCTGGGATAGGCTGAGGAACAGGAGACAGAGACAGGCTGGAGGCAGTCAGAAGAGGGAGGCTGGAAACAGGGACAATGGCTGCCGTCAGTGCTGAGGCCAGAGCATTGAACGATCGTTGATGGGCAGCCTGACCCGAATGAATGCCCTCCAGGTAGGCATTGCTCCGATGCACCTCCCTTTCTACCCCCTGGATGGTATTCAAAAGGGTAGTCTTCCCAACAATGAGTGTCCTGAGGAGATCAATGACCTCCTCACTGAGGGCAGCAGGGGTAACAGGGGCAGGGGCTGAGGTGCCTGGGGCGAAGGAGACGCCCGCCTTCCTGGGTGAGCGGGCACGGAGCGTAGGCTGAGGGGCTGCTGGGAGGGCGGGGCTGGTGCGCTGGGTGGCGGCTGTACCTGTAGAGGCGGGGGGCCCGGATGTTGCCGCCACCGCTAGGGAGCTCCCATCCGAGGACGTGTCGCTGTCGCTGCTCTCACCAGCGGTCCCCGTCGTGGTGCTCCCCTCGCCCTCTGGCTCACTTGGGCCCTCGGTGTCTGTTCCTGTGCCCACCGGGGCCTTGTGGCTTGCAGCTCCCTCGTGCTCCGATGCCAAATCTCCTCCGCCTGATGATGCTAATGCACACATGCACAAGAAGATGAAGAAGAAGGGTGGGGGGAGAAAGAGAAGACCTGGTTGAGTGCATGCAATGTCAACACCGTTGGCGGAGACGACAGACACAGGAGCCGCATGCACTAAGCCGCGCATTCGGGGCACACTACTCAGTACTTCTGACTCGGACAACAGGTCAGGAGACGACAAGCGCGCACATGTGTGAGGCTGGACCATCAATAGCTGGACTTGTCACCCTACGGAGGTGGGGGCCGGGAGCACAGGGCCATGCCTAAGGGAGAGGACTACACTACAGAAAGCGCCCTGGCCTAATGTCACCCCCAACCCTCCTCCCCCACCCAGATGCCTCCACTGCGCAGAAAGATAGTTGAATGTGCTGATACTCACCCCCTTGTGTCTGCTGTGATGCTCTCAAGCGCCCATCCAATTCAGGGTAGGCCACCGCCAGGATCCGTGACATCAGGGGGGTCAGGGTACGACTGGCACCCCTCCTAGGTTGGGAGGCCATCCCCAGCAGTGACTCGGCGGTCTTCCTGGTTACGCGGCGGATGTCCTCCCACCTCTTGCGGCAGTGGGTGCTCCGTCTGACGTGGACCCCCAGGGCCCGGACTTCCTTGGCGATGGAACGCCAAATCCCGACTTTCTGATGGGCGCTGACCTATGTGACATGTACAGGGTGGGAAGGAAACAATCATCAACTTACTGCATGTTACATGTGATTGGCCCCCCCTCCCCAACCTTGCAAAATAGCACATGCTCTCATCTGTCGTGCGTTACACTCCTCATTCGCCCCCCACCCCACCAACTTACATCCACCCCACTCCACACAGGCATCGCCCATTCCGTGTGCACCCGGTGTACTCACCTGTTGGTCTGGAGGACCGTAGAGTAACGCATACTGGGGGAGGACCCCATCCACGAGCTTCTCCAACTCTTCAGACGTGAAGGCAGGGGCCCTTTCCCCAGTCGCAGCAGCCATTGTCACTTCCAGACCGAGTTCACAGCAGCACTTGCAGTATAGGTCCTCTCCTGTGGATGATCAGGTCTCGAGTGATTAAGCAGATAGAAAATGGCGGTCACGCCCGCGGCGGTGCGTACCGCGGCGGTGCGTACCGCGACCGCCGGCGCACATCGTCATTGGCTCCTGAAACCCATAGGCTTCAATGTTATCCAATGCGGCTCTGTATAGCGGTCTTCGACCGCCTACCGCCACGGTGTGCTCCGCCAGCGCAGTGACCTCACATCCCATTGTCCCACTTCACAGGTCAGGCAGCCGCCATTTCAAGGGCCCACATGGCATAATCTCTACTGTGACACACAGGCTTAGGCCTGGCATTGCCACACATACACGCCTTTCAATACCTAGATAACCGTGTGCCATGCAAGCAGTGGTGAACGTACCAGTGATGATCTTGACTCTGTGCTCCATGTTGTCCTTCCTAGGCACCGTCCGCTGGGATTTGCGAGGAGAAGGATGAATCCTCGCGTGTACCGACTGCTGGTGGACCTGTCGACAATGGAAGAACGCCACATCATACTATGATACCGACTTGACCGTGCCACCATCCATGAACTGTGTGCCCAGCTGGAGCCAGCCCTGATGTCCCCCATCTGCCAACCCACAGGAATTCCCCCTCTGGTGCAGGTGCTGTCAGTCCTCCATTTTCTTGCAAGTGGCTCATTCCAGACAACAGTGGCCATGTCATCTGGAATGTCTCAGCCAATGTTTTCAAAGGTTTTGTCTAGAGTGTTGTCTGCCCTGACGAAACACATGCGGAGTTACATTATATTCCCAGAGGAGGTTGATTTGCCCACTGTGAAGGGTGATTTTTATGCCCTTGGACATATTCCCAACATAATTGGTGCCATTGATGGGACCCATGTAGCCTTAGTCCCCCCAAAGACGATGAGCAGGTGTACAGAAACAGGAAGAGTTACCATTCTATGAACGTCCAGGTGGTCTGTTTGGCTGACCAGTACATCTCCCATGTGAATGCAATGTTCCCTGGTTCAATGCATGACGCGTATGTGATGCGTAATAGCAGCATCCCTTTTGTGATGGAACAGCTACAGAGACACCGTGTGTGGCTAATAGGTGACTCTGGTTACCCCAACCTGCCTTGGCTATTGACCCCAGTGAGGAATCCCCGGACCAGGGCTGAGGAACGGTACAATGAGGCCCATGGGCGAACTAGGAGGATCATAGAAAGGACCTTTGAGGTTCTGAAGGCCAGGTTTAGGTGTCTGCACATGACAGGGGGATCCCCTGATGTACTCACCAAAGAAGGTGTGCCAGATCATCGTGGCCTGCTGTATGCTTCACAATCTGGCATTGCGACGTCAGGTGCCTTTCCTGCAGGAGGATGGTCCAGATGGTGGTGTTGAAGCAGCTGTAGAGCCTGTGGAGAGTGAAGAGGAGGAAGACTCAGAGGACGACCCAGACAACAGGGACAGAGTTATCCAACAGTATTTTCAGTAGCACACAGGTAAGAATCACACACGCCATTTTAATTTTCCTGACTGCCTCGTTTTTCTCAACTTTGTCTATGACCCCCCAGTTATTTGAAACTGATGTTTGATTCTCCCTTCCCTTTTCAGTGCTGTATGACCCACTGCGTGACTTCTGCTTGGTTAGCCCATGGACTAATGTTTATTGATCTCGGTATGTGTTCAGCACAAAGTTTACAGAACATAATTGATCGGTAATGTGTTTTACATTTGTAAATAATACAGCCTGACTACAGCATGATTTCAGTGCATTGAGTGATTTATTTTTGGTGCTAGATAATGGTACATGATATTCACACGGTGATGGGTGGGGGTGGAGTAATGTCCATGGCAGAGTCCAGTTCTCAGTCTCACAGGTGCATTGTCCATATGCCTGTGGAAGGATGGAGCAGGGGCAGTTCAAGGTTGGACAGGGTGGCAATGTGGGACAGTGGGATGACTTCAGGTGGTATCTCATGCTGGCGGGGGTCTTGACATCCTACTCTGTCTTTTTTTTGGATCTCAGGCTCCTCTTGCGGGGTGGTTGTTCTTCAGCAGGAGGTGGGGTTCTGGTGGCCTGTCGTTGTGGTGGGGCCTCCTGTCCACTAGCGCCGGCGGAGGTGGTAGGCTGTTCCTGGTCCGGGCTAGTGACAGGGGCCCTGTGTGGTGCCACATGGTCCCGCAACATGTCTTCTATCCGGTGGAGGGCCTGGACTAGGCTCCCCATGGCGGTAGAGATGTGGGTGAGATTGTTGAACCCCATGTAGCGTTCCTCCTGCTGTGCCTGGATCTCCTGGAACCTGGCCAGTACCGTCGCCATCGTCTCTTGTGAGCGGTGGTAGGCTGCCATGATGGTGGTGAGGGCCTCTTGGAGAGTCGGTTCCCTGGGCCTCTCCTCCCCCCCCTGTCGCACAGCAGCCCTCCGAGTTGCCCTGTTTCCCCCGGACTCTGTCCCCTGGACGGTGTGCCCACTACCACTGCCCCCAGGTCCCTGTTGTTGTGGGGGTGGTGGATTAGCCTGGGGGCCCTGTAGTGGCAGACACACCGCTGATTGACCTGTCCTAGAGACAGAGCCATGGGCCCGCTGGGTGGGAGCTGTGCTGTTGTTCCCAGAGGGGGTTGGGTCTGCTGTGGCCTGTGTGTGGGGAACCGACTGTCCAGAGGTCCCCGATGGTCCGGGCTGGTCGTCAGGTTCCAGGTCGACAGAGCTGCTGTCATCACTGGGTGCCTCTTCCGGGGGGGGATGGACATTTCTGGACCCTCCTGGTCAGTGTGTTGGCGTTCGGGTCCTGCATGGGGTAAGAGAGTATGGTTATTGTTTCTGTGTGTGCTATTGTGTGCGATTTATGGGTGCCCTTGTCCCCCAGTGCTGTCATTCCCTTGGGGGAGGTGTTGTGGGGGTGTTGGGGGGGGGGTATGTGCAGTGGTCATGCTTAGGTGATGGGTGTCCATAGTTTGTGGTGGCATGCAGGGGTTGGTGTTGGGTGGGTTGTGCTGGGGAGACATTCTCAGGGAGGATGTGTGATGGGGGGTTGGGGGTGAGGGTGGTGGTGGGGGTTGGCATGCTGGGGGGGGGGTGAAGTAGTTGAGATTGTACTTACCAGAGTCCATTCCTCCGTGTACTCCAGCGAGGCCATCAGGATGCAGGATGTTTAGTACCTCTTGCTCCCATGCTGTGAATTCGGGTGGTGTGGGTGGGGGTCCCCCGCCAGTCTTCTGCACTGCGATGTTGTGTCGCGAGACCATCGAGCGCACCTTTCCCCGTAAGTCGTTCCAACGTTTGCGGATGTCCTCTCGATTTCTGGGATGCTGTCCCACCGCGTTGACCCTGTCCACGATCCGCTGCCATAGCTCCGCCTTCCTGGCTATAGTGGTGTGCTGCACCTGTGAACCGAAGAGCTGGGATTCGACTCTTATGATCTCCTCCACCATGACCCGGAGTTCTTGGTCCGAAAAGCGTGGGTGCCTTTGGGGTGCCATGGGGTGGTGTGGATGAGGTGTGGGGTGGTGTATATGGTGAAGAGTGTGTTGGTGTGTGGTGCTTTGTGCTTCTATGTGGTGTGTGTGATGGTGTAGTGTGCCTCTGTGTGATGTAGCTCTCTATTCTGTGATGTGTCTCTCTCTCCTTCGTCTATGATCTTCGGTCGTAGGGGTTTGTGGGTGATGTGGGTGTGTGTTTTATAGTTGGTTGGATGTGTGGGAGTGTTGTTTGTATGTGTGTCAGGTGTGTGTATTTCAAATAGTCCAATGTGGCTGGGTTTTGGAGCTGTGTGTGTATTTTGAGCGCGGCGGTGTGTACCGCCAATGGAATACCGCGGTTGAAAGACCGCCGCGTGGATTCGTGGGTCAGAATGGCATGGGCGTGTTTGTGTTGGCGTGACGGTGAAGGTTTGGTCATCTCCAGTTTTCCGCGGCCCGCTGATGTGGCGGCCTTCCTTGGATGTCGGGATTTTGGCGGTCCCGCCGTTGTGGGTCAGAATGACCGTGGCGGTTCACCGCGGCCGCGGCGGTAGAATGGCGGACTTCTGACCGGCGGTAAGGGCCTTTTACCGCCGAGGTCAGAATGACCCCCTTTGTCTGTATTGTGGTGCAGCTGGTCACCTAATTTGCACCTGCCCCGTTTGTCCAGCCAAGCCTTTGGGAAACGCCAACTCTCGTCCTCAGTGAGAAGGGTGAGGACGGGATATCGTGAAATCCCTTCCATTTGTACCTCCAGGGAGGAAGGAACTGCTCTTTTCCTTTTACCAGTTATCCTTCACTTAACTGATGCCCGTGAAGAAAGAACTTTAGCCTTATTGGACTGCTGGGCCAGTGGTATCTACTTAGATGAAGCATGGGCAAAGGAACGACAGATAGCAAAAATACCTAAGGAAGTACCAGAACAAGTTCACACGGTGGATGGATCACTCTTGGCCTCAAGACCCGTAAAGTACACCACCCCTACTTTCTGTCTCCAATTTGGGAAACACCAAGAAAATCTTTCGTTTGATTTAATTTCTTCACCACATCACGTCATGATCCCGGGAATTCCATGGCTCACACGGCACAACCCTTACATCAACTGGGAAACAAGAACTATTTCTTTATCCTCTCACTTCTGCCAACACCACTGCTACTTAGCAGAAGATTATTGGTCCCCAAAAGGCCTATTAGCAGCACCCCCTAAGGTGGGATGTTCCATTAACATCCTACAGGGAGTACCCAGTCATTATCAAGAATATGCCGATGTATTCCAGAAGCCAGAAAAACCTGAACTGCCACCCCATAGAGAATACGATTGCGCCATTCCTTTAGAACCAGATACAGTGGTTCCTTTTGGGCGAATGTATTCTCTAACAGAACCTGAGAAGCAGATTCTTAAGGAATACCTTGATGAGAACATACAAAGCGGATTCATTGCTCCCTCCTCTTCACCTGCAGGGGCTCCTCTCTACTTTGTGCCTAAGAAGACGAAAGATTTGCGTCCCTGTATTGATTTCAGAGGATTAAACAAGATCACTATTAAGGATCGGTACCCGTTACCCCTTATTAAGGACATCCTGGAAGCGGTCAGAGGGGCAAAGAGATTCACCAAGTTGGATCTCAGAGGAGCATACCATCTTTTAAAGATCAAAGAAGGTGATGAGTGGAAGACCGCTTTTAGAACACCTTTCGGTCACTACGAATATCGAGTAATGCCATTCGGACTCACCAATGCCCCTTTCATTTTTCAAAGGTTCATGGATTCTATTTTTTACGACCTTCTACAACAAACAGTGGTTGTTTATCTCGACGACATTTTAATATTTTCTGTCCACCCAGAGCAACACTCTAAACATGTTCTCCAAGTTCTAGAGAGACTCAGACAACACCATTTATTTTGCAAACCCAAGAAGTGCGAGTTTGATCGAACAGAGGTAAAATACTTGGGATATTGCATCAACCAAACTGGGGTCGCCATGGATTCAGACAAGGTGCAAGCTATATTGGATTGGCCATCTCCCTCTTCCATCAAAGAGACTCAGGGGGTCATTCCGACCCCGGCGGTCCTTGACCTCCAGGGCCGGGGTCGGCGGGAGCACCGCCAACAGGCTGGCGGTGCTCCTGAGGGCATTCTGACCGCGGCGGTATGGCCGCGGTCAGAACCGGAAAACCGGCGGTGTCCCGCCGGTTTTCCGCTGCCCTGAGGAATCCCCCATGGTGGCGCAGCTTGCTGCGCCGCCATGGGGGATTCCGACCCCCTCACCGCCATCCTGTTCCTGGCGGTTTCGACCGCCAGGAACAGGATGGCAGTGAGGGGTGTTGTGGGGCCCCTGGGGGCCCCATGCTGTGCCCATGCCAATGGCATGGGCACTGCAGGGGCCCCCGTAAGAGGGCCCCACTTTGAATTTCAGTGTCTGCTTAGCAGACACTGAAATTCGCAACGGGTGCTACTGCACCCGTCGCACACCTTCCACTCCGCCGGCTCCATTCGGAGCCGGCTTCCTCGTAGAAGGGTGTTTCCCACTGGGCTGGCGGGCGGCCTTTTGGCGGTCGCCCGCCAGCCCAGTGGGAAACCCAGAAGACCGTCCCGCGGTCTAGCTCGGAATGACCCCCTCAGTGTTTTTTGGGATTAGCCAATTTCTATCGACAATTTATAGCAGACTTTGCCCAGAGAACCAGCTACATTACTCAAACCCTTAAAAAAGACCATCTAAAGAAGGGCTTTTGTTGGACACAAGACGCAGAGTTAGCCTTTCAAGACTTAAAGAAAGCCTTTATTAAAGCTCCTATTCTACGACACCCAGACACCAGCAAGCAATTCATTGTTGTCGCAGACGCCTCAGAAAGAGCCATTGGGGATGCCTTACTGCAAAAACAAGACGATGATGATTTAGAGCACCCTGTATTCTACCTGTCACACATTTTATCCGATTCAGAGCGGAACTATTCCGTACTAGAACGTGAATTACTCGCCTTAAAGACCGCATGAACAGAACGGAGACACTTTCTGATGGTCTCGAAAGAACCCTTTGAAGCCCGGACAGACCACAGAAATCTACAATGCTTGAGAAACTTCCAGTGTCAGAATAGCCGGCAGGCTCGATGGGCTTTCTTTTTCAGTCAATATGATTTTTATATCACATACATCCCTGGTTCTCAGAACATCCTGGCGGATGCCTTGTCTCGACGTTATACTGAGTGTAGCAATTCTCCTGTACAGAACCTATTTGACAATAATAAGATCATTGGATTAGTACAGACTTTTTTAGACCAAGTCAAGTCCGAATATTCCCGTCTAGAAGATACAGAGCTGAATAAGTTGCGTCCGCAACTTCATATAGATCAAGGGTATTATTACCATGATAAGGCCCTGTTCTTACCCACTAAGCTAATACAGACTGAAGCCTTACGAATGTGCCATGATTCCCCCATTGCAGGTCATCAAGGAATAAAGGCTACTCAAGAACTTCTGCTTCGCTCCTTCTGGTGGCCAACTCTCAAGACAGATACTGAAGATTATGGGGGTCATTCTGACCCCGGCGGGCGGCGGGAACCGCCGAATGACCGCACCGCGGTCAAAAGACCGCGGCGGCCATTCTGGCTTTCCCGCTGGGCCGGCGGAGTTGTAGGGGTGCGACGGGTGCAGTGCCACCCGACGCGATTTTCAGTGTCTGCAAAGCAGACACTGAAACTCTTTATGGGGCCCTGTTAGGGGGCCCCTGCACTGCCCATGCCAGTGGCATGGGCAGTGCAGGGGCCCCCTGGGGCCCCAGACACCCGTTCCCGCCATCCTGTTCCTGGCAGTAAAAACCGCCAGGAACAGGATGGCGGGAAGGGGGTCGGAATCCCCATGGCGGTGCTGCAAGCAGCGCCGCCATGGAGGATTCCCTGGGCCAGGGGTAAACCGGCGGGAAACCGCTGGTTGCCCTTTTCTGACCGCGGCAGTCAGAATGGCCCAGGAAGCACCGCCAGCCTGTTGGCGGTGCTTCCGCGGTCCCCGGCCCTGGCGGTCATGGACCGGCAGGGTCGGAATGACCCCCTATGTATCATCCTGTCCTATATGTGCTCAAGCCAAGACACCCCGTACTAAACCAGTAGGATTACTTCACCCATTACCAGTTCCCCCAGGTCCATGGCACACTATCTCCACGGATTTCATGTGCTCTTTACCCTCTTCAGTGGGGAATCAAGCAATTATGGTAACCGTGGACTCCTTCACTAAAATGGCTCATTTCACTGCCTTAAGAAAATTACCAATGGCAAAAGAATTAAGTCAAATCTTTACACAAGAAATCTTTCGACTCCATGGATTACCTCAGTTCATTATATCGGATAGGGGTCCTCAATATATCTCCTGCTTCTGGAAACAATTCTGTAAGACCTTGGGGCAGACGGAACGACTCAATCAAGGCCTCGAACAATATTTACATAGCTTCTGCAATGCTACGCATAGTAATTAGTCTACCTATTTGCCACTTGCAGAATTCTCCTACAACAACTCAATACACAGTGCCTCGAAAGTCTCCCCTTTCTATGGCTCTTATGGTTTCCATCCTAAGGCCTTCCCAACTCCCCTGAAAGATAATTCCAATCTTCCTGCCATCTCCTCCTATGTTCGACAGCTACGGGGTGTCCAACGTGTTTCCATTCAAACCTTGTGTCCACTAAGTCACGCATGAAAAAGATGGCTGATAAAAGACATGAGGCTCCTCACTATCAGGTCCATTATAAAGTCTGGCTTTCCTCTAGATTTCTACCTCTCCGACTTACTCGGAACAAATTTAAACCTCGTTATTATGGTCCATTCCTGATTCTCCAGAAGATTAATCCAGTGTCTGTACGTCTTCGTCTGCCCCAGACTTGGAAGATACATCCTGTGTTCCATGTCTCTCAACTCAAACCTTACCTCCCTGATCCTTTTCACAGACAGTTCTCCTGTCCTCCCCCTCTGTTGATTGATAATGTGCCCGTATACGAGGTCCAGGAAGTCTGTGACTCTCGGTTTTTCCATGGACGTCTCCAATATCTTATTCACTGGAAAGGCTACCCGATGAGTGAATGTTCTTGGGAAGATGCCCATTCAGTCCATGCCCCTCTTTTGGTCCGTCGCTTTTTCCTGCTTTTTCCTCACAAAACTGGGGCCTCGGGGGGGGACCTACTGTTGCGCCACGGCCTCAAGCGCGGGCCACGGCAGCGCAACATTCTGCAGCTGCGGCGGCCCGCGGGCTGGCCACAGGGGAAGCCGCGGCTCAAGTCAAGGGTCGCGGCACTTGCCGCTTCCCTTTTCTGCGGCCACGGATTCCGGGGAGGACGCGGCAGGATCTGAAGACCCGAATCGGGTCTCGGTCCTTGCCGCACTTGTCGTGCTTGCCGGGCTTAGCGCGCTAGTGAGATTTTCATACAGTGGGATTCCCAGTACCCCTCCTTTTCACCACTTACCGGCCACACAAGCAAAAGCCGGATTTTTGCACTTGATTCTCTTTTATGCCTGTCCTTCTCTTTCCCAGCATGCTGCTCACTTCCTCTCTTCCCAGCATGCATTGTTTCTCTTTGTTTAGACGCGTGTTCTTTATTCATTGTTATAACCTCTTCCCCAATCCAAGATGGTGGTGTTTCTACTTCCTGTTTTCTACTTCCTGTCTAGGGGTATATAAGGGGAATTCAGATTCTTGCTCATTACGTTGCAACACTCCTTTGGTGGTAGTCCCGCTCCGGCTGGTTTTCTTTTGTGGATCCAGTTATTCTTGACCTGTCTTCGTCTCCAGTTTTCCTGTACCCTCGGATCTTCAGTTCTAACGTCCTTGTGTCCTCCTTCTGTTTCAGGGAGTTCCTGTTGGAGTTTTTTACCCTTTTGGGGTTTTTCCTCTGGGACTCCTTCTGGAGGGCACAGACTGAAGTGGCTTGCTATTGTCAAACAGCACTGTGGCTACCGGAAGGGGTCGCCCCTAGCTCGGCCAGAGCAGAACCTGCCAAAATCGGGGTTGTTCCCCAACTCTCATCAACTTTGACGGTAAGCCCAGTGTAAACAGTGACACCCACTACCACAACCCCTACTGCAACCTCTAGTGCCCCTAGTAATAGCAGTGGTGGTGGGAGCAAACCTACTAATAGCCAATCCAAGGGAGTAGCTGGGCTCACTTTTGGTAACTTAGTTGGGGTTGGTCTTGTTAGGGAGACCACAGATGCTGTGTTAGTCTCTGAAGGTGCCATTGATTTGGCCACCTTGGTTGCTTGACCCCTTAATATGGATAAGTACAAACAACTTCCCCTAATAAATGGTGTTGAGGTTCAGGCCTACAGGGACACAGGTGACAGTGTTACCATGGTAATAGAGAAACTGGTACACCCTGAACAACACCTACTTGGTCACCAGTACCAAGTGACAGACGCTCATAACAACACTCTTAGCCACCCCATGGCTGTTGTGAATCTCAACTGGGGGGGGTTACTGGTCCAAAGAAAGTTGTGGTTGCCTCATATTTACCTGTAGACTGTCTACTAGGGAACGATTTAGAGATGTCAGCTTGGGCAGAAGTGGAGTTGGAGTCTCATGCAGCAATGCTGGGCATTCCTGGGCATATTTTTGCTTTAACCAGGGCTCAGGCCAAAAAGCAAAAAGGATAGGGTGACTTGGATCCCGGAACAATGGACCAAGTGCTCCCTAAAGCTAGGCTTAGTAAGGGTAAATCCCTACCCACTATCCCTCCCTCTACAGATGATTCTTCTTCTGAGGAAGAAGAATTTCCCCCCTGTGCAGAACCTTCACCAGAGTAGCTGGAAGCAGACACTGCTGAGCTTTTGGGTGGAGGGGGGCCTGTAGGAGGCTGGACTGGCTTGTAGTGAGTACCAAGGGGTACTTACACCTTGCACCAGGCCCAGGTATCCCTTATTAGTGTAGAGGAGTGTCTAGCAGCTTAGGCTGATAGAAAAGGTAGCTTAGCAGAGCAGCTTAGGCTGAACTAGGAGACGAGTGAAGCTCCTACAGTACCACTAGTGTCACTTGCACAATATCACAAGAAAACACAATACACAGATATACTAAAAATAAAGGTACTTTATTTTTATGACAATATGCCAAAGTATCTCAGTGAGTACCCTCAGTATGAGGATAGCAAATATACACAAGATATATGTACACAACACAAAAATATGCAGTAATAGCAATAGAAAACAGTGCAAACAATGTATAGTCACAATAGGATGCAATAGGGGCACATAGAGATAGGGGCAACACAAACCATATACTCTAGAAGTTGAATGCGAACCACGAATGGACCCCAAACCTATGTGACCTTGTAGAGGGTCGCTGGGACTGTAAGAAAACAGTGAGGGTTAGAAAAATAGCCCACCTCAAGACCCTGAAAAGTGGGTGCAAAGTGCACCTAAGTTCCCCAAAGAGCACAGAAGTCGTGATAGGGGAATTCTGCAGGAAAGACCAACACCAGCAATGCAACAACGATGGATTTCCAGACTAGAGTACCTGTGGAACAAGGGGACCAAGTCCAAAGGTCACAATCAAGTCGGGAGTGGGCAGATGCCCAGGAAAGGCCAGCTGTGGGTGCAAAGAAGCTGCCACCGGATGGTAGAAGCTGAGGATTCTGCAAGAACGACAAGGGCTAGAAACTTCCCCTTTGGAGGATGGATGTCCCACATCGTGAAGAGTCGTGCAGAAGTATTTTCCAGCAGAAAGACCACAAACAAGCCTTGCTAGCTGCAAAGCTCGCGGTTACGGTTTTTGGATGCTGCTGTGGCCCAGGAGGGACCAGGATGTTGCCAATTGCGTGAGGGGATAGAGGGGGCGTCCAGCAAGAGAAGAAGCCCACTCAGAAGCAAGCAGCACCCGGAGAAGTGCCGGAACAGGCACTACGAAGTGGAGTGAAACGGTGCTCACCCGAAGTTGCACAAGAGAGTCCCACGTCGCCGGAGGACAACTCAGGAGGTCGTGCAATGCAGGTTAGAGTGCCGTGGACCCAGGATTGGCTGTGCACAAAGGAAATCCTTGAAAAGTGCACAGGAGCAGGAGTAGCTGCAAAACACGCGGTTCCCAGCAATGCAGTCTGGCGTGGGGAGGCAAGGACTTACCTCCACCAAACTTGGACTGAAGAGTCACTGGACTGTGGGAGTCACTTGGACAGAGTTGCTGAGTTCAAGGGACATCGCTCGTCGTGCTGAGAGGAGACCCAGAAGACCGGTGATGCAGTTCTTTGGTGCCTGCGGTGGCAGGGGGAAGATTCCGTCGACCCACAGGAGATTTCTTCGGAGCTTCTAGTGCAGAGAGGAGGCAGACTACCCCCACAGCATGCACCACCAGGAAAACAGTCGAGAAGGTGGCAGGATCAGCGTTACAAGGTCGCAGTAGTCATCTTTGCTACTTTGTTGCAGTTTTGCAGGCTTCCAGCGCGGTCAGCAGTCGATTCCTTGGCAGAAGGTGAAGAGAGAGATGCAGAGGAACTCAGATGAGCTCTTGCATTCGTTATCTAAGGAATTCCCCAAAGCAGAGACCCTAAATAGCCAGAAAAGAGGGTTTGGCTACTTAGGAGAGAGGATAGGCTAGCAACACCTGAAGGAGCCTATCAGAAGGAGTCTCTGACGTCACCTGCTGGCACTGGCCACTCAGAGCAGTCCAGTGTGCCAGCAGCACCTCTGTTTCCAAGATGGCAGAGGTCTGGAGCACACTGGAGGAGCTCTGGGCACCTCCCAGGGGAGGTGCAGGTCAGGGGAGTGGTCACTCCCCTTTCCTTTGTCCAGTTTCGCGCCAGAGCAGGGCTGAGGGGTCCCTGAACCGTTGTAGACTAGTTTATGCAGAAATGGGCACCATCTGTGCCCATGAAAGCATTTCCAGAGGCTAGGGGAGGCTACTCCTCCCCTGCCTTAACACCTTTTTCCAAAGTGAGAGGGTGTAACACCCTCTCTCTGAGGAAGTCCTTTGTTCTGCCTTCCTGGGCCAAGCCTGACTGGACCCCAGGAGGGCAGAAACCTGTCTTAGGGGTTGGCAGCAGCAGCAGCTGCAGTGAAACCCCTGAAAAGGCAGTTTGGCAGTACCAGGGTCTGTGCTAGAGACCCGGGGAATCATGGGATTGTCTCCCCAATACCAGGATGGCATTGGGGGGGGGCAATTCCATGATCTTAGACATGTTACATGGCCATGTTCGGAGTTACCATTGTGACGCTGTACATAGGTAGTGACCTATGTACAGTGCATGCGTGTAGTGGTGTCCCCGCACTCACAAAGTCCGGGGAATTTGCCCTGAACAATATGGGGGCACCTTGGCTAGTGCCAGGGTGCCCACACACCAAGTAACTTAGCACCCAACCTTTACCAGGGAAAGGTTAGACATATAGGTGACTTATAAGTTACTTAAGTGCAGTGGTAAATGGCTGTGAAATAACGTTGACGTTATTTCACTCAGGCTGCACTGGCAGGCCTGTGTAAGAATTGTCAGAGCTCCCTATGGGTGGCAAAAGAAATGCTGCAGCCCATAGGGATCTCCTGGAACCCCAATACCCTGGGTACCTAAGTACCATACACTAGGGAATTATAAGGGTGTTCCAGTATGCCATTGTAAATTGGTGAAATTGGTCACTAGCCTGTTAGTGACAATTTGGAAAGAAATGAGAGCGCATAACCACTGAGGTTCTGAATAGCAGAGCCTCAGTGAGACAGTTAGTCATAACACAGGTAACACATACAGGGCACACTTATGAGCACTGGGGCCCTGGCTGGCAGGGTCCCAGTGACACATACAACGAAAACAACGTATATACAGTGAAATATGGGGGTAACATGCCAGGCAAGATGGTACTTTCCTACGGGACCTGCCAGGGAGGAGCTGAGTGTGGCACACCTTATCATCCATAAACAAATGGACTGGTAGAGAGGTTTAATAAAACTCTCAAAGGAATGATAATGGGACTCCCTGAAAAACTCAGGAGGAGATCGGATGTCCTGTTACTTTGCCTCTTTTTTGCTTACAGGGAGGTACCCCAGAAAGGAGTGGGCTTCAGCCCCTTTGAACTCCTATTTGTACACCCTGTAAGAGGTCCTCTAACACTTGTAAAGGAGGGTTGGGAACAACCTTTAAAAGCTCCTAAGCAAGACATAGTGAGTGGACTATGTACTCGGCCTAAGATCCAGAATGGCTGAGTACATGAAAAAGGCCAGTAAAAACCTTCAGGCCAGCCAAGAGCTCCAAAAGCAATGGCATGACCAGAAGGCTGTTCTGATTCAGTACCAACCAGGACAGAAGGTGTGGGTCTTGGAGCCTGTGGCCCCACGAGCACTCCAAGACAAATGGAGTGGACCCACATCATTGTTGAAAAGAAGGGAGAAGTCACCTACTTGGTTGACTTTGGCACTGCCAGGAGTCCCCTTATGGTGCTCCATGTCAATCGCCTAAAATCCTACTATGACAGGGCTGATCTCACCCTACTCATGGCAACAGATGAAGGACAGGAAGAAGAGAGTGACCCTCTCCCTGATCTCTTCTCTTCCACAGAAGAGGATGCTCTAGTGGAAGGTGCAGTTTTGGCAGACTGTCTCACTGCTGAACAGAAAGACAAATGCATAAATCTCCTGGGTCAGTTTTCTGAACTCTTTTCTACTGTGCCAGGCACCACTTCTTGGTGTGAGCACACTATAGATACTGGAGACAGCATGCCTGTCAAAAGTCAAATTTATAGGCAGCCTGAACATGTCAGGGACTGCATAAAACAAGAGGTTCAGAAAATGCTGGAACTGGGAGCTGTTGAACATTCTGAAAGCCCATGGGCCTCTCCTGTGGTGCTTGTACTAAAACCTCACTCTAGAAAAGAGAGATGAAGGTTTGTGTAGATTACAGAGGTCTCAACCAGGTAACAAAAACATATGCTCACCCTATACCCAGGGCAGATGAGCTCATAGATACACTGGCTTCTGCCAAGTATCTAAGCACCTTTGATTTGACTGCAGGGTATTGGCAGATCAAGTTATCAGAGGATGCTACAGCAAAAACTGAATTTTCGACTATTGGAGGGCACTACCAATTCACAGTAATGCCCTTTGGTTTGAAAAATGCACCTGCCACTTTTCAGAGGTTGGTGAATACAGTCCTGCAAGGGTTGGAGGCTTTCAGTGCATCATATCTGGACGATATATCTGTCTTTAGCTCCACCTGGTATGATCACCTGGTCCACCTGTGGAAAGTTTTGGAAGCCCTGCAAAAGGCAGGCCTCACTATCAAGGCTTCAATGTGCCAGATAGGGCAGGGGAAAGTGGTTTATCTGGGACACCTGGTAGTTGAAGAACAGATTGAACCACTTCAGGGGAAAATCCAAACTATCATAGATTGGGTTCCCCCCACAACTCTAACCCAGGTGAGAGCCTTCTTAGGCCTCACTGGGTATTACAGGAGGTTCATTAAGAACTATGGCTCCATAGCAGCCCCACATAATGACCTCGCCTGCAAGAAAATGCCTAAAAAGGTATTGTGGACAGCTATCTGTCAGAAAGCTTTTGAGGAGCTGAAACAGGCCATGTGCACTGCACCTGTCCTAAAAAGCCCATGTTACTCCAAGAAATTAATTGTTCAAACTGATGCATCTGAATTAGGGGTAAGGGCAGTCTTATCACAACTCAATTCTGAGGGCCAGGATCAACCTATTGCATTTATCAGCAGGAGGTTGACCCCTAGAGAAAAGCATTGGTCTGCCATAGAGAGGGAGGCCTTTGCTGTGATCTGGGCACTGAAGAAGTTGAGGCCATAGCCGTTTGGCACTCACTTCATTGTTCAGACAGACCACAAACCTCTACTTTGGCTAAAACAAATGAAAGGTGAAAACCCTAAATTGTTGAGGTGGTCCATATCTCTACAGGGAATGGACTATACAGTGTAACATAGACCTGGGAGTACCCACTCCAATGCAGATGGACTCTCCAGATATTTCCACTTAGACAATGAAGACTCATCAGGTCATGGCTAGTCTTATTGTCCTTCGTTTGTGGGGGGGGGGGGTTGTGTAGGAAAGTACCATCTTGCCTGGCATGTTACCCCCATATTTCACTGTATATATGTTGTTTTAGTGTGTGTGTCACTGGGACCCTGCCAGCCAGGGCCCCAGTGCTCATAAGTGTGCCCTGTATGTGTTCCCTATGTGATGACTAACTGTCTCACTGAGGCTCTGCTAACCAGAACCTCAGTGGTTATGCTCTCTCTGCTTTCTAAATTGTCACTAACAGGCTAGTGACCAATTTCACCAATTCACATTGGCATACTGGAACACCCTTATAATTCCCTAGTATATGGTACTGAGGTACCCAGGGTATTGGGGTTCCAGGAGGTCCCTATGGGCTGCAGCATTTCTTTTGCCACCCATAGGGAGATCTGACAATTCTTACACAGGCCTGCCAGTGCAGCCTGAGTGAAATAACGTCCACGTTATTTCACAGCCATTTACCACTGCACTTAAGTAACTTATAAGTCACCTATATGTCTAACCTTCACCTGGTGAAAGTTTAGTGCAAAGTTACTTAGTGTGTGGGCACCCTGGCACTAGCCAAGGTGCCCCCACATCGTTCAGGGCAAATTCCCCGGACTTTGTGAGTGTGGGGACACCACTACACGCGTGCACTGTACATAGGTCACTACCTATGTACAGCGTCACAATGGTAACTCCGAACATGGCCATGTAACATGTCTAAGATCATGGAATTGTCACCCCAATGCCATTCTGGCATTGGGGGGACAATTCCATGATCCCCGGGTCTCTAGCACAGAACCCGGGAACAGCCAAACTGCCTTTCCGGGGTCTACACTGCAGCTGCTGCTGCTGCCAACCCCTCAGACAGGTTTCTGCCCTCTAGGGGGTCCAGCCAGGCCTGGCCCAGGAAGGCGGAACAAAGGACTTCCTCAGAGAGAGGGTGTTACACCCTCTCCCTTTGGAAAAAGGTGTCAGGGCTGGGGAGGAGTAGCCTCCCCCAGCCTCTGCAAATGCTTTGATGGGCACAGATGGTGCCCATCTCTGCATAAGCCAGTCTACACCGGTTTAGGGATCCCCAAACCCTGCTCTGGTGCGAAACTGGGCAAAGGAAAGGGGAGTGACCACTCCCCTGACCTGCACCTCCCAGGGGAGGTGCCCAGAGCTCCTCCAGTGTGCTCTAGACCTCTGCCATCTTGGAAACAGAGGTGTTGCTGGCACACTGGATTGCTCTGAGTGGCCAGTGCCAGCAGGTGAAGTCAGAGACTCCTTCTGATAGGCTCTTACCTGTGTTGCTAGCCTATACTCCTTCCTAGGTAGCCAAACCTCCTTTTCTGGCTATTTAGGGTCTCTGCTTTGGGGAATTCTTTAGATAACGAATGCAAGTGCTCATCAGAGTTCCTCTGCATCACTCTCTTCATCTTCTGCCAAAGGATCGACTGCTGACTGCGCAGGACGCCTGCAAAACCTCAACAAAGTAGAAAAGACGACTACTGCAACCTTGTATCGCTGATCCTGCCGCTTTCTCGTCTGTTTCCTGGTGGTGCATGCTCTGGGGGTAGCCTGCCTCCTTCTTCCACCAGGAGCTCTGAAGAAATCTCCAGTGGGTCGATGGAATCTTCCCCCTGCAACCGCAGGCAACAAAAGATAGCATTACCGATCCTCTGGGTCCCCTCTCAGCATGACGAGCGTGGTCCCTGGAACTCAGCAACTCTGTCCAAGTGACTCCCACAGTCCAGTGATTCTTCAGTCCAAGTTTGGTGGAGGTAAGTCCTTGCCTCACCACGCTAGACTGCATTGCTGGGTACCGCGTGATTTGCAGCTATTCCGGCTCCTGTGCACTCTTCCAGGATTTCCTTCATGCACAGCCAAGCTTGGGCCCGACACTCTAACCTGCAGTGCACAACCTTCTGAGTTGTCCTCTGGTGTCGTGGGACTCCCTTTTGTGTCTTCGGGTGGACTCTGGTTCAATCCTCTTCCAAGTGCCTGTTCCGGTACTTCTGTGGGTGCTCCCTGCTTCTGTGAGGGCTCCCTGACTTGCTGGGCTCCCCCTCTGTCTCCTCATCCAAGTGGCGACATCCTGGTCCCTCCTGGGCCACAGCAGCATCCAAAAACCCTAACCGCAACCCTTGCAGCTAGCAAGGCTTGTTTGCAGTGGTTTCTGCATGGGAACACCTCTGCAAGCTTCTTCACGATGTGTGACATCCATCCTCCAAAGGGGAAGTTCCTAGCCCTTTTTGTTCTTGCAGAATCCACAGCTTCTACCCTCAGCTGGCATTTCCTGGGCATCTGCCCACTCTCGACTTTGTCGCGACTCTTGGACTTGGTTCCCTTGTTCCACAGGTACTCTCGTCTGGAAATCCACTTTGGTAGCATTGCTGGTGTTGGTCTTCCTTGCAGAATTCCCCTATCACGACTTCTGTGCTCTCTTGGGAATATAGGTGCCCTTTACACCTACTTTTTAGGGTCTTGGGGTGGGCTATTTTTCTAACCTTCACTGTTTTCTTACAGTCCCAGCGACACTCTACAAGGTCACATAGGTTTGGGGTCCATTCGTGATTCACATTCCACTTTTGGAGTATATGATTTCTGTTGCCCCCATACCTATGTGCTCCTATTGCAATCTACTGTAACTTTACATTGCTTGCATTACTTCCTTTTGCTATTACTGCATATTTTTGGTATTGTGTACATATATCTTGTGTATATTTGGCATCCTCATACTGAGGGTACTCACTGAGATACTTTTGACATATTGTCATAAAAATAAAGTACCTTTATTTTTAGTATATCTGTGTATTGTGTTTTCTTATGGTATTGTGCATATGACACCAGTGGTATAGTAGGAGCTTTGCATGTCTCCTAGTTCAGCCTAAGCTGCTCTGCTATAGCTACCTTCTATCAGCCTAAGCTGCTAGAAACACCTCTTCTACACTAATAAGGGATAACTGGACCTGGTACAGAGTGTAAGTACCCCTTGGTACCCACTACAAGCCAGGCCAGCCTCCTACGGGGGGCCCGGTACCACAAGCTGTAACTAGTGTGTCTGTGTTTGTGTATGAGTTATACTGATATGTAATGCCAGAGGGTGGCTCCAGGGGGGCCCCGCTACCACAAGCTAAGACTAGTGCGTCTGTGTTTGTGTCTGTGTGTGTATGAGTTATACTGATATGTAATGTCAGAGGCTGGTTCCAGGAGGGCCCCTCTACCACAAGCTGTAACTAGTGTGTCTGTGTTTGTGTCTGTGTGTGTATGAGTTATACTGATATGTAATGTCAGAGGCTGGTTCCAGGAGGGCCCGCTACCACACGCTGTAACTAGTGTGTCTGTGTTTGTGTCTGTGTGTGTATGAGTTATACTGATATGTAATGTCAGAGGCTGGTTCCAGGAGGGCCCCGCTACCACAAGCTAGAACTAGTGTGTCTGTGTTTGTGTCTGTTTGTGTATGAGTTATACTGACATGTAATGGCAGAGGCTGGTTCCAGGAGGGCCCACTACCACAAGCTGTAACTAGTGTGTCTGTGTTTGTGTCTGTGTGTGTATGGGTTATACTGATATGTAAAGTCAGAGGCTGGTTCTAGGAGGGCCCGCTACCACAAGCTAGAACTAGTGTGTCTGCGTGTATAAGTTATACTGATATGTAATGCCAGAGGCTGGTTCCAGGAGGGCCCGCTACCACAAGCTGTAACTAGTGTGTCTGTGTTTGTGTCTGTCTGTGTATGAGTTATACTGATATGTAATGTCAGAGGCTGGTTCCAGGAGGGCCCCGCTACCACAAGTTATAGCTAGTGTGTCTGTGTGTGTATGAGTTATACTTATATGTAATGCCAGAGCCCGGTTCCAGGAGGGCCGCACTACCACAAGCTGTAACTAGTGTGTCTGTGTTTGTGTCTGTGTGTGTATGAGTTATACTGATATGTAATGTCAGAGGCTGGTTCCAAGAGGGCCCGCTACCACAAGCTGTAACTAGTGTGTCTGTGTATGAGTTATACTGATATGTAATGTCAGAGGCTGGTTCCAGAAGGGCCCCGCTACCACAAGTTATAGCTAGTGTGTCTGTGTGTGTATGAGTTATACTGATATGTGATGCCAGAGGCCGGTTCCAGAAGGGCCCCGCTACCACAAGCTGCAACTAGTGTGTCTGTGTGTCTATGAGTTATACTGATATGTAATGCCATAGGCTGGTTTCAGGAGGGTCCGCTACCACAAGCTGTAACTAGTGTGTCTTAGTTTGTGTATGAGTTATACTGATATGTAATGCCAGAGGCTGGTTCCAGGAGGGCCCGCTACCACAAGTTACAGCTAGTTTGTCTGTGTTTGTGTCTGTGTGTGTATGACTTATACTGATATGTAATGTCACAGGATTGTTCCAGGGGGGCCCTGCTACCACAAGCTGTAACTAGTGTGTCTGTGTTTGTGTCTGTTTGTGTATGAGTTATACTGACATGTTATGTCAGAGGCTGGTTCCAGGAGGTCCCCGCTACAACAATATGTAACTAGTGTGTCTGTGTTTGTGCCTGTGTGTGTATGGGTTATACTGATATGTAAAGTCAGAGGCTGGTTCTAGGAGGGCCCGCTACCTCAAGCTAGAACTAGTGTGTCTGTGTGTGTATGAGTTGTACTGATATGTAATGCCAGAGCCCGGTTCCAGGAGGGCCCCACTACCACAAGCTGTAACTAGTGTGTCTGTGTTTGTGTCTGTGTGTGTATGAGTTATACTGATATGTAATGTCAGAGGCTGGTTCCAGGAGGGCCCGCTACCACAAGCTGTAACTAGTGTGTCTGTGTATGAGTTATACTGATATGTAATGTCAGAGGCTGGATCCAGGAGGACCCCGCTACCATAAGCTGTAACTAGTGTGTCTGTGTTTGTGTCTGTGTGTGTATTAGTTATACTGACATGTAATGTCAGAGGCTGGTTCCCGGAGGGCCCGCTACCACAAGTTATAGCTAGTGTGTCTGTGTGTGTATGAGTTATACTGATATGTAATGTCAGAGGCTGGTTCCCGGAGGGCCCTGCTACCACAAGTTTTAGCTAGTGTGTCTGTGTGTGTATGAGTTATACTGATATGTAATGTCAGAGGCTGGTTCCCGGAGGGCCCTGCTACCACAAGTTATAGCTAGTGTGTCTGTGTGTATGAGTTATACTGATATGTGATGCCAGAGGCCGGTTCCAGGAGGGCCCGCTACCACAAGCTGTAACTAGTGTGTCTGTGTCTGTGTGTCTATGAGTTATACTGATATGTAATGCCATAGGCTGGTTCCAGGAGCGCCCGCTTCCACAAGCTGTAAATAGTGTGTCTGTGTGTGTATGAGTTGTACTGATATGTAATGTCAGAGGCTGGTTCCCGGAGGGCCCTGCTACCACAAGTTATAGCTAGTGTGTCTGTGTGTGTATGAGTTATACTGATATGTGATGCCAGAGGCCGGTTCCAGGAGGGCCCCGCTACCACAAGCTGTAACTAGTGTGTCTGTGTCTGTGTGTCTATGAGTTATACTGATATGTAATGCCATAGGCTGGTTCCAGGAGCGCCCGCTTCCACAAGCTGTAACTAGTGTGTCTCAGTTTGTGTATGAGTTATACTGATATGTAATGCCAGAGGCTGGTTCCAGGAGGGCCCTGCTACCACAAGTTACAGCTAGTGTGTCTGTGTTTGTGTCTGTTTGTGTATGAGTTATACTGACATATAGGGGGTCATTCTGACCCTGGCGGTCATGGACCGCCAGGGCCAACGACCGCGGGAGCACCGCCAACAGGCTGGCGGTGCTCCCATGGGCATTCTGACCGCGGCGGTACAGCCGCGGTCAGAAACAGAAAACCGGCGGTGTACCGTCGGTTTCCCGCTGCCCTGGGGAATCCTCCATGGCGGCGCTGCAGGCAGCGCCGTCATGGGGATTCCGACCCCCTTACCGCCAGCCTGGTTCTGGCGGTTTTGACCGCCAGAACCTGGCTGGCGGTAACGGGTGTCGTGGGGCCCCTGGGGGCCCCACTAAGATTTTCAGTGTCTGCATAGCAGACACTGAAAATCGCGACGGGTGCAACTGCACCCGTCGCACCCTTCCCACTCCGCCGGCTCCATTCGGAGCCGGCTTCCTCGTGGGAAGGGGTTTCCCGGTGGGCGGGCGGCCTTCTGGCGGTCGCCCGCCCGCCCAGCGGGAAACTCAGAATAACCGGGGCGGTCTTCTGACCGCGCAGCGGTATTCTGGCGGCTCACGCCGGCCCTGCGGTTACCGCGGCCGGCGGGAGTCAGAATGACCCCCATAATGTCAGAGGCTGGTTCCAGGAGGGCCCTGCTACAACAATATGTAACTAGTGTGGCTGTGTTTGTGCCTGTGTGTGTATGGGTTATACTGATATGTAAAGTCAGAGGCTGGTTCTAGGAGGGCCCGTTACCACAAGCTGTAACTAGTGTGTCTGTGTCTGTGTGTGTATGAGTTATACTGATATGTAATATCAGAGGCTTGTTCCCGGGGGGGGGGGGCGTAACCACAAGCTGTAACTAGTGTGTCTGTTTGTGTAACAACGCCAGCTCTGTGCATGAGGCAAGAGGCTGCCATCTTCAGTTTATCAGGCATCCCATACTAATGATGGAGCATCATAAATAAACAACATTTCATCTGAGCTTCCCATGCTCCGCAAGCGCGCGCTTCTAGAAGTTCCGCCTGGTCTTCCTGGTGAAGTTACAGCAAACTCTGTCTCGATGTCAGCAGCTGGAGTCTCTGGTTCATCCATTCTATGACCCTGGGATGCACCGGGGCGGGACAAACACGGGAATAGTGAGGAAAGCCACTAAGTGAAAAACAGGGGCTTGAAATGGAGAAGAAAGCAATCCAGACACACGGGGGACAACTCACTGACCACCACTTCAGTGTCCGGTGAACCTTTGGCTGCACTAGGTCTCTAACTAACAGTTAAAGGCTCTGTGTGAGAGCCCAGTCCAGGTGGAGATGACTCGCTTTCCAAACAGGGGGCCTAGTTCGAGTGTGGGTCACTGCACACAGATGTCTGCCGTGTAACAAGCGCATCATATCCAAGGACACTTGTGACCTGGCAGAGACAATATTCCCAGTAACAATCCGCTGAACTTCAGGTCAGGTGAGGAGGCGCGGACTTACCTCCAGTGTGGGGTGATGCCGGGTCACCCACAGTGACACACAAGGGGGCAGGGTGTTTTGTTTGGGATTTACTCTCTGCCTGGACTATAGCTCTGAAGTTAAGCTGAATACCCTCTGCTGTGATTTGCATGAAAAGTGTGTCCCTTTGGCGATGCCCGGGCTTTCCGTTGCAATCACCCATAAGCCGAGAGGCATAAACCTATCTACTAACATTGGTGGACAGGGATTTCAGGACATATGACTCCTCGGGGCAGGCGTAAAGGTGGAGCATTGTTCAAATGGCTCCAAACTTTTCAAACTTTGAATGTGCATTGAATTGTAAAGCACACCTCCAAAGACGGAAAAGTTGTAAAGTATGCCAAAGTATAAAATGCCCCTCGTGGGATCTGTGGGCGCTGAAAGCCATCAGCGGCGGTGACTGGAGCCCCTCAGAGGTCCCTGTGCACCCCAACAGCAGTCGCTTCATCTGTGTGGCGGCAGGGAAGGGGCGCATCAGCAGAACCCTTGAAGTCATCCAACTATTCATGAAGCCATCCTAAAGCCATAGGGTGTCCTTGCTGTGTAGCGCTGTGAAGTCAAACTAGGGCTAGTGAGAGGTAGGAGAGAGTGCGCCTCAGAGGCGCCCAAGTCTGCCTGTGCAATGCGAGGTGAGATGGGGGCCTCTAGGCGCATGAACCCTTTCTTGAGGGGGGGTAGACCTTGTGGAAGTAAGAGGGGCCCCTGCATTAAGGTCAGTGTGGCCGGATGTGAGTCTCTCTGAAGGGACCTGCATACCTCACTGCAGACCAACTCAAATCTCTCATACAAAATCACACCTCAAATCGTTTCTTATAGAAAAGTTGCAAACATTGACAGAGAAAAGCAGCGGTGTTTAAGACGTCATCGCTAAGGTTTCTTCTAATGTTATTGTGCTGTGTTGCGTTTCCTCGTAGTTTGGTTTTTGTGATGTTTTCACACGTTGTGCGCTGTTGTACTGTAGTTTTTGTGCTCTATTGAAATGTGTGCGGTCTGTCTGCATTAACCCGCACAGCTACTTGTTGCACAATCATTACCGCATCTTCATAAGTGATTTAGCAGTGAAAGGTGTTTGCACCAAGCCCTGCACTATTTACCACCAGAGACAAGGACGAGGCCGGAGATAGGGTTCTAGTTCTAACTCCATCAGCCTGATCTGAAAGCGCCTTTCACTGGTGCAACTAGTGCTTCGACGGCTGATTTGGCACTGAGTTGCAGGGAGTCCAAGCTGACCTGTTTAACCAGATTATTTCATCTTTCGTTTAGGGTTTAAAGATGCCCTCGACGGGGTGACGTCTACGGACACTAATCACAATCTAGTGCACATGTTCGTGGGCGGGTGCATGCTCGACACCCCAGTGTCATCCAATGACCCCGCCTTCTGGCTGCATCACGCCCAGGTCGACAGGTGAGTCTCTTTGTGCTACAGACAATTGTGACTTCACCATGGTGACTGATGGTAGCACTATCATGCGCACCTACAAAACAAGTGTGAGTTCACCATGGTGAACGATGTCTGATCTTATCATACCTCACAGTGATGGTAGCACTATCATGTGCACCTACATAACAAGTGTGACTTCACCATGGCGAGTGATGACTGATCTTAACATACCTGCCTCCTGCACCTACACAACGAGTGTGAGTTCATCATGGTGAGTGATGTCTGATCTTAACATACCTGAGATTGATGGTAACACTATCGCGTGCAACAACACAACGATTGTGAGTTCACCATGGTGAGTGATGTCTGATCTTATCATATCTGATAGTGATGGTAGCACTATTACGTGCACCTACACAACAAGTGTGAGTTAACCATGGTGAATGATGTCTGATCTTATCATACCTGACAGTGATGGTAGCACTCTCGTGTGCACCTACATAACAAGTGTGAGTTCACCATGGTGAGTGATGTCTGATCTTAACATACATGAGAGAGATGGATGCACTATCGTGAGCATCTACATAACAATTGTGACTTCACCATGGTGAGTGATGACTGATCTTAACATACCTGCCACCTGCACCTGCACAACAAGCGTGAGTTCACCATGGTGAGTGATGTCTAATCTTATCATACCTCACAGTGATGGTAGAACTATCATGTGCACCTACATCACAATCGTGAGCTCACCATGGTGAGTGATACCTGATCTTAACATACCTGCCTCCTGCACCTACACAACGAGTGTGAGTTCATCATGGTGAGTGATGTCTGATCTTAACACACCTGAGATTGATGGTAACACTATCGCGTGCAACAACACAACGATTGTGAGTTCACCATGGTGAGTGATGTCTGATCTTATCATATCTGACAGTGATGGTAGCACTATTGTGTGCCTCTACATAACAATTGTGAGCTCACCATGGTGAGTGATACCTGATCTTAACATACCTGCCATCTGCACCTACCCAACGGCTTTGGGTGAGTTCACCATGGTGAGTCATTTCTGATCTTATCATACCTGAGAGTGATGGTAGCACTATCGTGTGCACCTACACAGCGAGTTTGAGCTCACCATGGTGAGTGATGTCTGATCTTATCATACCTGACAGATATAGTAGCACTATTGCGTGCCCCTACACAAAGAGTATGAGTTCACCATGGTGAGTGATGTCTGATCTTATCATACCTGACAGTGATAGTAGCACTATCGCCTACACCTACACAACACGTGTGAGCTCACCATGGTGAGTGATGTCTGATCTTAACATACATAAGAGTGATGGATGCACTATCGTGAGCATCTACTTAACAAGTGTGACTTCACCATGGTGAGTGATGTCTGATCTTAACGTATCTGAGAGTGATGGTAGCACTATCATGCACACCTACATAACAAGTGTGACTTCACCATGGTGAGTGATGTCTGATCTTAACATGCATGAGAGTGATGGATGCACTATCATGTGCACCTACATAACAAGTGTGACTTCACCATGGCGAGTGATGACTGATCTTAACATACCTGCCTCCTGCACCTACACAACGAGTGTGAGTTCATCATGGTGAGTGATGTCTGATCTTAACATACCTGAGATTGATGGTAACACTATCGCATGCACCTACACAACAAGTGTGAGTTCACCATGGTGAGTGATGCCTGATCTTATCATACCTGAGAGTGATGGTAACACTATCGCATGCACCTACATAACAATTGTGAGCTCACCATGGTGAGTGATACCTGATCTTAACATACCTGCCATCTGCACCTACCCAACGGCTTTGGGTGAGTTCACCATGGTGAGTGATGTCTGATCTTATCATACCTGAGAGTGATGGTAGCACTATCGTGTGCACCTACACAACGAGTTTGAGCTCACCATGGTGAGTGATGTCTGATCTTATCATACCTGACAGATATAGTAGCACTATTGCGTGCCCCTACACAAAGAGTATGAGTTCACCATGGTGAGTGATGTCTGATCTTATCATACCTGACAGTGATGGTAGCACTATCATGTGCACCTACGTAACAAGTGTGACTTCACCATGGTGAGTGATGTCTGATCTTAACATACATAAGAGTGATGGATGCACTATCGTGAGCATCTACTTAACAAGTGTGACTTCACCATGGTGAGTGATGTCTGATCTTAACGTATCTGAGAGTGATGGTAGCACTATCATGCACACCTACATAACAAGTGTGACTTCACCATGGTGAGTGATGTCTGATCTTAACGTACCTGCCACCTGCACCTACACAACGAGTGTGAGTTCACCATGGTGAGTGATGTCTGATCTTATCATACCTCACAGTGATGGTAGAACTATCATGTGCACCTACATAACAAGTGTGACTTCACTATGGTGAGTGATGTCTGATCTTAACATGCATGAGAGTGATGGATGCACTATCATGTGCACCTACATAACAAGTGTGACTTCACCATGGCGAGTGATGACTGATCTTAACATACCTGCCTCCTGCACCTACACAACGAGTGTGAGTTCATCATGGTGAGTGATGTCTGATCTTAACATACCTGAGATTGATGGTAACACTATCGCATGCACCTACACAACAAGTGTGAGTTCACCATGGTGAGTGATGCCTGATCTTATCATACCTGAGAGTGATGGTAACACTATCGCATGCACCTACATAACAATTGTGAGCTCACCATGGTGAGTGATACCTGATCTTAACATACCTGCCATCTGCACCTACCCAACGGCTTTGGGTGAGTTCACCATGGTGAGTCATGTCTGATCTTATCATACTGGGAGTGATGGTAGCACTATCGTGTGCACCTACACAACGAGTTTGAGCTCACCATGGTGAGTGATGTCTGATCTTATCATACCTGACAGATATAGTAGCACTATTGCGTGCCCCTACACAAAGAGTATGAGTTCACCATGGTGAGTGATGTCTGATCTTATCATACCTGACAGTGATAGTAGCACTATCGCCTACACCTACACAACGCGTGTGAGCTCACCATGGTGAGTGATGTCTGATCTTATCATACCTGGTAGTGATGGTAGCACTATCACGTGCACCTACATAACAAGTGTGACTTCACCATGGTGAGTGATGTCTGATCTTAACGTACCTGCCACCTGCACCTACACAACGAGTGTGAGTTCACCATGGTGAGTGATGTCTGATCTTATCATATCTGATAGTGATGGTAGCACTATTGCGTGCACCTACACAACAAGTGTGAGTTCACCATGGTGAGTGATGTCTGATCTTATCATACCTGACAGTGATGGTAGCACTATCATGTGCACCTACGTAACAAGTGTGACTTCACCATGGTGAGTGATGTCTGATCTTAACATATATAAGAGTGATGGATGCACTATCGTGAGCATCTACTTAACAAGTGTGACTTCACCATGGTGAGTGATGTCTGATCTTAACGTATCTGAGAGTGATGGTAGCACTATCATGCACACCTACATAACAAGTGTGACTTCACCATGGTGAGTGATGTCTGATCTTAACGTACCTGCCACCTGCACCTACACAACGAGTGTGAGTTCACCATGGTGAGTGATGTCTGATCTTATCATATCTGATAGTGATGGTAGCACTATTGCGTGCACCTACACAACAAGTGTGAGTTCACCATGGTGAATGATGTCTGATCTTATCATACCTGACAGTGATGGTAGCACTCTCGTGTGCACCTACATAACAAGTGTGAGTTCACCATGGTGAGTGATGTCTGATCTTAACATACATGAGAGAGATGGATGCACTATCGTGAGCATCTACATAACAATTGTGACTTCACCATGGTGAGTGATGACTGATCTTAACATACCTGCCACCTGCACCTGCACAACGAGCGTGAGTTCACCATGGTGAGTGATGTCTAATCTTATCATACCTGAGAGTGATG
Organism: Pleurodeles waltl; assembly: GCF_031143425.1. Classification (NCBI taxonomy): domain Eukaryota; kingdom Metazoa; phylum Chordata; class Amphibia; order Caudata; family Salamandridae; genus Pleurodeles; species Pleurodeles waltl. Next base: position 8,713,699 of record NC_090447.1, on the reverse strand, counting down.
GTAGCACTATCGCATGCACCTACACAACAAGTGTGAGTTCACCATGGTGAGTGATGCCTGATCTTATCATACCTGAGAGTGATGGTAACACTATCATGTGCACCTACACAACGAGTGTGAGTTCACCATGGTGAGTGATGCCTGATTTTAACATACCTGAGAGTGATGGTAGCACTATTGTGTGCCTCTACATAACAATTGTGAGTTCACCCTGGTGAGTGATACCTGATCTTAACATACCTGCCACCTGCACCTACCCAACGGCTTTGGGTGAGTTCACCATGGTGAGTGATGTCTGATCTTATCATACCTGAGAGTGATGGGAGCACTATCGTGTGCACCTACACAACGAGTTTGAGCTCACCATGGTGAGTGATGTCTGATCTTAACGCACCTGAGAGTGATGGTAGCACTATCATGCGCACCTACAAATCAAGTGTGAGTTCACCATGGTGAACGATGTCTGATCTTATCATTCCTGACAGTGATGGTAGCACTATCATGTGCACCTACATAACAAGTGTGACTTCACCATGGTGAGTGATGTCTGATCTTAACATGCATGAGAGTGATGGATGCACTATCGTGAGCATCTACATAACAATTGTGACTTCACCATGGTGAGTGATGACTGATCTTAACATACCTGCCTCCTGCACCTACACAACGAGTGTGAGTTCACCATGGTGAGTGATGTCTGATCTTAACATACCTGAGATTGATGGTAACACTATCGCATGGAACAACACAACGATTGTGAGTTCACCATGGTGAGTGATGTCTGATCTTATCATATCTGACAGTGATGGATGCACTATCGCGTGCACCTACACAACGAGTGTGAGTTCACCATGGTGAGTGATGCCTGATTTTAACATACCTGCCACCTGCACCTACCCAACGACTTTGGGTGAGTTCATCATGGTGAGTGATGTCTGATCTTATCATACCTGAGAGTGATGGTAGCACTATCGCGTGCACCTACACAACGAGTTTGAGCTCACTATGGTGAGTGATGTCTGATCTTATCATACCTGACAGTGATAGTAGCACTATTGCGTGCCCCTACACAAAGAGTATGAGTTCACCATGGTGAGTGATGTCTGATCTTATCATACCTGACAGTGATAGTAGCACTATCGCCTACACCTACACAACGCGTGTGAGCTCACCATGGTGAGTGATGTCTGATCTTATCATACCTGACAGTGACAGTAGCATTATTGCGTGCACCTACACAACGAGTGTGAGTTCACCATGGTGAGTGATACCTGATCTTAACATACCTGAGAGTTATGGTAGCACTATTTTGAGCATCTAGATAACAATTGTGACATCACCATGGTGAGTGATGCCTGATGTTAACATACCTGCTACCTGCACCTACACAACGAGTGTGAGTTCACCATGGTGAATGATGTCTGATCTTATCATACCTGACAGTGATGGTAGCACTATCGTGTGCACCTACATAACAAGTGTGACTTCACCATGGTGAGTGATGTCTGATCTTATCATACCTGAATGTGAGAGTAGCACTCTCGTGTGCACCTACATAACAAGTGTGACTTCACCATGGTGAGTGATGTCTGATCTTATCATACCTGTTAGAAATGGGGTCTTTGGTTGGCAGTCAGGTTACCCCCTATTCAAGCACGGACAGGCACCTTGGGTCCGGGCAGGCTTTGCATTGATTTTCCACACCCAGTGATGTTGCGTTGAAAATCCGGTTGCACGGTATCACAAAGCCGCATTGTGTGGGGTTTGTGTTGTTATCAGCCTCCGTTTGCATGTGTTGCATGTCGTTTATCAGCCGCGTCACGGTAAGTATGTCGAAAAGTTCCTTGCACAGCGGTCTGTGCGTGGATTATCAGCTCTTGTTTTCCAACTTTACCTTTCAAGGGCCCGGGACTGAATGGGGCACCACTTGGCAGGGCAGGAGTCTAAGCAGAGTCTCCAGGTGCTGGCAGGGGAAGTCTTTGATGGCCCTAAGACTTCAACAACAGGAGGAAGGCTTAATTCAAGCCCTTGGAGATTCTTCTCAAGCAGCAATGCACAACAAAGTCCAGTCTTCGTCCCCTTTCACAGGCAGAAGCAGCAAATGCAAGATACCCCAACAAAGCACAGCCACAGGCAGGGGCAGCACGTCTCCTCATCTCTTTAACTCTTCTCCTTGGCAGAGGTTCCTCTTGGTTCCAGAAATAATCTGATCTTCAGGGGTTTTGGGTGCACTTCTTATACCCCTTTCTGCCTTTGAAGTAGGCCTTCTAGATCCTGCCTTGCACAGGCCAGGCCCCAAACACCCACCACCCACCAGGGGGTTGGAGACTGCATTGTGTGAGGGCAGGAACAGTCCTTTCCGGTGTAAGTGGCCACTCCTCATCTCCCCTTCAGCCCAGATGGCCTATCAGGATCTGCAGGCTACACCCCAGCTCCCTTTGTGTCACAGTCTAGAGGAGAGGTGCAAACAACTCAACTGTCAAACTGACCCAGACAGGGAATCCACAAACAAGCAGAGTCACAGAATGGTTTAAGCAAGAAATTACCTAATTTCTAAAAGTGGCATTTTCAAACACACAACCTAAAACAAACTTTACTAAAAGTTATATTTTTAAATTGTGAGTTCAGACACCCTAAACTCCATATTTCTATCTGCTCCCAAAGGGAATCTACACTTTAATAATAATATTTCAAGGCAGCCCCATGTTAACCTATGAGAGAGAAAGGCCTTGCAACAGTGAAAACCGAAAAGTTGGCAGTATTTCACTGTCAGGACATGTAAAACACATAGGTACATGTCCCACCTTTCATATACACTGCACCCTGCCCACGGGGCTGCCTTGGCCTAACTTAGGAGTGCCTTAAATGTATAAAAAGGGAACATTTAGGCTTTGCAAGTGAGTACACTTGCCATGTTGAATTGGCACTTTAAAACTGCACAAGCAGACACTGCAGTGGCACGTCTGAGCCATGCATACAAAGCTACTAATGTGGATGGCACAACCAATGCTGCAGGCCCACGAGTAGTATTTGATTTACACCCCTGGGCACCTCTAGTGCACTGTACTAAGGACTTACTAGTAAATCAAATCTGCAATCATGGGAAGTCAATTACACATACATTTTAGGGGAGACCACGTCAAGGATTGCGTCTAACACTCTTCATTATGGTGTTTTGATCTGAGAAAAGCACAGATATGTGCAAGCTCGGCTAAGATGTGTGCAGTGTGAAGAAGATCCCAAGGAAAGATAATTATGTCTCTCTCTGAAAATGGTTCTGTAGCCAACTTAACTACCCATTTCTGGTTATTATGAAAAAACTAGAGCTCATAATTACCCATGTGAGATGCAAAAATTAGCATATGAAACCTGTTATTAATTATTAACTATTATGATGCACACTGATGAATACCTATGACCAATTGGTGCAGTATCGACATGTAATAATGCAAAAATGAAATGATAAACATATGTCACTAATACTAAGTGAAGCAGTCATTTATACATGAGAAATATGCAGAAGAATGCATAAATACATAGGGGCAGCTTTAAGAGCCCCTAGCGCCTCCTTACGTAACATTAGCATCATTTCTTTTACGCTAATGTGGTCCAACGAGGCCAAAATTGCTGTGCCAGATTCACAAACTGGTGAAATGCATGCATTGCGACACTTTATAAGCATTTGCGCTACATTATGCCTGAACCAGGCATAATGTATGCAAAGGGGCATTCCCCCATTAGGGGTGCTGAAAAAATGGCTCAAGGAAATCTAAAAGATTTATTTGTATCATTTTTTCTCCACTTTTAACGCCTGCTCAGAGCAGGCGTTAAAAGGAGGCACACAATTGTTTACAAGGGGCCTCAATGGGTTTTGCAGGATTAGTGTCATAATTTTTGATGCTAATCCTGCAAAGATCTGAACTAGCGTCAAAGGTTTTGGCACTAGTTCCCTAACTACTGCCATGGTGGGCCGTATCTTAGATACAGCGCACAAATGGTGTTGTTCAGGGGCTCTAAGGGACGTAAGGAAAGTGGAGATGCACTGGGTGCAGCACCATTTTCTTTAGATCAGGCCCATAGAATGCACTGAAGGACACACAAGCAGAAAACGTGAAGGATACGTCAGGCATAGACTTAGAGCCTTATATAGATATTGGTGGATTAGTTAATCCATTACAGCGGTGATGGATATCCCGTCTGCCGAAATTTAAATCCCATTATTTCCTATGGGATTTAGATTTCGGTGGACAGGATATCTGAATCAGGCCCTAAATCAGACATGGTGCATGGAGAGAAGGTATAACAAAAACATGATAGGTAGGTAATATGTCTTGATGATAAGGTGCCTCACTGAAACATCAGATGTGCACTGATGTGATCCATTACAGAACAGAAAATAAATTATCAGGCGCACCAACACAATATAGTGAACAAGCCGTCCATAGACTTAAGAATAGCACCTTGAACATGTAAATAGTCCCTTTACTCAGAGATTTTTTGAGAACCCTCAAAAATAGAGAACATGGAGGTAATTAAACAAGAGGCATGATGAGAGGACGTGGAGACAATTGAGAATCATGGAAAGCAGGAGGGTATGGCGGTAATGAGACATGGTCCATGGTAAGAAGTAGGAGGTAATGAGACATTATCCATAGTGATATGTGGTAAGATGTAGGAGGTAATGAGTTATGGTAAAAAATAGTAAGATTTAGGAGGCAATGAGACATGATCCATGGTAAGATGTAGGAGGTAATAAGACATGATCCATAGTGAGATGTAGTAAGATGTCTGAGATAACGAGCTATGGTAAGATGTAGTAAGATGTAGGCGGTACTGAGGCATGATCCATTGTATGATGTGGGAGGCAATGACACATGATCCATGGCAAGATGTGGTAGGACGTAGGTGGTAATGAGACATGATCCATAGTAAGATGTATTAAGATGTAGGAGGTAGTGAGCTATGGTAAGATGTATTAGGATGTGGGAGGTAATGAGGCATGATCCATTATATGATGTAGGAGGTAATGAGGCATGATCCATTGTAAGATGTAGGAGGTAATGAGACATGATCCATAGTAAGATGTATTAAGATGTAGGTGGTAGTGAGCTATGAAAAGATGTAGTAATATGTGGGAGGTAATGAAGCATGATCCATTATATGATGTAGGAGGCATTAGCCATGAGACATGATCCATGGTAAGATGTAGGAGGTAATGAGTCATGACCCATAGTAAGATGTAGGATGTAATGAGGCATGATCCATGGTAAGATGTAGGAGGTAATGAGACATGATCTATGGTAAGATATAGTAGGGTAGGGTGTAGGAGGTAATAAGTCATGATCCATAGTAAGATGTAGTGAGATGTAGGAGGTAATGAGGCTTAATCCATGGTAAGATGTAGGAGGCAATGAGACATGATCCATAGTAAGATGTACTAAGATGTAGGAGGTAATGAGGCTTGATCCACGGTAAGATGTAGGAGGTAATGAGACATGATCCATGGTAAGATGTAGGATGTAATGAGACATGATCCATAGTAAGATGTAGTAAGATGTAGGAGGAAATGAGACATGATACATGGTAACATGTAGGATGTAATGAGACATGATCTATAGTAAGATGTAGGGGGTAATGAGCTATGGTAAGATGCAGTAAGATGTAGGAGGTACTGAGGCATGATCCACTGTATGATGTAGGAGGTAATGAGGTATAATCCATAGTAAGATGTAGAAGGTAATGAGACATGATCTATAGTTAGATGCAGTAAGATGTAGGAGGTAATGAGGCATGATTAATGGTAAGATGTAGGAGGAAATAAGGCATGATCCATGGTAAGATGTAGGAGGTAATGAGACATGACCCATAGTAAGATGTAGAATGTAATAAGTCATGATCCATAGTAAGATGTAGTGAGACGTAGGAGGTAATGAGACTTAATCCATGGTGAGATGTAGGAGGCAATGAGACATGATCCATAGTAAGATGTAGGATGTAATGAGGCATGATCCATGGAAAGATGTAGGAGGCAATGAGACATGATCCATAGTAAGATGTACTAAGATGTAGGAGGTAATGAGGCTTGATCCATGGTAAGATGTAGGATGTAATGAGACATGATCCATAGTAAGATGTAGTAAGATGTAGGAGGAAATGAGACATGATCCATGGTAACATGTAGGATGTAATGAGACATGATCCATAGTACGATGTAGGGGGTAATGAGCTATGGTAAGATGCAGTAAGATGTAGGAGGTACTGAGGCATGATCCGCTGTATGATGTAGGAGGCAATGAGACATGATCCATAGTAAGATATAGTAAGATGTAGGTGGTAATGAGACATGATCCCTGGTAAGATGTAGGATGTAATGGGACATTATCCATAGTAAGATGTAGTAAGATGTGGGTGGTAATGAGCTATGGTAAGATGCAGTAAGATGTAGGAGTTACTGAGGCATGATCCATTGTATGATGTAGGAGGCAATGACACATGATTCATGGCAAGATGTGGTAGGATGTAGGTGGTAATGAGACATGATCTATAGTAAGATGTTTTAAGATGCAGGAGGTAGTGAGCTATGGGAAGATGTAGTAAGATGTGGGAGGTAATGAGGCATGATCCATTGTATGATGTAGGAGGCAATGAGACATGATCCATAGTAAGATGTACTAAGATGTAGGAGGTAATGAGGCTTGATCCACGGTATGACGTAGGAGGTAATGAGACATGATCCATGGTAAGATGTAGGAGGTGATGAGACATGATCCATGCGCAGTATGAGTACATTTGGAATTGCTCGCTTATGTGTAGTGCCAATGTTACAGACGATTCATGGCTATTTTGGTATTTGCTGGTAGTAAACTTGGAGATAGTTTGAGAAAGAGGAAAAAGATAGGAACTAAAGAGGAAAGTTAAGCGTAATAGTGATAGAACACGTGGAAAGGAGGCAGCTGTAGGGAGCCATAAAGAACTGCTTCATTGTTGTGGTGGTGTTATTCATTTATTTATTTTTTTCCCAGCTGATAAGTGTTAGGGGTATGCTTAGTGCTTTTTATAAGTTATTTACTGCTTGTTATTACTCCTGTTGTTCGTTGATCTTTTTGAGTGTTTATGTTTTTGTGGTCGGGGGGGCGCTCATCGTCCTTGCTTTCAAGTGTTGTGACAAAGGAGTTCCAGGTTGTAAGGCCCTTCACTTTGATCCCACTATCCTGTAATGACTGCAATGTATATGTCTCTGCTTTTGCCCAGTGCAATAGTTCTGTGTGCCAGGGTGACAACCCTGGAGCATTAGGGGCTTTCCAGTGCATGGCTACTAATCGTCTGTACAATACTAATGCTAAGTCTATACATTTGTGTATTTGCTTTTTGCCTTTAGGTCTTTCTCTTATTCCCAGTAAGCATAGCGCCGGGCTGAGGTCCAATGGAATTTCGAGCCATGCAGTTATTTGAGTTATTATGTTGTTCCAGGCATTCAGGATCGGAGGACAGTCCCAGGTCATATGAAAGAAGGTGGCTTCGTTGGAACCGCATCTTGGGCATCTCTGGGTTGATTGAGGAAACATTTGTGCGAGTCGGTGTGGTGATAGATATGTCTGATGTAGGTAGTTAAACTGTATGTATTTTAGCCTGGGGTTACGTGATACTGTGTGTATCGATGTTATAGCCTGGTTCCACTCATGTTGTGAGAGAGTGTAAGTGAGGGTCTGGTCCCATCTGCTTTTAGCTTGTTCTTGGCCTTGTGTGAATTGTGTGGTCAGGGTTCTATATATCCCCGAGATATTCGGCAGGTTTTGCAGGTTTTTTAATAATTTGTGTAGGATTGGGGCTACGGTAGGTTCTTTGTTTCGGCATTTCCATGTAGTGCGTATTAATTGTCGCACCGCACCAAATGTAATGAAATCGCCTCGTCCTGAGTTGTGAACGGCATCTAGTGCCTCATATGTGCGTATTTGCCCGTCGTTGAATAAATTGCCCACTGTTTGTATGCCTTTCTTCTGCCAGGTTGATAAATCTCATTTATTATTTCGACTTTGGGTATGTCTAACAGGGGTATCTTGGGAGAGTATTGTGGTGTCTTGTCTCCATGCAGCACATATTTATGCCATATTCGTCGCACATTATGCAATAGTATATTTTGCGTGCGCCCTGTGTCGTCTCTATTTGACAGGTGGCATAATATATTAGAGTGTCCTAATTCGCCGTATATACTTTGTGCTTCTATATTTGCAGGATCATGTATCCATTTAAGCACCCACTGTAGTTGGGCAGATGCATAGTATAGTTCTAGTCGTGGTACCCCCATCCCGCCTTGTGCCAGACATGATCCATGTTAACATGTAGGATGTAATGAGACATGATCCATAGTAAGATGTAGGTGGTAATGAGTTATGGTAAGATACAGTAAGATGTAGGAGGTACTGAGGCATGATCCATTGTATGATGTAGGAGGCAATGAGACATGATCCATAGTAAGATATAGTAAGATGAAGGTGGTAATGAGACATGATCCCTGGTAAGATATAGTAAGATGTAGGTGGTCAGGAGACATGATCCATGGTAAGCTGTAGGAGGTAATGAGACATGATCCATGGTAAGATGTACGAGGTGATGAGACATGATCCATATAAGATATAGTAAGATGTAGATGTAATGAGGCATGATCCATTGTTTGATGTAGGAGGCAATTAGACATGATCCATGGTAAGATGTAGTAAGATGTAGGAGGTAGTGAGGCATGATCCATGGTAAGATGTAGGAGGTAATGAGACACAATCCATGGTAAGATGTAGGATGTAATGAGACATGATCCATAGTAAGATGTAGTAAGATGTACGAGGTGATGAGACATGATCCATATAAGATGTAGTAAGATGTAGATTGAATGAGCCATGATCCATTGTTTGATGTAGGAGGCAATTAGACATGATCCATGGTAAGATGTAGTAAGATGTAGGAGGTAGTGAGGCATGATCCATGGTAAGATGTAGTAAGATGTAGGAGATAGTGAGGCATGATCCATGGTAAGATGTAGGAGGTAATGAGACACAATCCATGGTAAGATGTAGGATGTAATGAGACATGATCCATAGTAAGATGTAGTAAGATGTACGAGGTGATGAGACATGATCCATATAAGATGTAGTAACGTGTAGGTGGTAATGAGCTATGGTAAGACGCAGTAAGATGGAGGAGGTACTGAGGCATGATCCATTGTATGATGTAGGAAACAATGAGACATGATCCATAATAAGATATAGTAAGATGTAGGAAGTAATGAGGCATGATCCATAGTAGGATGTAGTAAGATGTAGGAGGTAATGAGGCATGATCCATGGTAAGATGTAGGAGGTAATGAGGCATGATCCATGGTAAAATGTAGGAGGTAATGAGACATGATCCATGGTAAGATGTAGTACGCTGTAGGTGGTAACTAGACATGACCCATGGGAAGACCTAGGAGGTAATGAGACATGATCCATAGTAAGATGTAGTAGGATGTAGGAGGCAATGAGCTATGGTAAGATGTGGTAAGATGTAGGAGGTAATGAGCATGATCCATGGTAAAATGTGGGAGGTAATGAGACATGGTCCATAGTAAGATGTAGAAGGTATTGAGACATGATCCATAGTAAGATGTAGTAAAATGAAGGAGGTAATGAGACAAGATCCATGGTAAGATCTAGGAGAACGAGACATGATCCATGGTAAGAAGTAGGGGGTAATGAGCTATGGTAAGATGTAGTAAGATGTAGGAGGTACTGAGGCATAATCCATTGTATGATGTAGGAGGCAATGAGACATGATCCATGGTAAGATATAGTAAGATGTAAGTGGTAATGAGACATGATCCATGCTAAGATGTAGGAGTTAATGATACATGATCCATGGTAAGATGTAGTAAGATGTGGGTGGTAATGAGGCATGCTCCATTGTATGATGTAGGAGGCAATTGGACATGATCCATGGTAAGATGTAGTAAGATGTAGGACGAAGTAAGGCATGATCTATGGTAAGATGTAGTAAGATGTAGGTGGTAATGAGGCATGATCCATCATAAGATGTAGGAGGTAATGAGACATGATCCATGGTAAGATGTAGAAAGATGTAGATGTAATGAGGCATGATCCATTGTTTGATGTAGGAGGCAATTAGACATGATACATGGTAAGATGTAGTAAGCTGTAGGAGGTAGTGAGGCATGATCCATGGTAAGATGCAGGACGTAGTGAGGCATGATCCATGGTTACACGTAGGAGGTAATGAGACATGATCCATAGTGAGATGTAGTAAGATGTAGGAGGTAATGAGGTATGGTAAGATGCAGTTAGATGTACCAGGTAATGAGGCATGATCCATTGTATGATATAGGAGGCAATGAGAAATGATCCATGGTACAATGTAGGCGGTAATGAGCTATGGTAAGATGTAGTAAGATATAGGATGTAATGAGGCATGATCTATGGTAAGATGTATGAGGTAATGAGGCATGATCCATTGTAAGATGTAGGCAGTAATGAGACATGATCCATTGTAGGATGCAGTAAGATGTAGGAGGTAATGAGGCATGATCCATGGTGAGATGTAGGAGGTACTGAGACATGATCCATGGTAAGATGTAGTAAGATGTAGGAGGTAATGAGGCAAGGTCCATGGTAAGATCCGTGGTAAGATGTAGGAGTCAATGAGTCATGATCCACAGTAAGATGTAAGAGGTAACGAGGCTTGATCCATGGTAAGATGTAGTAAGATGTAGGAGGTAATAAGCTGTGGTAAGATGTAATAAGATGTAGGAGGTAGTGATCTATGGTAAGAAATAGTAAGATGAAGGCGATAATGAGACATGATTCATTGTACAATCTAGGAGGTAATGAGACATGATCCATTGTAAATATGTAGTAAAATGTAGGTGGTAATGGGCCATGCTAAGATGTAGTACGATGTGGGAGGTAATGAGACATGATCCATGGTAAGATGTAGGAGGTAATGAGCTATAGTAAGATGTGGGTGGTAATGAGGCATGATCCATTGTAGGATGTAGAAGGCAATGAGACATGATCCATGGTAAGATGTAGTAAGCTGTAGATGGTAACTAGACATGATCCATGGTAAGATCTAGGAGGTAATGAGACATGATCCTTAGTAAGATGTGGTAAGATGTAGGAGGTAATGAGCTATGGTAAGATGCAGTAAAATGTAGGAGGTAATGAGCATGATCCATGGTAAGATGTGGGAGGTAATGAGACGTGGCCCATAGTAAGACGTAGAAGGTAATGAGACAAGTAAGTGTAGGAAGTTGGCTCTGTATATACTATCTCAAAGTAAGAGATACTGTGCACAGTGTGTTCCCCTTAGAGGTAAGACAGTGGCAAAATTAGATAATTCTAATGCTCTATTTTATGGTAGTGTGGTCGAGCAGTAGGCCTATCAGAAGGTAGTGTTATGCATGTGTTGTACACACACAGGCAATAAATGAGGAACACACACTCAAAGACTTATCTCCAGGCCAATAATTTTTATATAGAAAAATACCTTTTCTTAATTTATTTTTAGAACCACAAGTTCAAGATTTGAAGTAAATACATAAAATGCAAGGTACTTCACACAGGTAAGTTAGGAACTTTGAATTAAAGCAATATCAGATAGAGTTTTGGTTAAAATGGCAATAAGCTAATTTAAAAGTAGACACACTGCAAAAATCAACAGTTCCTGCGGGAGGTAAGTATTGGTTAGATTTTGAGGTAAGTAGCACACTTACAAGTCTCAGTTCCTGGGCATAGGCAGCCCACCGTTGGGGGTTCAAAGCAACCCCAAAGTTACCACACCAGCAGCACATGGCCGGTAAGGTGAAGAGGTCAAAGTGGTGCCCAAAACACATAGGTGCCTATGAGAATAGGGGGCGCTCCGGTTCCAGTCTGCCAGCAGGTAAGTACCCGTGTCCTCCGGGGGGGTTTGTAGAGCAGTGGGGGGGACACATGTAGTCACACAAAACACACTCTGAGCGGCACAGGGGTGGCCGGGTACAGTGTGCAAAGCAGGCATCATGTTTGTGATAGAAATCAATGGAGAGACCTGAGGGTCACTCTGGCGGTGCAGGCAGGGCACAGGATGGCTTCTTGGTGTAGGAAAGTACCATCTTGCCTGGCATGTTACCCCCATTTTTCACTGTATATATGTTGTTTTAGTTGTATGTGTCACTGGGACCCTGGTAACCCAGGGCCCCAGTGCTCATAAGTGTGCCTGAATGTGTTACCTGTGTAGTGACTAACTGTCTCACTGAGGCTCTGCTAATCAGAACCTCAGTGGTTATGCTCTCTCATTTCTTTCCAAATTGTCACTAACCGGCTAGTGACCATTTTTACCAATTTACATTGGCTTACTGGAACACCCTTATAATTCCCTAGTATATGGTACTGAGGTACCCAGGGTATTGGGGTTCCAGGAGATCCCTATGGGCTGCAGCATTTCTTTTGCCACCCATAGGGAGCTCTGACAATTCTTACACAGGCCTGCCACTGCAGCCTGAGTGAAATAACGTCCACGTTATTTCACAGCCATTTTACACTGCACTTAAGTAACTTATAAGTCACCTATATGTCTAATCTTTACCTGGTAAAGGTTAGGTGCAAAGTTACTTAGTGTGAGGGCACCCTGGCACTAGCCAAGGTACCCCCACATTGTTCAGAGCCAATTCCCTGAACTTTGTGAGTGCGGGGACACCATTACACGCGTGCACTACATATAGGTCACTACCTATATGTAGCTTCACAATGGTAACTCCGAATATGGCCATGTAACATGTCTATGATCATGGAATTGCCCCCTCTATACCATCCTGGCATATTTGGCACAATCCCATGATCCCAGTGGTCTGTAGCACAGACCCTGGTACTGCCAAACTGCCCTTCCTGGGGTTTCACTGCAGCTGCTGCTGCTGCGAACCCCTCAGACAGGCATCTGCCCTCCTGGGGTCCAGCCAGGCCTGGCCCAGGATGGCAGAACAAAGAACTTCCTCTGAGAGAGGGTGTTACACCCTCTCCCTTTGGAAAATGGTGTGAAGGCAGGGGAGGAGTAGCCTCCCCCAGCCTCTGGAAATGCTTTGTTGGGCATAGATGTGCCCAATTATGCATAAGCCAGTCTACACCGGTTCTGGGGACCCTTAGCCCTGCTCTGGTGCGAAACTGGACAAAGGAAAGGGGAGTGACCACTCCCCTGACCTGCACCTCCCCTGGGAGGTGTCCAGAGCTCCTCCAGTGTGCTCCAGACCTCTGCCATCTTGGAAACAGAGGTGCTGCTGGCACACTGGACTGCTCTGAGTGGCCAGTGCCACCAGGTGACGTCAGAGACTCCTGCTGATATGCTCCTTCAGGTGTTAGTAGCCTATCCTCTCTCCTAGGTAGCCAAACCCTCTTTTCTGGCTATTTAGGGTCTCTGTCTCTGGGGAAACTTTAGATAACGAATGCAAGAGCTCATCCGAGTTCCTCTGCATCTCTCTCTTCACCTTCTGCCAAGGAATCGACTGCTGACCGCGCTGGAAGCCTGCAAACCTGCAACATAGTAGCAAAGACGACTACTGCAACTCTGTAACGCTGATCCTGCCGCCTTCTCGACTGTTTTCCTGCTTGTGCATGCTGTGGGGGTAGTCTGCCTCCTCTCTGCACCAGAAGCTCCGAAGAAATCTCCCGTGGGTCGACGGAATCTTCCCCCTGCAACCGCAGGCACCAAAAAGCTGCATTACCGGTCCCTTGGGTCTCCTCTCAGCACAACAAGCGAGGTCCCTCGAATCCAGCAACTCTGTCCAAGTGACCCCCACAGTCCAGTGACTCTTCAGTCCAAGTTTGGTGGAGGTAAGTCCTTGCCTCACCTCGCTGGGCTGCATTGCTGGGAACCACGACTTTTGCAGCGTCTCCGGCCCCTGTGCACTTCCGGCGGAAATCCTTTGTGCACAGCCAAGCCTGGGTCCACGGCACTCTAACCTGCATTGCACGACTTTCTAAGTTGGTCTCCGGCGACGTGGGACTCCTTTGTGCGACTTCGGGTGAGCACCATTTCACGCATCCTCGTAGTGCCTGTTTCTGGCACTTCTCCGGGTGCTACCTGCTTCAGAGAGGGCTCCTTGTCTTGCTCGACGTCCCCTCTCTCTGCTGGTCCAATTTGCGACCTCCTGGTCCCTCCAGGGCCACAGCAGCATCCAAAAATGCTAACCGCACAATTTGCAGCTAGCAAGGCTTGTTGGCGTTCTTTCGGCGGGAAAACACTTCTGCACAACTCTCCACGGCAAGAGGGATCCGTCCACCAAGGTGGAAGTCTCTAGCCCTTTTCTTTCCTGCAGAAACCTCAGCTTCTTCTGTCCAGTAGAAGCTTCTTTGCACCCACAGCTGGCATTTCCTGGGCATCTGCCCATCTCCGACTTGCTTGTGACTTTTGGACTTGGTCCCCTTGTTCCACAGGTACCCTAGATTGGAAATCCACAGTTGTTGCATTGTTGGTTTGTGTCTTTCCTGCATTATTCCTCTAACACGACTTCTTTGTCCTTAGGGGAACTTTAGTGCACTTTGCACTCACTTTTCAGGGTCTTGGGAGGGTTATTTTTCTAACTCTCACTATTTTCTAATAGTCCCAGCGACCCTCTACAAGGTCACATAGGTTTGGGGTCCATTCGTGGTTCGCATTCCACTTTTGGAGTATATGGTTAGTGTTGCCCTTATCCCTATGTTTCCCCATTGCATCCTATTGTAACTATACATTGTTTGCACTGTTTTCTAAGACTATACTGCATATTTTTGCTATTGTGTATATATATCTTGTGTATATTTCCTATCCTCTCACTGAGGGTACACTCTAAGATACTTTGGAATATTGTCATAAAAATAAAGTACCTTTATAGTATAACTGTGTATTGTGTTTTATTATGATATTGTGCAAGTGACACTAAGTGGTACTGTAGTAGCTTCACACGTCTCCTAGTTCAGCCTAAGCTGCTCTGCTAAGCTACCATTATCTATCAGCCTAAGCTGCTAGACACCCTATACACTAATAAGGGATAACTGGGCCTGGTGCAAGGTGCAAGTACCCCTTGGTACTCACTACAAGCCAGTCCAGCCTCCTACACTTGGGCCAGCCAACAACTGGGCTAGGCAGAGGGTCACCTGGAGGTCACTCCTGCACTGAGGTTCGGTTCCTTCTGGTCCTGGGGGCTGCGGGTGCAGTGCTTGGTCCAGGTGTCGGGTCCCTTGTTACAGGCAGTCGCAGTCAGGGGGAGCCTCTGGAATCTCTCTTCATGCGTCGCTGTGGGGGTCCAGAGTGGTAGTCTCGGGCTACTTACGAGTCCTCCCTGTGGTGCCTGTTCTCTGGATCTCGAGCCAGGGGTGTCGGGTGCAGAGTGTGAAGTCTCACGCTTCTGGCGGGAAGAGTGAGGTCTTTAAAGTTGCAAGTTTGTTGCAGATTTTTGAGCAGAGCCGCTGCTCACGGGAGTTTCTTGGTCCTGGGGGTCAGGGCAGTCCTCTGAGGCTTCAGAGGTTGCTGGTCCCTGTTGGATGCATCGCTGGTTGCAGGTTTTTCGAGTCAGGAGACAGGCCGGTAGGGCTGGGGCCAAAGCAGTTGTCGTCGTCCATCATCTCTGCAGGCTTGCAGGTCAGCAGTCCTTCTTTTTAGTTCAGGTTGCAGGAATCTGATTTCCTGGGTTCTTGGGCACCCCTAAATACAACATTTAGGGGGGTGTTTAGGTCTGGGAGAGCAGTAGCCAATGGCTACTGTCCTGGAGGGTGGCTACACCCTCTTTGAGCCTCCTCCCTGAGCAGAGGGGGACACATCCCTAATCCTATAGGTGGAATCCTCCAAACTTAAGATGGAGGATTTCTAAAGGCGGGGGTCACCTCAGCTCAGGACATCCTAGGGGCTGTCCTGACTGGTGGGTGACTCCTTGTTTTTCTCATTATCTCCTCCAGCCTTGCCGCCAAAAGTGGGGGCAGTGGCCAGAGGGGGGGGGGGGGCGCATCTCCACTAGCTAGGATGCCCTGGGGCGCTGTAACAAAAGAGGAGAGCATTTGAGGCTCACCGCCAGGTGTTACAGTTCCTGTAAGGAGAGGTGAGAAGCACCTCCACCCAGTACAGGCTTTGTTTCTGGCCACAGAGTGAAAAAGGCACTCTCCTCATGTGGCTAGCAACTTGTCTGGTTTGTGGCAGTCTGGCAGGAACTGGTCTGCCTAACACTAGTAGTCGGATTGGTATTCAGGGGGCATCTCTAAGAAGCCCTCTGGGTACATTTTACAATAGATTCAACACTGGCATCAATGTGCATTTATTGTGCTGAGAAGTTTGATACCAAACTTCCCAGATTTCAGTTTATCCATTATGGAACTGTAGAGTTTGTGTTTGACAAACTCCCAGACCATATACTGTTATGGCTACCCTGCAGTTACAATGTCTAAGGCTTTGCTTAGACACTGTAGGGGCATAGTGCTCATGCACATATGCCCTCACCTGTGGTATAGTGCACCCTGCCTTAGGATTGTGAGGCCTGCTAGAGGTGTGACTTACCCGTGCCACAGGCAGTGTGAGGTTGACATGGCATTCTGAGGGGAGTGCCATGTCGACTTAGTCTTTTTCTCCCCACCAGCACACACAAGCTGTGAGGCAGTGTGCATATGCCATGGGTCCCCAGGGTGGCATAAGACATGCTGCAGCCCTTAGAGACCTTCCATGGCATCAGGGCCCATGGTACCAGGGGTACCAGTTACAAGGGACTTCTCTGAGGTCTAGGGTTGTGCCAATTGTGGAAACAACGGTACAGTTTAGGGAAAGAACACTGGTGCTGGGGCCTGGATAGCAGGGTCCCAGCACACTTTCAATCATAACTAGGCATCAACAAAGGCAAAAAGCCAGGAGGTAACCATGCCAAGGAGGCATTTCCTTACAGTAAGATGTAGTAAGATGTAGGTGGTAATGAGGCATGATCTAATGTAAGATGTAGTAAGATGTAGGTAGTAATGAGCTATGGTAAGATGTAAGAGGTAATGAGGCATGGTCTATGGTAAGACACATGAGGTAATAACGCATGATCCTTGGTAAGAGGTAATGAGACATGATCCATAGTAAGATGTAGTAAGATGTAGGAGGTAATGTGGCATGATCCTTGGTAAGATATAGTAGGCAATGAGACGTGATCCAATGTAAGAAGTAGTAAGATGTAGGCAGTAATGAGACATGATCCATTGTAAGATGTATGAGGTAATGAGGCAGGATCCATTGTATGATGTAGGAGACAATGAGACATGATCCACGGTAAGATGTAGTAAGATGCAGGTTTGACGGATAGCCTGTCCAACTTGTCAATTAATCAATCAATCAATCGAGGATAAGTCTCCATGAGGGTCTCAAGGTACTGGAGTTTGCTAGCTGCTTTGTGGTGGACAGTTTCAAAAGTTGCACATTAGGCTATAATGCACTTGTAATAAGGGAGATGGGACATCTGTCCTTTTTGTGACGTAGTGCCTGTTCACCAACTCTATTGCTATTGCTGTGATCCACTCAATCAAAAGAATGAGAGTTTTGGCAGTGTGTAAAGTGTGATGAGGCAGAAACCTTGTGATGGCCAATAGTTGGAAATAGTCTGCTGTCACAGCAGTGAAGATAATGGATTCAGCATGCACTCTAGTAAAAAAGATCCTCAACATTTATTGCCTCATGAGCATGTATAAAGGCTTCTGTAAGGGGTTAGAATAGGTGAAAATGTCTAAATAAAGTCAGTAGTAGATAGACATGGAATTCATCATGAGTGAGTTCAAAGCCTCCTCAGCATTTGAGAGTGGGAGCCAGAAACCAACACTTCTTTTAAGGAGGGTGTTTCTCACATTCCAGAACTCATCCCAATTATAGGGCATTTCTGACACCCTATCACACAAAACCATAATCCCGAATACCAGACACCATGGACACAAACAGGACATTTCTTTATGTATTTAAATTCTTGATGCAGCTCATCGACACCCTGGGCACGGGGTTGCAAAGTGCTTTACAGCGTAGTACAGTGATAAAAATAGCAGCAATTTACAGAGTAGTGATGCGGGTGGAAGGGGCACTCAGCATGTACTTCTGTAGGGTCTGATTCAAGCAATGGCGGCAGCTCATGTAACAGAAGATGCTGCTCGAGACGTTGCCTGACTGATGGGCACCATATCAAGAATCACGGTTCCCTGGGGAAGGAAAATGGAAAAGAACTTCAAAACAACTCATGGTAAGCCGAACAATATATAAACAGATGTAAGGAATAAACCTCCCTTATATAACGACTATGCACACACAAAGGCCAATTTCAAAAGAGCAATGTATGTTTAAGTAGTCATAGAGGTACTAGAGAAAAACCATATCAAAGGGACAAGGCGAAACAAAACAAAGACATCTCACACAATAGCGTCAGAGTTTATGACACTATTGTGGTACTTCGCTGGATTATCACCATTAATTATGGTGCTGGGCCAGCAAAGCACTAGGGAGGCCCACAGGTTATTATGGGCCTGTCACTTTAACGCCTGCAATGTGCATGCACTAAAGAAATTACGCAGTGAAATCTTGTAAATTTCACTACAACATTTTTTGTGGCCTCCCTGCGGGGGAACGCCTCCCTTGCATACACTATGGCTGGCACAGGCATAATGTGGAACAAGGAGTTACAAAGTGGCACAATGCATGCATTGCTCCACTTTGTAAATATGGCGCGTGGGAAATGCCTACCTAACGCCACGTTAGTGTCATAAAAAACTAAGATAATGTGGCGAGTGAGGCACCCGGACCTTGTAAATCGTCCCTTTGAATCTTAGGCCTGGTTATCATTGGGAGATGCTGTGTATCTTCAGAAACAATTTGTACACTATGGCCCAGATTTAAGAGCCGCCAGCGCCTCCTTGTGGCACATTACCATCATTTGTTTCATGCTAATGTGGCCCCATGAGGCCAAAATCGAAGCTCCATATGTACAAAGTGGAGCAATGCATGCATTGCGCCACTTTGTAACCCCTTGCGCCACAGTATGCCTGTGCCAGGCATGATGTATTCGGGGGGGCTCTCCTTCATTGGGGGGGCCTAAAATCTGCACGTAATCTCAGCTCATACAGAGCTCAGCCCTCTGTGGCTTGAGTCTGTGAGACAACTGCCAGGCACTGCACCCATCTTCCTCGTTTCATCGAAAGACTCAATGTTCACCCAGCATTTACCAACCAGTTGAAACATTTTCTGTCCATTTCTTCCGGGTGTAAGCGATTTGCCTCTTCCCCTAGTGCTGGGACACTCCTTGGGGTAAGAGCAGAGCTCTCCAAATGTGTTTCCTTCTTTCTCTGCCCTGTAGTTAATGCAGGCGGAGTGATACCTGGAGAGATGTCCTAGAGGAAGCCAGCCAAGGGATGTGAAACTGAAATATGTTTATATTATAGACTAATGGCCCAATTTAGAGTTTGGATGACAGGGCAGCTTCTCACAACATGATGTAGCACCTGTCTGCCCACTCAGTCAGGTGGATAGTCAGTCTTCAGATGGCTCCAAAAACTGAGCTGATGGTCTTTATAGTGAGGGCAGAAGGGAGAACACGGTGGGAAGGACAGGAAAAATAATGACCCCCACACCTGGGGGGGTTGGGTCTCTTGAAGTGGGGGGGCATTACTTTTCTGTTTGTTCGTCAGAAACGAAATTCCAGATTTCGAAGTTTGTTTGTGAAAATACTAAAAAGTGTGGTATGCCACTTAATAAGAGGAGCTGCCATAGCGGACTGATGGTGATCTCATAATTGGGTAGGCGGTAGTCATCCCATGGCCCTGGAGGAGATGGCCTCCCCACACTAACGGATGGTGTTCCGCCCACCTGCAAATTGTGAGTCTTGGAATATTGCAGGTTTTCCCTGCAAATTCCATTAATCTCACCAGATACAGTTATGTGCGGAACACCCTGGGAGGTATGGTAATTCCCTTTTGGAATCGTGATATGGCTCAAAATTCCTCAAATCATGTTTCTGTGAGGCTTGTAATCAAGCCTAAGTTTTGTTTTCCAACAAATGCAATATTGCACATTTCATCCAAACTATTTCACACATATAGAGGGCAGTCTTATAAAAGTTTGCTACTTTGCCTATGTGCCAGCCAAAATCACTACAGTTGAGAGTTTTTTTTATTAGGAGACCTGGTCTTTTCTATGCGGTTTCATATTCCTTTTGTAATCAGTGTGCTGCTAAATACACAAGATAGCCACTGAAGGAGGGACTGGAGATGATTTGTGTGAGAGTACCAGTGTGGCAGATGGCTCACTGTGCCTGTGGACACACAGGTCATGGCTCCACCTCCGAGGCCAGCATGCATGGGATACCTTGTCTAAAGTCGAATAATGCGCATCCTCATGTGCCTTTCCTGCATGCTGCATGATTCAAGTGGTCAAGTGTGAAGAGACTTCATAAGATCATAGATCTGTACCATGACTAACTTCTCTTGCACCTTGCACCTTGCAACATTAGCGAAATAAATGCTGGAAGAAACATAATAACAAATGTCAGCTCTAATGGTCCCTCATGTCCTTCTTTCAATTTTGCAGTAACCCTTGCTGCGCTGAAGAACACAATAACAATATCTGTAACTAGCAAACAAGTACTCACATTTCTTGCTCAGCCTTTATGCTACTCTACTCACTCCTATCAGTGTGTGCACCACTCGCTTTTCTCTCTGTTTGGTCTTTCTGCCGCTGACTCACTTCCACAAAAATAATAATATCATATTAATAATAAAACAGAAGTCTGCCCCCTCCCTGCATGCTATACACACATGTACTCTCTTGGGCTCTTCTGTTTATTAGATCCACTATATCAATTATAAAGACACTTGTCTCCTAGATTTAGGACACTGAAATCCTTAACTGTAAGAATGTGATTAGTCAGTCATTAACCTGAACGTGTGCCTGGTATCTCACTCACCTTCTAATGACCACCTGGTTGATCCAGTCAGCAGCATATCCATGTGTTATGCAGGACATCCTTTGTGCAATCTGCCAAAAACATGACATTGAACAACCATCTCACACTATGGCTCTCAGCACTGGTTCTTATTGTAGGAGGTTGGCTTGGCTTGTAGTGGGTACCAGAGGTACTTACACCTTGTGCCAGGTCCAGTTATCCCTTATTAGTAGAATAGAGGTGTTTCTAGCAGCTTAGACTGATAGAAGGTAGCTATGGCAAAGCAGCTTAGGCTGAACTAGGAGACATGCAAAGCTCCTACTATACCACTGGTGTCATATGCACAATATCATAAGAAAACACAATACACAGAGTTACTAAAAATAAAGGTACTTTATTTTTATGACAATATGCCAAAAGTATCTCAGTGAGTACCCTCAGTAAGAAGGTAAGTACTATACACAAGTTATATGTACACAAACCAAAATTAGGTAAGTAAGAGCAAGAAAAGTAATGCAAACAGTGTAGAATTACAATAGGTTGCAATAGGAGCACATAGGTATAGGGGCAACACAAACCATATACTCCAAAAGTAGAATGCGAACCACGAATGGACCCCAGACCTATGTGAGCTTGTAGAGGGTCGCTGGGACTGTAAGAAAACAGTGAGGGTTAGAAAAATACCCCACCCCAACACCCTGAAAAGTAGGAGTAAAGTACATCTACTACCCCCAGAGAGCACAGAAGTCGTGATAGGGGGATTCTGCAGGAAGAACAAACACCAGCAGTGCACTGACAACGGATTTCCGGACGTGAGTACCTGTAAGACAAGGGGACCAAGTCTAATATTCGCGACAGTGTCCAGGGGTGGCAGGAGCCCAGGAAACCCCAGCTGAAGGTGCAAGGAAGCTGCCACCGGTTGGAAGAAGCTTGGAGTTCTGCAAGAAAGAAGAGGACTAGGAACTTCTCCTTTGGAAGACGGATGTCCCACGTAGCGATAAAGCTTGCAGAGGTGTTCCCACGCAGAAAGACCGCAAACAAGCCTTGCTTGCTGCAAGGGTTGCGGTAGAGGTTTTTGGGTGCTGCTGAGGACCATGAAGGACCAGGATGTGACCTTTTGGAGGAGGAGTTGCTCATCACAGAAGCAGGCAGCACCCGCAGAAGTACCCCAACAGGCACTTGGAAGAAGAATAAACCTGATTCCACGCAAAGTCACAAAAGGGGGTCCCACGACGTCGGAGGACAACTCAGAAGGTTGTGCACTGCAGGACGGAGTGCTGGGGACCCAGGCTAGGGTGTGCACGAAGGAAATCCTGGAAGAGTGTACAGGAGCCGGAGCAGCTGCAAATCACGCGGTACACAGCTTTGCAGTCTAGCGTGGGGAGGCAAGGACTTAGCTCCACCAAACTTGGACTGAAGAGTCACTAGACTGTGGTAGTCACTTGGACAGAGTTGCTGAGTTCCAGGGACCACGCTCGCCATGCTGAGAGGGGACCCAGAGGACCGGTGATGCAGTCTTTTGTTGCCTGCGGTTGCAGGGGGAAGATTCCGTCGACGCACATGAGATTTCTTCGGAGCTTCTGGTGCAGGGTGAAGGCAGGCTACCCCCAGAGCATGCACCACCTGGAAACGGTCGAGAAAGCCGTCAGGATGAGGCGCTACAATGTTGCTGGTAGTCTTCTTGCTACTTGTTTGCGGTTTTGCAGGTGTCCTGGAGCAGTCAGCGCTCGATCCTTTGGTAGAAGGTGAAGAGGGAGATGCTGAGGAACTCTGGTGAGCTCTTGCATTCGTTATCTAAAGAATTCACCAAAGCAGAGACCCTAATTAGCCAGAAAAGGAGGTTTGGCTACCAAGTTAGGAGGATTGGCTACCAAGAGAGGTAAGAGCCTATCAGAAGGAGCCTGTGACGTCACCTGCTGGCACTGGCCACTCAGAGCAGTCCAGTGTGCCCCCAACACCTCTGTTTTCAAGTTGGCAGAGGTCTGGGACACACTGGAGGAGCTCTGGGCACCTCCCCTTGGAGGTACTGGTCAGGGGAGTGGTCACTCCCCTTTCCTTTGTCCAGTTTCACGCCAGAGCAGGGCTGGGGGATCCCTGAACCAGTGTAGACTGGCTTATGCAGAGATGGGCACCATCTGTGCCCATCAAATCATTTCCAGAGGCTGGGGGAGGCTACTCCTCCCCAGCCCTGACACCTTTTTCCAAAGGGAGAGGGTGTAACACCCTCTCTCTGAGGAAGTCCTTTGTTCTGCCATCCTGGGACAAGCCTGGCTTGACCCCAGGAGGGCAGAAACCTGTCTGAGGGGTTGGCAGCAGCAGCAGCTGCAGTGGAGACCCCGGAAAGGCAGTTTGGCAGTACCCGGGTCTGTGCTAGAGACCCGGGGGATCATTGTCTCCCCAATGCCAGGATGGCATTGGGGTGACAATTCCATGATCTTAGACATGTTACATGGCCGTGTTCGGAGTTACCATTGTGAAGTTACATATAGGTAGTGACCTATATGTAGTGCACGCGTGTAATGGTGTGCCCGCACTGACAAAGTCCGGGGAATTGGCCCTGAACAATGTGGGGGCACCTTGGCTAGTGCCAGGGTGCCCTCACACTAAGTAACTTTGCACCTAACCTTTACCAGGTAAAGGTTAGACATATTGGTGACTTATAAGTTACTTAAGTGCAGTGTAAAATGGCTGTGAAATAACGTGGACGTTATTTCTCTCAGGCTGCAGTGGCAGGCCTGTGTAAGAATTGTCAGAGCTCCCTATGGGTGGCAAAAGAAATGCTGCAGCCCATAGGGATCTCCTGGAACCCAAATACCCTGGGTACCGCAGTACCATATACTAGGGAATTATAAGGGTGTTCCAGTAAGCCAATGTGAATTGGTAAAATTGGTTACTAGCCTGTTAGTGACAATTTGTAAAGAGAGGGCATAACCACTGAGGTTCTGGATAGCAGAGCCGCAGTGATACAGTTAGGCATCACACAGGGAACACATACAGGGCACATACTGGCTAGCAGGGTCCTAGTGACACATAACAACCACACTGAAAACATAGGGTTTCCATAGCAGGATCCCAGTGAGACAGTAAAAACACCCTGACATACACTCACAAACAGGACAACTTGAGGGTAACAAGGCTAGAAAGAGGCTTCCTTCCTACACTTAGCATCTTATTTCTGAGTGTTTGCATTGCTCTCATTTGTGTTTTGTGAGTACCTGCATCATTATCATTTGTCAGTGCCTGCATCACTCTGGTTTGTGATTTGCCAGTGTCTGCATCGCTGTCATTTGTCAGTGCCTGCATCACTTTCATTCACCAGTGACTGCATCGCTCTCATTTGCCAGCAACTGGATCGCTCTCATTTGTCGGTGTCTAAATTGCTTTCATTTGCCAAGGCCTGCATTGCTCTCATTAGTCATCAGTGCCTGCATCGCTCTCATTTGTTGGTGCCTGTGTCGCTCTCATTTGCCAGTGCCTGCATTGCTCTCATTAGTCATCATTGCCTGCATCGCTCTCATTTGTTGGTGCCTGTGTTGCTCTCATTTGTCAGTGCCTGCATCGCTGTCATTTGTCAGTGCCTGCATCACTTTCATTCACCAGTGACTGCATCGCTCTCATTTGCCAGCAACTGGATCGCTCTCATTTGTCGGTGTCTAAATTGCTTTCATTTGCCAGTGCCTGCATTGCTCTCATTAGTCATCAGTGCCTGCATTGCTCTCATTAGTCATCAGTGCCTGCATCGCTCTCATTTGTTGGTGCCTGTGTCGCTCTCATTTGTTGGTGCCTGTGTCGCTCTCATTTGCCAGTGCCTGCATTGCTCTCATTAGTCATCAGTGCCTGCATCGCTCTCATTTGTTGGTGCCTGTGTCGCTCTCATTTGCCAGTGCCTGCATTGCTCTCATTAGTCATCAGTGCCTGCATCGCTCTCATTTGTTGGTGCCTGTGTCGCTCTCATTTGCCAGTGCCTGCATTGCTCTCATTAGTCATCAGTGCCTGCATCGCTCTCCTTTGTTGGTGCCTGTGTCGCTCTCATTTGCCAAGGCCTGCATTGCTCTCATTAGTCATCAGTGCCTGCATCGCTCTCATTTGTTGGTGCCTGTGTCGCTCTCATTTGCCAAGGCCTGCATTGCTCTCATTAGTCATCAGTGCCTGCATCGCTCTCATTTGTTGGTGCCTGTGTCGCTCTCATTTGTCAGTGCCTGCATTGCTCTGAAGCCTACATTGTTCTCATTTAGCAGTGCCTGCCAAACTCTCATTTGTCAGTGCCTGTATCATTCTCATTTGCCAGTGCCTGCTGGCTCATGGTGAAGCTTTCTGCTGTCTGGAATTTTTGATAAGTAGCTGCTCGTAAAATTATCAGGTTGATTTTGTTAATTTGCTTCTCTTTTTCTATTTGTGTAGACTTTTGGAATCCTGGATAAGGAGTCATAATGCAACCCCAGAGACCTACCCAGAAAATGGGGTTCAGGGTCAGGGCCCCAGTGACAATTTGTTTCCGGCCCTCCCTCTCATGAAGAACAAAGACTTCCTGCAGAAGTCAGAGGCCTTCGGGTACAGATATGATGAGCTGATCTAATGGCTGATGAATGACGTCTCAGCAGTGTTAGGAGGACTAATCCATCCGGGAGGAAACCACTGCTGCATATGATCCCCCACTAATGCATGGGGCAGGTGGGCATGGCCCATTATCTGCTAAATGATGCTGTGGATGAAAGAAACATGAGATCTCTGTTCTTCATTGCTGCCACCTCTCACTGCAAACTTACCTTCTAAGATGACTGTGTCCATCTGCAGTCACATAATGATAATGATAATAATAATAATAATAATAATAATAATATTGTGCCCATGATGTTGCTATTTATTGTAGCTAGTGCATGCCTTTGCAGTTGGTGTGATTGATCCATCCTTCAGTGTGGAAGAGTAACAGGAGATGCATAACACCCATCGCCAAACCGGTAACCACCCACATTCCCTCCCCCCAGCCAGTGCCTATGAGACTGGCTTCCATACTTCCAGGATGATAAAAGCTTGGGGGCAGCTGGAGACCATCACAGTCCCAGGCCAATGACATTCAATTCCACACTTTCAGGGTTTTGGGAGCTTGCCAAACAATGCCTGTGATGTATTTAATTTAAATGAATGGCGCATATCATCCAGCCCCTCCCTCTAAACCGTGCCTGGTTGACACTTCACGATGAAGAGATGAATGAGGCAGCAGACACCCAGCCCTCCCTTCTCCATGAGTGCCTGTGCGGCAGGTACCTGAACTTCAAGTGAAGAATGGGACGAGGTATCAGACATAGCTTGTTACATCACTAGGTAGCGCTACCTCAACACTCATCACCAATCTTTATCTCCATTTCCAAACCCATCATCCTCAAAGTGCATCTAGTGTGCTCAGTCATTCATTCATTTCGCACCCACGAGCCAGGGTAACCCTACACGAGCTCCCATGTGACTGGCAGACACCCCACTCTGGGGTCTCTCAGTATACTGGTCCTTGACACAAAGTCACTACCTCAGGCCTTCTCTCTGGTTTGCTACAGTTGTGTACACCGAATGACACTGTTTCTAACAGTGTTTATCCATGACAGTTCCTGCAATAACTATGACGGAGACCAAAGAATTGTCCTTAGAGAAATAAAAACTTTTACATTCTTCCATGTTTCCTTCTGCATCGGTCTGGCATCAGCCACCTCTCTTCATCTACTGATCTATTCTTTTGTCATTCGCCTTTTGCTACCACCCCCCACACCTTACAGCCTGAGGCAGTGGGTCAGCCCACTGCAGCCACTGGCTGACTTCACTTTGTGCGACTGCATTCAGCCATTGCACAGGGAGCACATCTGCACACAAGGTAGTTCCCTTCAGTGCCAGTGTTTTTGTTTTTACTTTATTATTACTGTACTGTTGTCTTTGTTTGCAGTTGCTAAAGAAATAAGAGCAACCCAAATGTTCACATGAACCTGGGTTTAAATACTAAAGGATAAAGCATCTGCTCACGTGAAACTCGTGTATGATATCTATACACATTTACCAGAAAATTCTGCATGGAATAAATCATGGGAGTTGTTCCTAATGAGGACACTATAGGCATTCATGGACAAATGCAAAAGCAACCAGTACATGTTCACCATCAGCAAAACATAAATCTTGGTACTTTCCTTCAGAAGATGCCTAAGAAGGTATTGTGGACAGCTAGCTGTCAAAAAGCTTTTGATGAGTTTAAAAAGGCCATGTGCTCTGCACCTGTCCTAAAAAGCCCTTTAGACTCCAAAAAGTTTATAGTACAGACTGATGCTTCTGAATTAGGGGTTGGGGCAGTCCTATCACAGCTTAATACTGAGGGCCAGGATCAACCTGTTGCTTTTATCAGCAGGAGGTTGACCCCTAGAGAAAAGCGTTAGTCTGCCATAGAAAGGGAGGCCTTTGCTGTGCTCTGGGCACTGAAAAAGTTGAGGCCATACCTGTTTGGCACTCACTTTATTGTTCAGACAGACCACAAACCTCTACTTTGGCTAAAATAAATGAAAGGTGAAAACCCTAAATTGTTGAGGTGGTCCATCTCCCTACAGGGAATGGACTATACAGTGGAACATAGACCTAAGAGTACCCACTCCAATGCAGATGGACTCTCAAGATATTTCCACTTAGACAATGAAGACTCATCTGGGCAAGGTTAGCCTTATTGTCCCTCGTTTGAGGGGGGGGGGTTGTGTAGGAAAGTACCATCTTGCCTGGCATGTTACCTCCATTTTTTGCTAATATGTCAGTTTGTTTTTGCCTGTGTCACTGGGATCCTGCTAGCCAGGACCCCAGTGCTCATAACTGTGGCATGTATGTGTTCCCTGCGTGGTGCCTAACTGTATCACTGAGGCTCTGCTAACCAGAACCTCAGTGTTTATGCTCTCTCTGCTTTTAAAATTGTCACTGCAGGCTAGTGACCATTTTTACCAATTCTGATTGGCACACTGGAACATCCTTATAGTTCCCTAGTAAATGGTACCTAGGTACCCAGGGTATTCGGGTTCCAGGAGATCCCTATGGGCTGCAGCATTTCTTTTACCACCCATAGGGAGCTCAGATAATTCTTACACAGGACTGCCACTGCAGCCTGACTGAAATAATGTCCACGTTATTTCACAGCCATTTTACACTACACTTAAGTAACTTATAAGTCACCTATATGTCTAACCCTCACTTAGTGAAGGTTAGGTGCAAAGTTACTAAGTGTGAGGGCACCCTGGCACTAGCCAAGGTGCCCCCACATTGTTCAGGGCAATTTCCTAGGACTTTGTGAGTGACTCCGAACATGGCCATGTAACATGTCTAAGATCATGAAATTGTCCCCCCCAAGCCAAATCTAGTATTGGGGTGCCAATCCCATGCATCCCGGGGCTCCAGCATGGACCCCGGGTACTGCCAAACTAGCTATCTGGTGTTTTCTCTGCATCTACCACTGCTGCCAACCCTCAGACAGGTTTCTGCCCTCCTGGGGTCTGGGCAGCCCAGTCCCAGGAAGGCAGAACAAAGGATTTTCTCTGAGAGAGGGTGTTACACCCTCTCCCTTTGGAAATAGGTGTTAAGGGCTGGAGAGGAGTAGCCTTCCCCAGCCTCTGGAAATGCTTTGAAGGGCACAGATGGTGCCCTCCTTGCATAAGCCAGTCTACACCGGTTCAGGGAGCCCCCAGCCCCTGCTCTGGCGCAAAACTGGACAAAGGAAAGGGGCTTGACCCCTCCCTTGTCCATTACCACCCCAGGGGTGGTGCCCCGAGCTCCTCCAGTGTGTCCCAGACCTCTGCCATCTTGAATGCAGAGGTGTGAGGGCACAATGGAGACCTCTGAGTGGCCAGTGCCAGCAGGTGACGTCAGAGACCCCTCCTGATAGGCTCTTACCTGGTCAGGTAGCCAGTCCTCCTCTGAGGGCTGTTTAGGTCTCTCCTGTAGGTTTCTCTTCAGATAACGAATGCAAGAGCTCACTAGAGTTCCTCTGCACTTCTCTCATCTACTTCTTCCAAGGATCGACCCCTGACTGTTCCAGGACGCCTGCAAAACCGCAACAAAGGAGCAAGACGACTACCAGCAACATTGTAGCGCCTAATCCTGCTGGCTTTCACAACTGTTTCCTGGTGGTGCATGCTCTGAGGGCTGTCTGACTTCACCCTGCACTAAAAGCCAAGAAGGAATCTCCAGTGGGTCGACGAAACTTCCCCCTGCTAACGCAGGCACCAAACTTCTGCATCACCGGTCCTCTGGGTCCCCTCTCATATTGACGAGCGTGGTCCCTGGAACACAGGAGCTGGATCCAAGTGACCCCGACAGCCCAGTGGTCCTTCTGTCCGAATTTGGTGGAGGTAAGTCCTTGCCTCCCCACGCCAGACAGTAATCATGTTTACTGTGTGATCTGCAGCTGCTAGGGCTTTTGTGCACTTTTCCAAGACTTCCTTTGTGCACAGCACAGCCCAGTTCCCCAGCCCTCTGTCCTGCATTGCCCAACTCACTGAGTTGACCTCCGACTTCGTGGGACCCTCTTTTGTTGTGTTGAGATGACCGCTGTGCTCAGATTTCCTGAACCCTTGTTCAGGTGCTTCTGCGGGTGCTGCCTGCTTCTGTGTGGGCTCTCTGTGTTGCTGTGCGCCCCCTATGTCTCCTCCTCCAAGGGGTGCCCTCCTGGTCCTTCCTGGGCCCTAGCAGCACCCATATTCTTCCACTGTTACTCTTGCAGTTAGCAAGGCTTGTTTGCAGTCTTTCTGCATGGAAACAACTATGCATCCTCCAGCACGCCGTGGGACATCTTCTGACCAAGGGAGAAGTTCCTGGCACCTTCCGTTGTTGCTGAATCTTCAGCTTCTTCCACCCAAAGGCAGCCCTTTTGCACCTTCATCCAAGGTTTAGTGGGCTCCTGCACCCCCTTGACACTTGCGTGACACTTGGACTTGGTCCCCTTCCTTTGCAGGTCCTCAGGTCCAGGAATAAATCTTCAGTGCTTTGCAGTCAGTTGTTGCCTTTGCAGAATCACCTATCTCGACTTTACAGTCTTTCTCGGGTAGTAGGGTAACTTTACTCCTACTTTTCAGGGTCTTGGGGTGGGGTATCTTGGACACCCTTAGCGTTTTCTTACACTCCCAGTGACCCTCTACACACTACACTAGGCTTGGGGTCCATTCGTGGTTCGCATTCCACTTTTGGAGTATATGGTTTGTGTTGCCCCTAGACCCATTGGTGGTCATTCTGACCCTGGCGGTCTTTGACCGCCAGGGCGGAGGACCGCGGGAGCACCGCCGA
Organism: Pleurodeles waltl; assembly: GCF_031143425.1. NCBI lineage: Eukaryota > Metazoa > Chordata > Amphibia > Caudata > Salamandridae > Pleurodeles > Pleurodeles waltl. The sequence goes on along the minus strand of NC_090447.1, from coordinate 8,683,485 downwards.
CAGGCCGGCGGTGCTCCAATGGGGATTCCGACCGCGGCGGTAAAGCCGCGGTCGGACCGGCACCACTGGCGGGGTCCCACCAGTGTACCGCGGCCCCATTGAATCCTCCGCGGCGGCGCAGCTTGCTGCACCGCCGCGGGGATTCCGACCCCCCCTACCGCCATCCAGATCCCGGCGGTCGGACCGCCGAGATCCGGATGGCGGTAGGGGGGGTCGCGGGGCCCCTGGGGGCCCCTGCAGTGCCCATGCCACTGGCATGGGCATTGCAGGGGCCCCCGTAAGAGGGCCCCTACATGTATTTCACTGTCTGCTGCGCAGACAGTGAAATACGAGACGGGTGCAACTGCACCCGTCGCACAGCTTCCACTCCGCCTGCTCGATTCCGAGCCGGCTTCATCGTGGAAGCCTCTTTCCCGCTGGGCTGGCTGGCGGTCTGAAGGCGACCGCCCGCCAGCCCAGCGGGAAAGTCAGAATTACCGCCGCGGTCTTTCGACCGCGGAACGGTAACCTGACGGCGGGACTTTGGCGGGCGGCCTCCGCCGCCCGCCAAGGTCAGAATGAGGGCCATTGTCTCCTTTTGCATTCTATTGTGTCCTACAGTGTTTGCACTACTTTTCTAAGTATTTTAATTACCTGATTTTGGTTTGTGTGCATATTTTGTGTATTTTACTTACCTCCTAAGGGAGTATATCCTCTGAGATACTTTTGGCATTTTGTCACTAAAATAAAGTACCTTTATTTTTAGTAACTCTGAGTATTGTGTTTTCTTGTGATATAGTGCTATATGATATAAGTGGTATAGTAGGAGCTTTTCATGTCTCCTAGTTCAGCCTAAGCTGCTCTGCTATAGCTACCGCTATCAGCCTAAGCTGCTAGAACACTTCTAATCTACTAATAAGGGATAACTGGACCTGGCACAAGGTGTAAGTACCATCTGGTACCCACTATTAGCCAGGCCAGATGCCTACAATAAGTACATACCATTGCCTTATCTCTCTGTTACCTGGTGCTTTGCACAAGAATGACCACTCCTTTGCTACAGATAGACATAATACCTAGTGCAGGAATCTAGTCTCTGAAGTTAAGGCAAGCTAGGGTATAGGGATAACACTTGCTCTAAACTTCTTTCTGCGATACTAGCGGTTAGGTAGGTTAGGTACACCCAACATCATGCTAACAAACACCATGTCTGAAGCTGGACCTAGCTCCGAGGTCATGGACCCTCCTTATGAGGGCCTGATCTTCAAGGAATTGAAGGGGCTGTGTTCAGAGAGGAAGCTAGACATGGGGGAGAACCCTAACAAGAGTCTGCTCTTGAGCCTCCTCCTTGAGAATGACCAAGAACATGCTGGTAGCCAGGAGGAGGAGGAAGAGGAGACCTTAATCCCATTTAGGATAATCTTCTAATCCAAGGGGAGGGTCCTTCAGAGGATTTTACAGTTCCTAGCAGGCCAACTAGTGTAGCTGGTAGTGAGAGGGAAAGTCACACAGGTGGACCAGAAGCTAGGGTCACTAAGACTAGGGAAATAACCAATTCTGCCCATTCTCATGTCAGTTCAGTGTCGGAGGGGTCACACCACACAACTCCAGGGGATTACTCTATAAATAGAGAGCTCAGAAAACTGAGACTGGAGGAGGCCAGGCTGAGTCTGCAGCAGTAACAGCTAGCCCTAGATAGGGAGGCCTTGGCCGTGGAGAGGGAGAGGCAGGGGTTGGGGTTAGCACACCATGGTGGCAGAAGCAACAGTTTCAGGGATTACAGATTCAGGGAGGACTCCATAGATTCCAGAAATTTACACAAAATTGTTACCTCATAAAAGGTGGGGGGTGACATCTTAAGTCGTTTGCTGCACTTGAGAGGGCTTGTAAAGTTCCGAGGGTCCCTCAAAGGCAGTGGGCTGCTATCCTCTGGTGGTCCTTCTCTGACAAGGGGGGTGGGGGGATAGACTTCTTACTGTCTGAGAGGAAGATGCAGACAATTGCAATATTCTGAAAACAGCACTCTTAGATCATTTTGGTCTCACCACTGATCAATACAGAATCAAGTTCAGGGAGACGAGAAAAGAGGCCTCTCAGGACTGGGTTGACTTGTGGACTGTTCTGTTAAAGCTTTAGAAGGCCGGTTACATAGCAGCAGAGTGTCTGACTACGAAGACTTGTATAATCTATTATTGAGAGAGCATATTTTGAATAAGTATGTCTCCGACTTGTTGGACCAGTACTTGGTAGACTCAGATCTGACCTCTCCCCAAGAACTTGGAAAGAAGGCAGACAAATGGGTCAGAACAAGGGGGAGCCGAAAAGCTCATACAGGGACAAGGAGAAGAAGAAGGATGGTAAGTCTAAAGACAAAGGTGGAGACAGAGATAAAAATAAAAAATCTTCATCAGAACCACAAATGATTCTGGTGGGTCTAAATCCTCTTCTCATAAGTATAAAAGGCCTTGGTGCTATATTTGTAGACATAAAGGCCATAGGGCAGGAGACAGGTCTTGCCCTAAGAAAAGCACCAAACCTCCCACCACCATTGCTCCCACTGCTACAACTAATGACTGTAGGAGGCTGGCCTGGTTGGTAGTGGGTACCTATGGTAGTTACACCTTACACCAGGTCCAGTTATTCCTTATCAGTGAAATGTAGGCAGTGTCTAGAAGCCAGGCTGTCTAGAGGTAGCTTAACGCAGAGCAGCCAAGGCCTAACTAGGAGACATGTAAAGCTCTTGCAATACCACTGTAGTCACACAGTACTTACACACAAGAAAAGACAATACTCAGTGTTACCAAAAATAAAGGTACTTTATTTTAGTGACACAAGGGCAAAAATATCTTAGAGGCTAGACTCCCTTAGGAGGTAAGTATTATACACAAAATATACACTGGTAACCAAAATCAGGTAAATACACAGTCATGAAATAGTGCAAATAGTGAAAATGACCACAGACTAGAATGGGCCTATGGGCAACACACAAACCATACACTAAAATAGTGGAATGCGAAAGTCAGTTCCCCACCTAGGTAAGAGTAGTGTGTAGAGGGGTGCTGGAAGTGTAAGAAAATACCAAAGGCAAGTAAAGTACCCCACCCCAGAGCCCAGGACAACAGGAGTAAAGTACAGTAAGTTTCCTCAGAACACACTAGGAGTCATGTTAAAGGATTATGCACAAACCAAGCAAGACCGCAAAACATTTGTAGGAGGCTGGCCTGGCTTGTAGTGGGTACCAGAGGTACTTACACCCTGTGCCAGGTCCAGTTATCCCTTATTAGTGTAGAAGAGGTGTTTCTAGCAGCTAAGGCTGATAGAAGGTAGGTATGGCAAAGCAGCTTAGGCTGAACTAGGAGACATGCAAAGCTCATACTATACCACTGGTATCATATGCATAATATCATAAGAAAACACAATACACAGATATACTAAAAATAAAGGTACTTTATTTTTATGACAATATGCCAAAAGTATCTCAGTGAGTACCCTCAGTATGAGGATGCCAAATATACATAAGATATATGTACACAATACCAAAAATATGCAGTAATAGCAAAAGGGAGTAATGCAAGCAGTGTAAAGTTACAATAGATTGCAATAGGAGCACATAGGTATAGGGGCAACACAAACCATATACTCCAAAAGTGGAATGCGAACCACGAATGGACCCCAAACCTATGTGAGCTTGTAGAGGGTCGCTGGGACTGTAAGAAAACAGTGTGGGTTAGAAAAATAGCCCACCCCAAGACCCTGTAAGGTAGGTGTAAAGTGCACCTACAACCCCCAGAGAGCACAGAAGTCATGATAGGGGGATTCTGCAAGGAAAACCAGCAATGCAACAAAAGTGGATTTCCAGACCTGAGTACCTGTAAGACAAGGGGACCAAGTCCAAGAGTCGCGACAGTGTCGAGAGTGGGCAGGAGCCCAGGAAATGCCAGCTGAGGGTGTAAGGAAGCTGCCACCGGATGGGAGAAGCTTGGTGTTTTGCAAGAACGAAGAGGACTAGGAACTTCTCCTTTGGAGGATGGATGTCCCACATCGTGAAGAAGCTTGCAGAGGTGTTCCCACGCAGAAAGACCGCAAACAAGCCTTGCTAGCTGCAAGGGTCGCGGTTAGGGTTCTTGGATGCTGCTGTGGCCCAGGAGGGACCAGGATGTCGCCACTTGGATGAGGAGACAGAGGGGGTGCCCAGCAAGTCAGGGAGCCCTCACAGAAGCAGGCATTACCCGCAGAAGTACTGGATCAGGCACTTAGAAGAGGAGTGAACCGGAGTCCACCCGAAGTCAGAAAAGGGAGTCCCACGATGCCGGAGGACAACTCAGAAGGTTGTGCACTGCAGGTTAGAGTGTCGGGGACCCAGGCTTGGCTGTGTACAATGGAAATCTTGGAAGAGTGCACAGGAGCCGGAGCAGCTGCAAGTCACGCAGTACCCAGCAATGCAGTCTAGCCTGGGGAGGCAAAGACTTACCTCCACCAAACTTTGACTGAAGAGTCACTGGGCCGTGGGAGTCACTTGGACAGAGTTGCTGAGTTCCAGGGACCTCGCTCGTCATGCTGAGAGGGAACCCAGAGGACCGGTGATGCAGTCTTTTGTTGCCTGCGGTTGCAGGGGGAAGATTCCGTCGACCCACAGGAGATTTCTTCAGAGCTCCTGGGTCAAGAAGGAGGCAGGCTACCCCCATATCATGCACCACCAGGAAACAGGTGAGAAAGCTGGCAGGATGAAGCGATACAAGGTTGCAGTAGTCGTCTTTGCTACTTTGTTGCGGTTTTGCAGGCGTCCTGAGCAGTCAGCGGTCGATCCTTTGGCAGAAGGTGAAGAGGGAGATGCAGAGGAACTCTGGTGAGCTCTTGCATTCGGTATCTGAAGAATTCCCCAAAGCAGAGACCGTAAATAGCCAGAAAAGGAGGTTTGGCTACCTAGGAAGGAGGATAGGCTAGTAAGAAAGGTAAGAGCCTATCAGAAGGAGTCTCTGACGTCACCTGCTGGCCCTGGCCACTCAGAGCAGTCCAGTGTGCCAGCACACCTCTGAATCCAAGATGGCAGAGGTCTGGGGCACGCTGGAGGAGCTCTGGGCACCTCCCCTGGGAGGTGCAGGTCAGGGGAGTAGTCACTCCCCTTTCCTTTGCCCAGTTTCGCACCAGAGCAGGGCTGGGGGATCCCTAAACCAGTGTAGAGTGGCTTATGCAGAGATGGGCAGCATCTGTGCCCATCAAAGCATTTCCAGAGGCTGAGGGAGGCTACTCCTCCCCAGCCATCACGCCTATTTCCAAAGGGAGAGGGTGTTACACCCTCTCTCAGAGGAAATCCTTTGTTCTGCCTTCCTGGGCCAGGGCTGCCTGGACCCCAGGGGGGCAGAAACCTGTCTGAGGGTTGGCAGCAGCAGCTGCGGTGGAGACCCCGGAAAGGCAGTTTCGCAGTACCCGGGTTCTGTGCTAGAGACCCAGGGGATCATGGAATTGTCTCCCCAATGCCAGAATGGCATTGGGGTGACAATTCCATGATCTCAGACATGTTACATTGCCATGTTCGGAGTTACCATTGTGGCACTATACATAGGTAGGGACCTATTTATAGTGCACGCGTGAAATGGTGTCCCTGCACTCACAAAGTCCGGGGAATTTGCGCTGAACGATGTGGGGGCACCTTGGCTAGTGCCAGGGTGCCCACACACTAAGTAACTTTGCACCCAACCTTCACCAGGTGAAGGTTAGACATATAGGTGACTTATAAGTTACTTAAGTGCAGTGGTAAATGGCTGTGAAATAATGTGGACGTTATTTCACTCAGGCTGCACTGGCAGGCCTGTGTAAGAATTGTGAGATCTCCCTATGGGTGGCAAAAGAAATGCTGCAGCCCATAGGGATATCCTTGAACCCCAATTCCCTTGGTACCTCAGTACCATATACTAGGGAATTATATGGGTGTTCCAGTATGCCAATGTGAATTGGTTAAATTGGTCACTAGCCTGTTAGTGACAATTTGGAAAGCAGAGAGAGCATAACCACTGAGGTTCTGGATAGCAGAGCCTCAGTGAGACAGTTAGGCATCACACAGGGAACACATACATATAGGCCACAAACTTATGAGCACTGGGGTCCTGCCTAGCAGGGTCCCAGTGACACATAACAAACATACTGACAACATAGGGTTTTCACTATGATCACTGGGCCCTGGCTAGGAGGATCCCAGTGAGACAGTGAAAACACCCTGACATATACTCACAAACAGGCCAAAAGTGGGGGCAACAAGGCTACAAAGAGGCTACTTTGTCACAACATTAACAATGGATTTCTGGACCTGAAGACCTGTGGAGAGATGAGACCAAGTCAAAGAACAGATGATGAGTCCAGGAGTAACAGGAGCCCCTGTTAACCCGGATGAAGGTGAAAAAGTGGATTCTCCGGTTGGAAGCAAAAGTCAGAAATGCACCAAAGAAAACTGCTGCGGGTTCCTGCTTGGTGCAAGAGATGTCCCACGTTGAGTCATTGGATGGAGGCTGTTTTTTGTCATTAGATTCCGCCAGCAAGCCGAGGCTCACACAAATGTTGTGGTTGGCGGGAAAAGGTGCTACCTGGACACAGGAGGGTCCTGGGTGACTCAACTTGGACTGAGGAGACAGAGAAGGTTCGCAGCACTTCAGAGAGCCCTCAGAAGACCAGTCAGCACAAACAGGAGTCCCAAGACACAGGGACAAAGGAGTTGCAAATTACTGTCATCGCAGCACTACACAGAGGAATCCCACACTGCCAGAGAACAACTCAGGGAGCTGAGAGTTGCAGGATAGAGTGCTGGGGACCTGGGCTACACTGTGCATGAAGGATTTCTTAGAGAAGCACACAGAAGCCCTAGGAGCTCCAAAACACATATAGCACAGGGATACTGTCTGGCTCTGGGAGGCAAGCCCTTATCTCCACCAAATTTGGACAGCTGGACATTTGGACAGTCATGATCACTTCAGTCCACCACCTGTATTCCAGGGATCACTCTCGTTGACAGGAGAGGAGTCCCAGAGTACCGTTTGTCACTGAAGAGAGGTGCCTGCTGAAGGAGGGAAGTGTCTCTGTCACTCCACAGGAGATTCCTTTGGTCCTTCTGGTGCAGAATGAAGACAGGCAGTCCTTAGAGCATGCACAACCTGAAAACTGTTGCAGTTGCTGGCAGGAGCTGGAGTCACAGAGTTGCAGTAGCCTTCTTGGATACTTTGTTGCAGTTGTAGAGTTCCTGGAGCAGTTCTGTGGTTGATCCGATGGTAGAGGGTGAAGCAGAGGTTGCAAAGGAGTCCTGGTGGAATCCTGCAAAATTGAATCTGAGGAAACACCCTGAGGAGAGACCCTAAATAGCCCTGGGAGGGGGATTGGTCACCTAACCAGGTAAGCACCTATCAGGAGGGGTCTCTGATGTCACCTGCTGGCACTGGCCACTCATATGCTCCCAGAGTTCCCTGACCATCCTGAAAACAAGATGCCAGAACCCAGGGACAATCTGGAGGAACTCTGGGCACCACCCCTGGGGTGGTGATGGACAGGGGAGTGGTCACTCCCCTTTCCTTTGTCCAGTTTTGTGCTAGAGCAAGATCTAGGGTCCCTGAACCAGTGTAGACAGGCTTATGCAAGGAGGGCACCATCTGTGCCCTTCAAAGCACTTCCAGAGGCTCTAGGAGGAAGACCCTCCCATGCCTGTGATGTGTAGCCATTTTAGTTATAGCTGCATGCATGTTATTTTAACACACTAGGCCACCGTGCACTTTAACCGAGATATATTTTATTCAGCTTCACCTTATTATTGTTACAATAACCATTTTTAAGGTCTTGTTTTATTTTCTGTTTATCTAACTGTTTTTGCCTAGGCCAGCACTCTGTTCTCAAACAAGACATACTTGATCACTCTGTGCTTCTTCCAAGGCTACAGCACAGTACATTGCCGGTGAATGTGGTAGAAGTTCAGTCTCCAATATTTGTAGAAAACACACATCCTTACGTAGGGACATTTTCTCAGAACATCAGCTGTGTTGTTATAAAAACACTTCCTCGTCCCTTACATGTTAGAGGGAGATTCCAGCCAGGGAACCACAACTGTATGCTGATTGCTGATTGCTGAATGCTTCGCTACAGATGCTAACACAGGCCTTTGCTCAGTTATGGGGGTCAATATCTTCCCAGGGGAACCTGAAGGGCAGAATTAGAGCTTAACATGCTGTGCTCTATCATAGCCTAGGTAGGAGCTAGTCCATTGATTATAGTAACAGTATGATAGCGTTGTTTTTATGCTTCACTCTTCTTGTCACAATTTTAATACTGTCATGTTGTGTCGTCCTGGTTATTGCAGCTCACGCTTTGCTATCTAAGATGCAGTAGTTTTATTAAACTCATTATTGAAAAATATACTGCTTCTGTTTTTCATTTATATATGAGACTGAAGTGTAAATGAGAGAAACGACCTGAGTGACCACGATTTCCCTGAGAAGCCAAGTATGTCATGCGCTCGGCTGCTCAGTCATCCCTATCTTGGGTAAACATGAGGCACTGCTAGTCAGCCAGAGCAAAACCTGGATTGGAGCGACAGGTTTCACCCGCAGTGGGTTAGACTTAGTCTACCACACCGCTGGCGATTCTGCTGCTCAAAATCCAGTAGTCTCATTAGAATAATGAGAGCCCACGTGACATGGTGCTGCCAATGTTTGGTCAGGCTCTAATTTTTGGGTCTTCCGGTGTATCTCTGTCTCATTATATACAATGACACCTCAATACCATGTACGGAGACATCCGTGGTACTGAGGATTTCCACCCCAGCTACGTAGGCTATGCTATCTGAGGCTAGAGGTTGTTCAAGCTTGAACTTTCAAAGGAAAAAAAACACATTTGGCGTGCCCTCTCTGAACATATAGGGGGTTATTACAACTTTGGAGGAGGTGTTAATCCGTCCCAAAAGTGACGGTAAAGTGACAGATATACCACCAGCCATATTACGAGTCCATTATATCCTATGGAACTCGTAATACGGCTGGTGGTATATCCGTCACATTTGGGACGGATTAACACCTCCTCCAAAGTTGTAATAACCCCCATAGTCTGTCTATGATGGCGAATCCACAACAGATACAAATAGCAGTTAATATGAGACAACCTCTGACTGCATATTTATTAGCAAATGGCCTAACGCCCCAGGGGGGTCCAGTCACATTTGTGGTGGATGCCCATGCAGCTTATAGAACAGGACTCTTTTATTCTTGGGTCACATTTGCAGCAGTTGATGGGAACACAAATACATTTCATCATTATACACTTGCAAATGCACCTGGACAATACAGAGCATACCCATATTTAGAAATACAATTATCTTATCAAGAACATAATAATTGGCTTGATGGCGCCCTACCCCACATGATTTTACCAGTAAGGTTAGGTCCTCTAAGTAACAATGGTCCTACCTGGTCTTTATTGGGCACCTATACACCACATCCTGCAGTCGCAAATTTAGCAGTAGCTGAGGTTTGTCGCTTGTATACTGAATTAACAGTGATATATAGACGATTAGTACAATTCGTAATGCAAACATTAAATACAAACCAAGCACGTGCTGCTCCAGCACATCCACATGTAGTAATGCCAGGTATAAACCCTGCAACTGTACCTTCAATCATGGGTAAAGTACCTGCCAAACGTGAGGAAACTCTGTTTTGGTTAGCACAAAAAATAAATGCGCTATAGGTAGTATTTCCCCATACGGGACCTCAGGATAAACATAGAATATTAACAATGTGCTTGCCATTTGGGATGGTCCCTACAGTGGATAACTGTAATAACTGGGGCACGGTATTTGCCGCGCTCTATACAATCGCACACGGTACACCAACACTTGCCAATTTACCAGAGGTGTTGAAACAAATTCAAGATGAATAAGGGGCTGCCCCGGCCCTGGATTTGGGGATGCAATTGATGCAATTGATGGGCAACTTTGCCACAGTATCCTCAATCATTTTAAGTAACCTTAACGGGGAAGCGGTCGCACTAGCAGTGCGCATGCGGCTCCGTGACGTTCCGCAACAGGATCAGGAACACGAGCTGCCTAAGTTTATCGCAGAGACCTATTCTAGCATTGGTTGAGACAGTTTAGGGGCCAGACCATCTAAACCGCAATTTCAGTGCAAATCTAATAAAGATTTTCCCAAGCAAGCTCCTGAGGGTAATAAGAAACGCTGGGATAAAAAAACGCAAACTCCTAAAAAAGAGAGGGGAGAATCTCCACGAATGGAGACCCCACAAAATAGATATAATCTCAGAAATAGAGATAATATAAGAAAACGCCTAATAGATATCAATATACTGATACACCCCAATCGCGTTCCTTTCAGGATTCCTCGGAAAAACAAAATGAGAGAGGTGGGCGATCAGAGTGAAGAACAGAGTATGTGAAACCGAGACAGGAATCACAACGCTCATCGGAGGTTTCTGCTAAAAAGGAAGAGAAACCCGCCCTACAAAAACCCCAATTTAAAAAGAAAAAACTGGCAGCAGTCGCAGTCCGACATGCCACTCAGGAAGAGGGTCCTCTTGAAGAACAAGAACTGGGCTCTAGCACTGCTAGACAGCGCAGCAGATGTCACAATAGTTCGCCAGAGTCTTCTGGAGCATCTGGAGGTGAAAGCAACTGATTACTTTATACATGTAGAAACTGCAGACATGCGTGTCTCCACGCCTGATAGGGTGTATGAAGTAACGCTACAGTTGGAAGGAGACATTGAGTGCTTAATAGACACAATATTTTGGGATCGCATAGTAAACATATATGATGTTTTGTTGGCCGAACAAGATTGGCCACCTGAATTTGTCCGTACCTGCCCATATGGAGAATACGTCACTAAGCCTTCCTTCTCTCCCCTTGTTCCAGAGGAACTCGCTGAATGCTATGCCATTGATTGAGCTTTCGCACAGGCACCTGCGTTATACCGAAATCACGTAGGATGGGAGAAAGAATCCCCCTACCCTGTAATTCCAATTAAAAATGAACCTCAACCCCAACCTCAGTATCCAATAAAACATGAAGCAAAAGCACCAGTGAGAGAAATACTCACACAATTGGAGTACCAGGGCATAATTGAGCCCTGTGTCTCCCCAATGAATAATCCATTGTTAGTTAAACTAGACCATTCATATAGAATAGTCTTAAACTACAGACACTTAAACAGTCATACATGCACTTATGCTGTACAAAATGCACATTGCACAGCACTAATGAACAATGGATACTGCACAGCCTATGCTGATTGCTTGTGATTCATATTATTGTGTCCAGTCCTTCAATGAATATCTGCATTACTGGTGCCAGAATGAGTTCAGAGATTCCAAAGGCAACACCAATAAACATAGAATTCTGTGGGGGAAAGTAGCGGATCTGAAAGAGACGCTACCAAATGTCCATGTTGTACATACACATGGACACCAGCGTGTTGGGATACATGTTGCTGGAAATACATTGGCTGATGAAGCCGCAAAGTCAGCAGTGGCTGTGGCTTCTGTAGCTGCAGTGACTCATTTGAGTTCAAAACCGGACGCAGACATATGGGCTACCGTGATGTCTACGGCTGATGGTACGCCCTATCCCAAAGGATTTCCTGACAAATATTCCTACCGAATGAGAGGTATGCTGATACCAGGCATAGGGGTACAAGACATTCCCAATAGAGATATAAGATCACAATTGATTAAAGAAGCACATGAGGGGTGGTATCTGCCCATGCTGGTGTTGCAGCTACAAATTCGTTCTTGCAAGCCCGTTATTGGTGGCCAGGCCTCTACAAAGAGACCAAGCAGTATGTCATTTGCTGTGACATCTGCCAACAAATCAAAGTTTCCACTGCCAAACGCCCGCCGCAGACACCCCTCTTGATTTCAAACAAACCATTACAATGTGTGTACTTGGACCATTGCGGTCCCCTAACACCGGATAGTGCTTATAAGTATATATTAGTCACTGTTGATTCATGCTTCATATTTTTATGGGTGTGGCCAGAACGCTCGCTTGACGCTCGGACTGTTAATAAAGATTTGCAAGTCTTTATCGGTACACATGCGGTTGCGGGTTTCCACTCGGACCAGGGCCCTGCTTTCACCTCAAGGGCATTCAGGGACGCCATGGCTTCGTTGGGGGTCCAACTCCAGTACTCGTCTCCATTTCATCCAGAGGGAAATAGTGTTGTGGAGCGATTAAACCGTGATTTAAAGTAATCCTAAACAGCGGGAGTCTTAGGTACGGGTCGTAGTTGGCTTAATCACCTATATGGGGTCCAGAGAGCACTTAATAATCTGCCTAGAAGGTCCCTGGGGGGGCGTACTTCATATGAGTGCCTGTTCGAAAATTGAATGCATGTTCCGGATCTTGATGGTCCTGGTGTGGAGGCAGCAGAAACACCTTTGAACATAAAGGGAGGACATGTAGCCATTATTCTCCTGGACCTTAGCGCAGCTTTTGACACAGTTGACCACTCTCTTCTTCGTGACGGACTCCGCAAGATAGGCATGGGAGGCAGCGCACTTTCTTGGCTGTTCTCTTTTCTTACTGGAAGAACCTTTCAAGTTTTAGACCGCTCTTTCCTGTCTAATGTTGTTTCTTCAGTATGTGGAGTCCCTCAGGGATCCTCCTTAAGTCCTACCCTCTTTAATATCTATCTATCTTCCCTGGCCAAAGTGGTTGCCCCCTACAATCTTTCAGTGATCACTTACACCGACAATACTCAATTAGTCGTCTCTCTCTCCAGCACTGCAAAGTCTCCCTCTGCAAATCTATCTGGCTGTATGAAGGACATAAGTGACTGGATGATTCAATCCAAGCTTAAATTCAACGACGTCAAATCTGAAGTACTCATTTTAGGCAATGGCTCTCCTGCCTCCCCTTTATCTTGTTACTCAGAGACCTTTGCCAGTCTTCCGCCCCCTAAAAGACAGGTAAAAAGCCTAGGTTTTATACTGGATTCCCGTCTTACAGTGGAATCACAAGCTAAGAAAATCTCCTCAGTTTGTTTTGGCCTTATCAGATCGCTTAGGAAGATTCCCAATCTTCTTCCTACCTTGTCCAGAAGAATCCTGGTCCAGGCATTGATTCTTTCCCGCCTGGACTATGGGAATTCCCTCTACCTCAGCTCCCCGGAATACGTGATAAGGAAGCTGCAGATTGTTCAGAACGCTGCAGCTAGGCTCCGTACGGACTGCCAGAGACATTTATCTGCCAAGCCGGCTCTTGTGGCTCTCCACTGGCTGCCGGTCAAATATCGCATACATTTTAAATCCATGTGCATCACTCACAGAGCCTTACATAACAAAGGACCCTCTTTTTTTAGAAAACACATCTACATTCACGCCCCTCGAAGACACCTTAGATCTTCTTTAGCCCGGCAGATTCATATACCCCGTGTCCATAGAGCATGGGGTGGAAACTCCTTTACTATCAAGCCTGCCCATCTTTAGAATGCCTTACCTTCTGAGCTTCGCCATGAACCTTCTGAATCTTTTTTTAGGAAGAAACTGAAAACCATTCTTTTTAGTCATTAGTTGTGTCTTTTCATGTTTCCTGGATTTCTCTGTACCTTTAGCGCTGGGATGCCCTAGGGTAGCTATGCGCTCTACAAAAATGTATAAACTAAACTAAACTAAATGAATGTGTCACTGTCTTACAGGAATTGCAACAGTTCTGTGATGATAATTCTTCTATCACTGCTGCCTCCACAGGAATTAACTATGTGACTGTAAAACCTACCGGCTGGATTCCCAGAGTTGTGGATCTTGTAAAAGTCGCTGTGAAAAACGGATTTGGCCCTTCCTATAGAGCAGCAGTCCCAGTATTGGGGATACACAGTACCAGAACTGTAATTCTACCACAGTTGGCAGGTGCCAAAGAAAATATTTTTGTCTCCATCGACAATGTGAAACTACACCATGTGGGTGATCCTGCACAGCAGACCAAGAGGAACATCCAGTAGTTCCCGAATCCCTCTCACTACTGGTCAAGAAGTACCTCTACAAGATGTAAACAGCAACACTGACAACTCTCCGACTTTGGGGAGGGTGGAAGATGATCTTGCATTGGTTCCACTAACGTCGAACAATACAGAAATAATTGACTGATTCGACTCAACTCCAACATAAACGGATGGTGCTATCTATTGTGTGCCACCACGAGAACCACCAACTCCACCAATGACCACGGCTCCAGCCTTTGCATGTACTGCTTCTGGATATTTTGCCGACTTCAATGATGAGGTCCCAGACTCATTCGCCTCTTCAACACCTGAATTGTCAAAAGCATGTGAGCTAAAGAACTGGCTTAAAAAAACATATTTTATTTTTACATGGAATGATCTATGGCTTTCTTTGACTGTCCTAGCTTTCCTACTTTGGATTGGTTTTGTTATCACTTTCTTTTTGTTAATACATGGTCATTTTCTCCCTGAAAAATCAACAGTTGAATTGGTGGAGGAGGTCTTAAACCCACATTTTTCATCACACAAGGTTCGAAGAGACTTATCATATGTGAACATTTCCGCAGTACCAATTCCTGATGGGATTGTTTGGGACAAAGTAATATTTGATATATACAGTCCCACGGACGTCATTCAAATACCATATGTTTTCAAACTATCGATGAACAATATAATAATACCAGGCATTGTTTCTGATGATTGGGATGTGAAAACAGTTGATTCTATGATGACTGAATTGCAGTATTATACTGTATGTGAAAACGAAGATGTTTATCAATCTAAAGAGAATTATGGTGATATGTTTTGCTATAATTATTATGGGCACCATTTCATACATAGAGCGAGCAGCCCCAAAACTGTTTTTAATTATACACAATGGGAACATTGTCCGACTCCACCACAAGGGAGTTCCAAAACATATTCTAAAAAGTTTACATATTTTTCTGGGCACAATGTAAAAAATGCTGAGTCATATCATTTTAAAATACCACCTACTAAAGATATACATATGTTATTGACGAGTACTAAATTCGTATATTCGGAATCCTTTGTTTCCCGGTTGTCTATAGAAGGGTTTGAATATTGGCTGAAATCGATTGATCTGAAAAGTGTATGGAGAACTAGACATTGGCAAATTAGGGGAAAGGAAGCTTTATTTAGAGCACCTAAGGGAAATGTATTGTTCTGCTTTTCTGGGATTCAGCTGCTCAGGCCCCAGGAGGGCAGAAGCCTGTCTGTGAGGTGGCAGCAGCTGGGGCTGCAGTGAAACCCTCAGAAGGCTGGTTTTGGCAATACAGGGGGTCCACGGTGGAGGCCCCAGAGTGAATGGAATTATACAACCAATGCTAGATTCAGTATGGGGGTATAATTCCGAGATATTAGAAACATCAAATGGCCACGTTCGGAGATACCATTATACACATAGGTAATGATTTATATAAAATGGCATCCCCGCACTCAAGAAGTCCCGGAAATGGGTCTTGGATGACGTGGGGGCAACTCTGCTAGTGCAGGGGTGCCCTCACACACAGGTACTGTGCACCCAGCCTTCAGGGCAGGAAGGGAAATTATATAAGTGACTTATAAGTGACCTAATGCAGTGTAAATGGCAGTGAAATGGTGCATGCACCATTTCACGCAGGCTGCAATGGCAGTCCTGTAGAAGCCTAGGCTTCCTATTGGTGGCAAAATAAATACTGCAGCCCATAGGGATCCCCTGGGACCCCAATGCCCTGGGTACTTAGGTACCATATACTAGGGACTTATAAGGGGGGTCCAGTGTGCCAATTTGGGATGACATACTGGGTTACCAGTATGGAGTGACACATTTTGAGGGTGAGAGAGCATAAGCACTAGGGTCCTGGTTAGCAGGACTCCAATGACACAGTCAAGCATACTGACCAAAACAGTGAATCATACTGACAAACAGGCCAAAGACCATAAGCACTGGGGTCCTGGCTAGCAGGATCCCAGTGACACAGTCAAAACACAGACAAGCAGGCCAAACATGAGGGTAACCATGCTAGAAAGAGGCTACTTTTTCACAGTGAGCCACTACACACATGTGGCTTCTGAAGAGCAAGCTCCTTAGGCATGTATGGACCAACACATTCACACACTGTGAGAATGACTCACTGCATACAACTGCCTGAGTACAAACTCAAACATTACATATGAGTAATAATGAAGGGCCTGGCATAGTGGGTACAATAAGTGTCTATCCTGTACATGTGTGGACATGTGGAATGACAAGTGCAAACTCATGCCACTTCGGGGTTGGGTTATGTGCTATGCACCTGTACCACAGAACACTCCTTTGGATATTTGTGTCCATCCTATAGAGTTGGCATTCAACAAACCAATGCATGCATTCTATAGTTATTGCTGTGTGACCAAGCTACTGAGTCACATATCATGGCCTCCCAGGATCAGGATTCAACACACTGCGCTGTGGGACTGTCAGTTATGCCATAAACCTGTACAGGACAAATATGACCTATGGGAAGGTGACCACAGAGATGTGGGAGTAAGGGACCTGTCATGAGTCAAAGACATTCATTGACAATGATGCTAAGTGCATATATGGCTTAGGTTAATGACTTACCTCTCTACCCATTCCTAATCTAGGCAAAGGAATGAGGGATTTAGGGCAGGTTTTGCCACCAGAGGCTCATATTGGCCACTTGACATGATCTGATGGGGTACAGTGAGTGGGCACAGTGCCATAGGTGCATAGCCACAGTGACTTTCCATAGCCTGGACTACGTCCCACACTGGGAGATACATTTGACAGGTCCTGTTCTCTGCAGGCTGAGCAGACAGAACCTACATGCAACTCCATTCCCATCACTTCCATACATGACAGAGTATCATGTAGCCAACAGCAATTTGTCATGTGGTGTGTGTCTCAACCTAAAGGGCAGAGTGAGTCATAATATGCCTTCCAAATAACAGTTTAGCAAAGGCAGATGTGTTTAGAAATCTCTGTGGCACTATACACATTGTTCACATTACTCTCAACTGACTCATACAACATCCATACGCTTATTCTGTCATGCACATACATGTTGTCTGACATGTACAACGATCATGAGGAATGAGATGTTAGTGGATGGCAGTAATGTCTCCTCACCTAGTTATTTGCATCCAACACAACTAGAATCTAGGACACCAAAAAAAATGTGACTTAACCTAACATTGGCCTCCAATACCTGCACATTTTACATTGTATTGGTGCCACATAGACTGCAACAACAGACACACGAGTAGTATAAAAGGCCCACATGGGCACATTGTAGCCTGTGAGGAGGGAAGGGATGGTGAAGTACAAACAAATTGTGCACTGAAGGGACTTACCTGCTCCTCTGGTGAACGATAGAGCTGTTCATACAGGGGCAGGACCTCATCAGCTAGCCTCTCCAGCTCCTCTGGAGAGAATACAGCCCTATTACCTGCCCCTTCTGGATGTGGCATGATTGCTCCCAGAGGCAGTACACAGCAGCTCAGGTTATGGAGGTCTTGATAGCAACAGTGTTAGGAGTCAAGTGATTGAATCTGCAAAACATGGCAGTCACATCCGCCACATATGCAGTCGTCACTGGTGGCGGACACAGTCATTGGCCCGCAACCACCACTGGAAACGTTACCCTATGGCTGTGTCTGCCGTGGTTGCAACCGCCTACTACCATGATGGCTTCTGACAGCAGTCGCGGACTGTTCCTAATATCCAGTATAGTAGGTCAGGCAGCCATCATTTTGGCAGCCTGAAATGCTGTATTGGACTATATAAACTGCATCACGCCTGCAAAAATCTATTTTTGACCTCATAAGTATGCTTATCCTGTCATGTCATGTAGATCCTATTACTCAAACACCATTGTAGTATGTTGCAAGACACAGACAGCAATTAGCAGTGGAGTTCATTCCACCCCTGCTGACAGTGATTTTGGCGTTAGGGATATCCAGTCACATTTTGAGGGGTAATTGTTTTGCACATCATTGAGCTTCATCCATATACATGTTTTGACCCCATGTGTGGAAAACCATGGGGGGGTCACATGTGACCCTTGTGTTCTTTGCAGCTGTGATGTGCACTGGTTGCCATGTCAATCCAATCTGAAATGCCTTGTCACATGATATCATTGACATGCATCATGTATGTTGCTGTGGACACAATGACTAATGATAGCAATCATGAATTGTCATACATAAGTACCCAGGGCTAGGGAGCATGCGAAAACCTCCTGTTTACCACATAATCCAGCTGTACCATCTGAATAGGCAAACAATAGTGGACTTATATCGTCAGTTGGAGCCAGATCTGAAGCCACCTATTGGTTTCCAACCGGCATACCACCCATTGTACAAGTCATGTCAGTATTGCACTTCCTAGCTACAGGTTTCTTCCAACATACAGTGGCCCTATCTGCTGGTATGTTTAAACCTATTTTCAATCTGGTGTTGAAGGATGTCCTCTCAATAATGTTGAAACATCTGGGCAGCTATATCCAGTTTTCCTGATGTGAGGATTTAGCCCAAGTGATGTCTGACTTATATGGTTTTACATACATCCCACATATGGTGGGGACCATTAAGGTCACACACGTTGGCCTGGTCCCACCGCAGGCCAATGAACAAGTAAACCTCAATAGAAAGAACTTCCATTACATCAACGTTCAAGTTGTCTGTTTGGCGGATATCTACATTTCACAAGTCTGTGCCCCGTTAACAGGGTTCAGCCCATGATTCCTTCATAATGCAGAACAGCACCATACCCAAGCTGATGTCACAACCGTACTCAGAAAGGGCCTGCATGGTTGGTAAGTCGCATCTGTCCTGTTTGTGTGTGTGCAATGTCTGGTGCTACAATCATGATGGGAATGCTCAGTGTTCCACATATGTCCCATTACTTTATAGGAGACCTCTGCAAATCTAAACTATCCTTGGTTATTGACGTCACTAAGGAATCAAACTATGCCAGGTGACATCTGCTTCAATGAGGCCCAAAGAAGAACAAGGCGGGTAGTGGAGCAGGCTTTGGGGCTCCTGAAGGGCAGATTTAGGTGTTTGGAATGGAGTGGTGGAGCCCTCCTCTACTCACCCGGAAAAGTATGTCAGATCACTGTTGCATGCTACACAACATCGCCCTGTGGAGGAATATCCAGAACATGCCAGAGGAGGGGGAACTTACAGTGCCATCAGATTAGAATCCAGAAATGCCAAGTAAGGGTGACAGTGGTGAAGAGAAAGGAGCTGACTTGCGGGAAGATCTCATCAAGAGCTGCATTTGAGTGTAAGAATGTCATGTGATGTAATGACTGTGACGGTACAAAGAACTGTAGTTGTGAGAATGTGTAAAGTTGTATTTTGGCAACAACTAGGGAACTGATACTCAGCAATATTCAGCCAAAGGGTGATTGAAGAGATACCCTTTGACATATACCCACCTTGATGAGGCTGCTTTCTTTGTGTTAGTCTCATTGCAATGTAATTTCTTCTCCAGATGCTTGCTGTGTGATTTGTGTAATAGGTATATTTTCAAGCCTATACTCCTTGCTTTGTCTTTGTACCGGTACATTCACCATGACATCCTCTTGTGGACATTTGGAATTTGTGACATTATAAGGTACCTGATGCTGTTCTGACATATGAAGTGGACATGGATTGTTCCAGGTAATGTAAGTCACAGATTTGAGGTGTGTGAGACCTGTCCTAGGGCATTTTGCACAGTGTTTGGGTAGAAGGTCAGAAGTGCACACTAGACTTGTTTTGTGTGCTTTGTTGGGCCGATTGCATCATGTCTGTCATCATGTGAACATGAATTATTTTGGCATCAATTGCGAGCAAGGCATTCATCCTTCACATTGGCTAAACATTCTTCTTATATGACCTGTATGTAGCTTTAGATGTGTTCCATCATTTCAGGTCAAAGTGCTTGTGCCACAACACTGACACATGGTTGTGTCATACCACCAGATACATGGTCATTGGATTAAGATGGGACTGTAATCAGAGACTGTTGTACTGCCCTCTGCCTATACCTTGGTTTATGTGATGGTGGAAAAGTCTGTGTGGTATGTGATAAGGCTCAAGCTGGTGACACCATCCACATTTCTGTTTGCCATTTCTACAGGAAAATATCTGACAAGTCCCTTCTTTCCATGGTCTGGGATCTGTACCTTGGTATGTGTACCTTGGCTCAATATGAAACCGTCATTCTTGGCTATGACACTCTAAATATTTCAACAGCCTATGTGCTGTATAGTGCAATACAATGTTTTAGGTGACCAAACACTTTTAGCAATGTGTTTGTATGTGTTGGTACTAATCTTTAGCAGGACACTGTACCTGTTAAATATCCCTCCTTGCATTAGTATCTTGTGTCTTCCTCATTTGCTTCACATGGTCTTACATCTCTACATAGCAATATGTGGAACAGTAGCAAGCAGACAATGACTTTGTGATAGGTAGATTTATTGACAATATGTGCAAAAATTAAAATTGAGACATGATGGAACAGACAAGTGTAGAGGTCAGCCATGGTGGGTGAAATCATTGGAGTAGATGACACATCACTGAAAGTCCAAAGTCCAGTCTATTCTTCCTGTTGCAAATGGAAAGTGGTTGAATTACAGTCAATAGAGTGAATATGTGGCACACAAAGGAGGTCATGTTGGAAGAGGTCACTTGCTGGCAGTGGTGGGTGTCTTCCCATCCGCACCTCCTGGATTCCTAGCTAGATGTCCAGGCTTACATGGGGGAGACTGCTGCTAGAGGCAGGGGTGTCTGACAGGAGTTTTTCCCCTGACAGGGCCTCCCTTCTAGTGGCTGGCACCAATGAAAGGCCTGGTGTAGATGCGCCAAAGGAAGAGGTAGAGTGTTGTTCTAGATCCCTGATCAGGGTGGTGTTTATGTCCCTCAGTACCTCTGTTAGGGAGGTCTTTTGGTATGGGGAGCCTCCCACTGTTCACCCATTTCCCCATGGAAGTCCCTCTGCAACTGCTTCAGTTCGCAGATTTCAGAAATTACCTGGCCCATCATGTCTTAGCACTCCTGATAGACCCGCCAGACATGGCGGATGGTATCCTGACCAGGAGCAGCCCCAGTGGCCTCACCCCGCTGGCCCACATCATCCCTCCCTCGCACCCTATCCCACGGGCCTGTCCTCTTGCCACAGGGTGTGTTTCCCACTGGTTCCTGGACCAACATTGCCAGAGGTGTTGTGCTACGACTCAGGATCCTGGACTCTGAGGCACAAGATGGTTGAAACTGGTCTAGGGACACAGGTGAGGGGGGTGCATGGTTGCCCGTGATGTGAAGACAGCCAGGCTGGGAGGTGATGTAGGGGCCACAGTGAGACATACTGTTGGTGTCTGTCCAGGTTGGCCAGATGGGCCAGAACCATCCTCCATGTCCATATGTCCTGGAGTATCTTCATACCCGAGGGCTTCATCCAGGGAGGTAGTGGCAGTCTCTTTGGTGGCTTCTGTGTGGACAGTAGCAGCTCAACCTACTGATGTGAAAGATACATTACTGATTGTATTGTGACATCTACCTCCAAAAGTTTACAGTGACATTTTGCAAAGACCTTGTACATATTTGATTTGCAGGTAATCCTATTGTGACAGTTACACATAATGTTGGTTGTATTGACATGACATTTGTGGAGCATGACAGATCTTGCCTGAAACAGCGTGCGTGTGCAATATATTGTTCCTTGGAAGGGTGGCCTGAGAATGTCATCTTGCCACCAGTGCAGGCTAAACAGTGGCTAGGCAAGCTAGGTTTCTGGTCCATTGTGAGGCCTAGTCAAATATGATACAGGTAGACCCAGGAGTTTGTAGCATATATGACAGAAGTCATCACATGCTTACTGCAGTGCTAATGT